>NC_043709.1:117673394-117771280 GCF_006229205.1 Suricata suricatta
TAAGTGAGTTGAAAAATAGTTAATAATATATAGTGTGTTTTAAACAATACTTGACAGATACTTGGTGTTCAGCAAATTTCATTTCCTTTTTCCCCCTATTAATCCTCTTCCCTGCTAGAGAGATTGTGCTAGAGGAATTTAAGTGTATACATTGAAATTTACTAAGAGCATGTTGCCTACTTGCTATTTTTTCTCCATCGTGTTTTGCTCAAAACAAGGGTTCATACCTCCTCTTTTTTTTCCATTTCCTCCAAGGAAATTGCTCTCACAAAAGCCCCACATATCTAGTTGCTGAATTTTCTGATTTAATTTTATTATTCATAGTAAGCAATGGAGAAGAAAGAAATATTACTGAGAATCACAGAAGTGAATGACTTGGTTGGGTATGATGTGGATAGGGAAGAGGAAAGAAGTTAATTTTTAAATATACAGGTGTACTCTTCAGAATGTCTTGGTTTTTAACATTCAAGTTCACGGAATGCTTGTTTCTCTTCTTACTCATTTTTTGTTGTGGGGAAGGGCACCAATATTTATACTGGAAAATACATTTACATCCCTTAGAAGTCATTAGAATACTCTTTAAATAACAATGTAAAGGACGAGTTCTCAAGTTTCATTCTGAATACAATTGGTAGACAAAGATGTTTTCAAAATTTCATGTAGTAGCAATACAGAAGAGGTTCATCTTGGGCATTTTTATACTTAAGAGAAGGATATCAAAGCTGCAAATGCACCATGAGCTATTATTTCATTGTAGGCATTTGTCCTATGTTTCTGCAGTGACTTCCACATGTAGTCATGCTTTGTCTAATTTGAACAATGAATGCCCCTGGAAATTGAGAAGGTGTTGAAGGAATTTGTGGAGAGGAAAACAAAGCAAGCTAAAGAGATTATGATATAAGGAAAGAGAAATTAAAATACAACAGTTTACTAAGGAGAGCTAGCTTTGAAGTGGTAGGCCAAAAAAATTAAATAAACAAAATAGAGAGCTCTTAGAATTTCTCACTTGTAAGTTTGTTCATATAACATGTAATGTTAGTCTTAGAAGGACAAAAACAAAGACTCAAGAGATCAGCTAATTAAACTGATAGACATCACTGGCTCAAATGAATTTGCAGCTCTCAAAACAGTAATAAGTCCAATACCTTACTGGTGTTTCACTGTATATCATTTGCATTTTTAGAACTCAGTTGTAGATAGATGGGTAGATGTGTAGTGCATTATCATTTTCCATTTAAATAATGGAGAATTGGCTATGGATATAGCATTTCAAAACGCATTATCTGCTTTGTAGGAACACCTTACTAGCAGTGTGGATGAAGGGGCTATGCTTAGATTGTTTCCAGTGGGACACAGTGCTGGATACAGTTAGCCAGCACTTGGACTTGTGAGTTCAAATTTGAGCAGTCAGGGATTGACTGGGTCTTTTCAAGTTTAAGAATTCTGCTCTATTTTGTGCCATGTAGGTCTATTGAAAACATATCTGTATTCTGTTCATGGGTATAATAACAAATAGTGTAGCTAACTCCACGGCCTCTGCCTTCTTCTTTAATACAATTAATTTTTATGGAACCCTTCTTTTTTCAACATTCCAGGATAAACTAAACTTTTCTCATTATGGCAGCTAGGTGTCTGGGTGGCCTTCGACTCTTCCTTGTCCCACATTTCTATACTCCTGGCCATAGAGGCTATTTTATAGATTTTCCTTCTTCCAATCTCACAGGTTCTACAGCAGACATTGCATAAAATTAAACACAACTGGTGTAAAGAAGTTCTCTGGAAATGCTAGCCAATATATTTAGAATACTTAACATCAGTTTTGGAAATTGCATAACATAGTAAGCAGGTTTATAAATATTTATTCTGTACCTTCTTCCACATTACTTCTCCCATGTACCAATTTTAAATTTATGAAGTCAGTACTTCTTACAAAATTATAGAATGAGTTAGTAGAAATTAGTAATAATGTGATCTATTGCTAATTATATTACACATTTCCTAATATTGGCATTGTATTAATTAAAAATTTCTCATTAAGGGCACCTGGCTGGCTTAGTTAATTGTACAACTCTTGATTTCAGGTCAGGTCATGAAATCAAGGTCATGAGAGTGAGCCCTGCTTCAGGCTTTGTGTTGGATGCAAAGCCTGCTTGGGATTCTCTCTCTCTCTCTCTCTCTCTCTCTCTCTCTCTCTCTCTCTCTCTCTCTGCCCCTTCCCCATTCACATGCATGCCCATGCACATTCTCTCTGAAAATAAACATTTAACAAATAAAATGATAAAATTTTCTTTATTTGTTAAGGTAACCAATGAATTAGAAAAAATAATGTTTATTTTTGAGAGAGACCGAGAGGATGAGCGGGGGGAGCGGCAGAGAGAGAGGGAGACCCAGAATCCGAAGCAGGCTCCAGGCTCTGAGCTGTCAGTGCAGAGTCAGACATGGGGCTCAAACTCATGAACCATGAGATCATGACCTAAGTCGGATTCAGACATAACTGACTGAGCCACCCAGGTAACCCGAGGTAACCAATGAAATTTTTATTGAAAATTTATTCTTTCATAATGCTTTACTACAGTATATTATTGCACAAATTAACTATATAAAAGAGGTGCTGCTGTGTAAACAAGATGTTATTTTTTTATTTAATCACCCAAGATTGGAGGTTTGCTAGTCTGATATTATACTGCAATATACATTTTTTTCTGTTTCTTATAGTAATAAAACTCTCAATATGTAGTTAGACACATAGCATTTCTCTGCTGCAGTAAATGGAAAGACATGTTATTGCCATGGATTGAAAGATTTAAAAATATATTAGTTTCATGGTAAAGGCATTTAATGTTTTTATGCTGATAAACTGCAATGTTTTTGTGTTATCTCTTTTAAATTTAATTTTTAATTTTCTATTGATGTATAGATAAGCAGTTAATGTTTTATAATATTATCCTTGTATATGGCAAGGGCAAGTACATTTATTTAGGTGATTTTTAATTTTTCTCAGTAATTTTTTGCAGTTTCTATACATTTTATATATTTTTAAACACCAAAGCAAGAATTTCATTACTTATTTTGTTGACATACACTGTTGTATCAGTTGCAAGAGTACTACATAGTGATTCGACAATTCTGTGCATTACTCAGGGATGACCACAGCTAACTGTAGTCACCGTTACCATATGATGTTATTACGATGTCATTAACAACATTTCCTATGCTGTACTCTTGATCTTATTTATTTTATAAGTAGAAGTTTGTACCTCTTAATTCTCTTTAGGTATTTGGGGGTCTTTTGTGGTTTCATATATATTAAGAAAAAATTAAGTGTTTATTTAGTTTTTTTGAGACGGAGAGAGATCGAACCTGCAGGGGGCAGGGGAAGAGAAAGAGGGAGACACAGAATCCTCAGCAGGCTCCAGGCTTTGAACTGTCAGCACAGAGCCTGTTGCAGGGCTTGAACTCACGAACTGTGAAATCATGACCTGAGCTGAAATTGGATACTTAACTGACTGAGCCACTCAGGTACCCCTCCATATCAATGTTAACATTATTTTTTCTAGTTATGTGAAAAATGCTATTGGTATTTTGATAAAGATTGCATTGAATTTGTAGATTGCTTTGGATAATATGGATATTTTATAATATTAGCCCTTCAATTCATGAGCACGGTAGATCTTTATATTTGTTTGGGTCACCTTCAATTTCTTTTATCAGCATCTTACTGTTGTCAGAGTATAGGTCTTTCATCTCCTTGGTTAAATTTATTCTTAGATATTTTCTTTTTGATTCAATTGCAAATGAGATGGTTTTCTTAATTTCTTTTTTGCCTGCTTTATTTCTAGTTTTAGAAACATGACAAATTTCTTTATGTTAATTTTGTATCTTGGTTTGTATTTAACTTTACTAAATTCATTCAGAGGATTTTTGTGAAATGATTAGAGTAATACACACACACACACACACACACACATAGTTTTGGCATATACAAATAATGACAGTTTTACTTTTCCTTACCAATTTGGATCTATTTCTTTTTCTTGCCTGCTAGCTGTGGCTAAGACTTCCAGTAGTATGTTGAATAAAAGTGGTGAGAGTGGTGTCCTTGTCTTCTTCCTGATCTTAGAGCAAAAGTTATCAGTTTTTCATCATTGAATATAATGATAGCTATGGGTTTTCCTATATTAAGTTCAGATATGGTTTCTCTAAACCCAAGTTTTGAGAGTTTCTATCATGAATGGGTGATATATTTTATCAAGTGTTTTTTTTTGGCATTTATTAAGATAAACATATGTTTCTGTCCTTCATTTTATTAACGTGATGTATCACATTGATTGATTTGAGAATATTGAACCACTCTTGCATCCTTGGAATAAATCCTATTTGATCATGGTGAATCATTCTTTAAATGTATTATTGAGTTCAGTTTGGTGGCATTTGTTAGATGCTGCATAATTATGATGCTTATTTGGACATTGGCTTGTCTCTAGTTAGAAGATCTCTAGTTTTCCAGATGTCACAAACAAAGCTGTTCTGTGATTTATTTTTTGGCAAAATGACTTCTTAGGAAGTCATTTCTGTAGTCATTCCCAGGGGACCACTCCTTTAACTATTTCAATAGTTTTTAATATTTATAATTATCTCTATAAAATATATTCTGTTTAAAATATTATGGTAATTTATCTTCAGTTTTTCTTTGATATTTATTTTTAATTTTTTAAATCTATAGTCAGGTTAGTTATCATAGAGTGCAACAGTGGTTTCAGGAATAGACTCCTTAATGCCCCTTACCCGTTTAGCCCATCTCACCTCCCACAACCCCACCAGTAACCTTCTTTTTTTTCTCCATATTTAAGAGTCTCTTATGTGTTGTCCCACTCCCTGTTTTTATATTATTTTTGCTTCCCTTCCCTTATGTTCATCTATTTTTTTATCTTAAAGTCCTCATATGAATGAAGTCATATGATGTTTTTCTTTCTCTATTTCACTTAGCATAATACCCTCTAGCTCCATCCACATAGTTGCAAATCACAAGTTTTCATTCTTTTTGGTTGCCTAGTAATATATATAATATACACACCACATCTTCTTTATATATTCATCTATCAATGGACATTTGGGCTCTTTCCATACTTTGGCTATTGTTGATAATGCTGCTATAAACATTGCGGTGTATGTGTCCCTTCAAAACATCACACCTGTATTCCTTGGATAAATACCCAGTAGTACAATTGCTGAGTCATAGAGTAGTTCTATTTTTAATTTGAGGAACCTCCATACTGTTTTCCAGAGTGGCTGCACCACTTTGCATTCCCACCAGCAGTGCAAAAGAGATTCTCTTTCTCTGCATACTTGCCAGCATCTGTTGTTTTCTGCGTTATTAATGTTAGCCATTCTGAGAGGCATGAGGTGGTATCTCTTGTGGTTTTGATTTGTATTTCCCTGATGATGAGTGATGTTGAGCATTGTTTCATGTGTTGATTGGCCATCTGGATGTCGTCTTTGGAGAAGTGTCAATATAAAATCAATGCACAGAGATCGGTTGCATTCCTATACACCAGTGGTAAAGCAACAGAAAGAGAAATCAAGGAATCAGTCCCATTTACAGTTGCACCAAAAGCCATAAAATACTTAGGAATAAATCTAATTAAAGAGGTGAAAAATCTATACACTGAGAACTATAGAAGCCTTTTGAAAGAAGTTGAAGAAGACACCAAAAAATGGAAAAATATTCCATGCTCCTGGATAGGAAGAACAAATATTTTTGTTGAAATAGCGAATCCACCCAAAGCAATCTAAATATTCAGTGCAATTCCTATCAAAATAACACCAGCATTCTTCACAGACCTACCACAAACAATCCTAAAATTTGTATGCAACCAGAAATGACCCTGAATACCCAAAGCAATGTTGAAAAAGAAACCCAAAGGAGGAGGCATCACAATCCCAGACTTCAAGCTGTATTACAAAGCTGAAATCATCAAGATAGTATGGTACTGGCACCAAAACAGACACTCAGATCAATGGAACAGAATAGAGAACCCAGAAATAGACCCACAAATGTACGGCCAACTAATTGTTCACAAAGCAGGAAAGAATATACAATGGAATAAAGACAGTTTCTTCAGCAAATGGTGCTGGGAAAACTGGACAGCGACATGCAGAAAAATGAACCTGGATCACTTTTTAACCCATACACAAAAATAAACTCAAAATGGATGAAAGACATTAACATAACACAGCAAGCCGTCAAAATCCTCCAAGAGAAAGCAGGAAAATACCTCTTTGACTTTGGCCACAGCAACTTGTTACTCAAAATATCTCTGGAGGATAGGCAAACAAAAGCAAAAATGAACTATTGGGACCTCATAAAAATAAAAAGCTTCTGCACAGTGAAGGAAACAATCAGAAACCTAAAAGGAACTGACATAATTAGAGAAGATACTTGAAAATGACAAAGGATTAGTATTCAGAATCTATAAAAAACTTAATCAAACACAACACCCAAAAAGCAATCCAGTGAAGAAATGGACAAAAGATATCTTATCTGCATTTAAATCCTGATCGATCAGGCATTTGGTACCTAAGCTTTGATTTTCTTGTTTTGATCACCTGCAGTTTGAATTTTCTAAATGTGCCATTCTCATTCTGAGAATAGGGAGTAATTTGCTTACAAATAGAATTATAGGATATGATGGGAAGTGTTGGAAAAAGAAACCTAAGTTAATAAAAATAAAGACCATAAGAGAAGAAAAGAAAACCATTTTTATATGAGAAAATAAGAAGGATTGGGAACCAGAAAATCTCTAGGTTTTGGGTGAAGCGTTTGGAAATGATGAAAATCAAAAATCAAATTAACTAAAGACCATGTTTGTGAATGTTGCACAAGTAACACCTTACACTGTATTTGTTGAATTACTACAGAAATAATTTAAATTGTAATACCCAGTAAACCAGTTTATAATGATTATTACATTTCTTATTAAATGATTGGTAATAGTGACATCATTACATAATTCTTAAAAATATGTTTTTGTATCTTAAATATGTTCCTTTGCATTAACAGTTTTGTTTTTAGGAACTCAAAAAAGACAGAACACTATATTTGTGATCTCTTAAGTAATATATGTGTTTGTGTTCTTTGTAAAATTGATCCTGACTGGAATATTTATATTATAATTGAAGTTAGAAATCATAACACTATCAGCACATTATGTTGGTTATCAAAGTAAAATTAAACTGTTCTTATTGTTTGAGCCCCCAAAATATATTTCAGTTAAATAAAAACTAACAAAGGTCATATGACAAGCTGTTTAAATGGTTGAGTGTAAGTGAAACAACAGAGATTATGTTACTCTTGGAAGAAAAATACAATTACGTGAAATCAAATATATTTCACGACTCAGTGAACTTAATATGTCAGGAAATTTCAGCCTCACTTGAAATGCCAATTGGCTGTACTGTACTTATGTAGTAATGGAGAGATGCAGTTTAAAATACTTTAACTTTTAACTATATTCCAACAAAATGTCCTTTATTCAATTTAGGATTCTTTCCACATGAGCCATTTCTTTTATTTTGTGGAAAGACTACTGAGAATTAGGATATCTGAGGGCTATTGTTTTAAATATATTTGGAATTTCCAGTGAACATCATCTGCTTTAGCAGACATATGGGTAGATAACCAAAATAAAATTATTTAATCAGAGTATTATTTACAATACCACAATTGCTAATATAAAATTTTATGCCAGAAGATGCCTGTTCTATCTTTGAAATCTTTTCATCTCAAAAAAGATTTAAAGAAGAGGCTTAGCAGTTTTAGATCCAGATTTCTTGTCCATTTGTTTCTCTTTACATCTGTGATATTTTTTTCTGAGATTATTTTCCTGTTTCCTAAAATATATCCGTAAGAAGTCCCTTTAATGATGGTCTTTTGATACTAAATTTTAATTTGATTAAATGCTTTCATTTCAACATAATGTTTGAAAGTCAGTTTCGTTGGGCATACAGGTCTAGTGTGGCTATTATTTTCTGTTAAATATTTTTAATGAACATTTTCCCACTGCATTTTGGCTTCTATTGTTGAGATTAAGAAATCAACTCTTAATGTAATTGCTATTCCTTCCTAGATAACGTTTCTTTCCCCTTCTGCTCTTAAGCTTTTCTCTTTTTCTCTGGTATTCCACTGAATTGTGTGAAGTCAGATAGTTCTCATGTTTATCCTGATTGAGATTCATTGAACTTTCTGAACCTGAGGATTGATGTCTTTTATAAATCCTTAAACATTCTAAGCTATTGTATCTTTGAATATTGCTTTCCCCCATTCAGTCTTTTCCCCCCTAGATTTCTGGTAAGACTTATTTTGCACCTTTTCATCTTCTTTTTCCTTTTAATAAATGAAGTACAATTTATATATAGTGAAATTGCACATTTTAGTACATAATGACAATGAATTTGGACAAATGCATACCAGTATAACCCAAACCACATCAAAATATGTAACGATTCCATCACCCCAGACATTTCCTTGTTCTTTTATTGCCCCCTAAAAAATACTTCCCTTATCCCTCCAGGCAGAGACAACCAATGCTCCGATGTTTATCACTATATATAAGATTTATCTGTCATGAGTTTCCCACCAATGGTATATTTGGCTCCTTTTCCTCAGCATAGTTTTTTAAATATTTACTTATTCATTATGAGTGAGAGAGGGGGAGAGGGAGAGAGAGATTGTAAACAGGGGAGGCACAGAGAGAGAAGAAGAGAGAGAATCCCAAGCAGGCCCCTCACTGTCAGTACAGAGCCCAGTGCAGGGCTTGATCCCACAAACACATGAGATCATGACCTGAGACGAAGTGAAGAGCCAGACGCTGAAACAGCTGAGGCACCTAGGGACCCCTCAGCATAGAGTTTTGAAATTTATATTGTCAAGTGTATTCCTAATTTGTTAATTTTTATCAATGAATAGTATTCTATTGTGTGAGTATATTATTTTTTTAATGTTCATTGATTTTTGAGAGAGAGAGACAGAGAGAGACAGAGACAGACCACTAATGGGGAAGGGACAGAGAGAAAAGGAGACACAGAATCTGAAGCAGGCTCCAGGCTCTGAGCTGTCAGCCCAGAGCCCAATGTGGGGTTCAAACCCATGAACCATGAGATCATGATTTGAGCCAAAGTTGGACACTTAACCGACTGAGCCACCCAGCCACCCTTGTGTGAATATATTCTTATGTATTCATTCCGTTGATAAACACATAGGTTTTTTCAGATTATTGAATACTGTGAATTAAGCTGCTATGAAAATTTAGTATACATCTCTTTGTGGAAATGTGATTACTCCTTGTAAATACTTGGGACTGCGATTGCTTGGTCATAGTACAGATGTGTGTCTCACTTTATAAGAAACAAGAAAGAATTAATGATTTTATTACTATATAATTCCAACAGCAATGTATGAAATTGCTGCTTGCTACTCATCCTCACTGGTGTTTAATTTGCTTGTTTTGTTGTCCATCTTAGCAATTAAGTGGGTATGAAATGATGTCTTTTTCTGTTTTTAGTTTACTTTTACCTGATGGTTTTTACCTGTGCTTATTGATCATCTGTATGTATTTCTGTATAGAATGTCTATGTATTTTTTATCCACTTGTATGTTTCTGAGGATATGTATATATATACACACACATATATGTGTATATATGTATATATATACATATATATGTATATATATGTGTACATATGTGTATATATATGTATATATGTGTGTGTATATATACACATATATGTATAGCAAAAAAATTGCAATTTTTTCTTACTGTCCTAATAACTGGTGTCCAACTTCTTTAATGAGAAATGTCCAATTTATCAATTTTTTTCTATAATGGTTGGTACTTTCTGTGCCTTATTAAGGAAACTTTCCTTACCCCAAAGTCACATAGATGTTCTATATTTTATCATAAATTTTAGACTTTAGCTTTTATATTTAGGTCTCTGATTTATCATGAAATAATATCATGCATGTGTTCTAACGTCATTTATGGAAATCACTTTTATCTACCTATTGATTACCTGGAAGGTTTTGTTAAAAATTAATAAGTATAGAACTAAAACTAGTACTTTATTCCTTTCCACGGATCTGCCTACTCTTACCACCTATTGTACATCCCGTATATTTTTATATAAATGCTAGATTCTACTGTGATATTGGATGTGATAGTATTATATCTGTCTCTTTGGGGAGGATTGATATATGAATAATACTAAGTTTTTCTATCCATGGGCATGACATCTCTCTCCTATTATTCAGATATTCTTCCATTTCTCTCAGTACCGCTTTGTCGTTTAATTGTATAGGTCTTGTCCATGTTTTAAAAACTTATCTCTAACTTTTAAAATCTATTGTTAGTGGTGCTATTTTATTTTACAGAGGTTCATTGTTAGTATATTTGACTTTGTATGATGATTTTATGGCTTTGCAAAGTTCACATATTAATTCTTTAGTCACCTTTCATAAATTCTTTAGGACTTAAAACCATTGAACATGATAAAAGTGTTATTCTTCCTATCCAAGCTTGGAAATTATTTGCTTGTTTGATGGTTTGTTTGTTTATTTTAGCTGGCTAGAATGGATATCCAGGACAACATCAAAGTGGGGAGCAGGTACATTTTCCCTAGCTTCTCATTTTAGGGGGAAGCAGTCCATCTTTTTCCAATAGGTGTAATGTTAGCCACCCATTTTTAAAGTAGTGTCTTTTATCAGTTTGAAAACGTTTCTTTCTGTTCCTGATCTTCTAAGAGATTTAATCATGATTGGATTCTAAATTTTTTCAAATGTTCTTTCTGGATTTATGAAGATAATTATGTACTATTTCTTCTTTAATAGCTGTATTACAGGAATTGATTTTTTAATTTTGAACAAGGCTTGAATTCTTAGATTTAACCTCACTGATTAGAGTATGCTGTCCTGTCAACATTTTAGATTTTAGTTGATAAGTCTTTGTTGGGAATATTTGCGTATATATAAGTGAAAAGCATTGTTCTGTAACTTTGTTATTTTGTTTATTGTCTACAATTCTCTCCTCTTTTGTAGTCTATACATCACATTCATTTATATATTTATATTTCCTCTCACATAATTTTATTTCGTGTTTTCAGGCAATTTTAAAATTGCTTTTTTTTTTTTAAACCTTGGCACATAACTGGAGCCCAGAATTATTTTCTTTTGAAACAAATTTTTATGTTTAATTATTTTGAGAAAAAGAGACAGAACATGAGTGGGAGAGGGGTAGGGAGAGAGGAAGACACAGATTCCAGAGTAGGCTCCAGGCTTTGAGCTATCAGCATAGAGCCCAATGTGGGACTTGAACCAACAAGTCGTGAGATCATGACCTTAGCTGAAGTCAGACACTTAACCAACTGAGCCACTCAGTCATCGTTCAATAATTATTTTCTAAATGAGCTAATGAGAAAAACAAAGGGAATTCCCACAAATATGAGTATGGAGTTGGTTCATGAGGCAATCAGCTAAGATTGGGTCAGGAGGCATAAACTTCAGAAACAGTATCTTCAAGAAAGCATACAAGTGAAGACTTAAATCATAAATCTGAGTATATTCAGAGGAGTTTGTATGCATATTGTACAATCAAATGAAAGAAAAGGAAATATTTGAGTACAGAAAAACTGATAATTGTAGAAAATTAGGTGTAATAAACTTAAATATATATGTGGTTAAGTCAAGGACAGTATGTATATATTTGCAATAATATTGAATACCAAATATGAATTTAACCAAAAATTATAACAACCTTTGAATATATGAGTATATGTGTTGGAGACAAGAGTAGCATGAGACTTATGTCTCTATTTCCCAAAGGAGAAAGCAATAGATTATACCTAAAATTTAAAAAATCAAGGATTAGCATATTTTATTTATACACATATAGAAAATACCAGACAAAATAGATAATAAAGCTAAAATGAATTTATCTAAAGTAATATTAATAGACAGTGTGGAAGGAGACATGACTTATCTGACATAGTATTCAACCTTTAAAACTCCATGCATATATTATTTTAATAAAAATATAAAAATTGATTTAAAGTAAATTTTATCTGGATAAGAAGGTTATATATAATGAAGATAAAACTGATCTAGTTTAATAAGAAGTCATCAGATTTCTTAAGTCTGGGATTGCCAATCAGAACATGTATTTTCTCTGTCATTATAGTGTTCATAAATAATCTAAGATCATTTAGTGGTGGAAAAATCAATATTATTGTATATTAAAGTCCTTTGGACAAATGAATATTTTCAAGTAGTCTTTTACAGATCAAAATTCTTAGAAAATGTGAATTTACACCTTTTGGAAAAAAATAAGTCATTGCTAAAATATATACTATTTCAGTAGAACAGAAAGATAAAAGTTCATCTAATTTTTGTTTATAGGTTTCCTTTTTGCATTTCTGTAAATAGTAACTACAATAAGAAATAAAGAGAAAAGGATGATAATGTAAAGCATGAGGGAAACATTTCTATAAAACTTATTAAGGAAATGTGTTTTCGTAAGTTTCTTTTTTATTGAGGTATGATTGACATACAACATTATATTAGTTTCAGGTGTAAAACATAAGCATTGATATTTGTATATATTGAAAATTTATCAGCACAATGTCTCATTAGCATCTGTCACCATAAAAAATTACAGTTGTTTTCTTGTGATAACCTTTAAGATTTATTTTTTAGCAAATTTCAAATATTACTGATTTTAATCACCATGCTGTATACTATATCCATAAGACTTATCTTATAACTAGACACATGTGTCCCTTCATCCCTTTTACTCATTTTGCCCATCCCCTCCAACCTCCTTTCTCTCTGGTAGCTACCAGTCTATTCTCTATATCTATAGGTTTTGTTTGGTTTAGTTGTATTTATTTGTAGTTCTTTAGATTCCATACATAAGTGAAATGTATGTTATTTGTCTGTGTTTTTTTCCCTTAAAATAATATTCTCAAGGTCCATTCATGCTAGGAGAAAGACAAGATTTCATTCTTTCTTATGACTGAGTAGTACTCCATTGTGGATATACACCACATCTTTTTAATTCATTCATCTATAAGTGGACAGTTAGATTGTTTCCATATCTTGGCTATTCTAAATAATGCTGTGATGAACATAGCAGCGCATGTACTTTTTCTTGACTTAGTATTATTATTTCTTTGGGTAAATAACCAGAAGTGGAATTTCTGCATTGTGGCAGTTGTTTTTAATTTTAAGTAGTCTCCATAACATTTTCCATAGTTTCTGCACCAATTTAAATTCTCACCAATAGTGGGTGAGGGTTTCTTTGTCTCCTTTTCTGCACCAACACTTAGTTATTTCTCGTCTTTCTGAAAATAGGCATTTTTACAAGTATGATTTGATATCTCATTGTGGATTTGATTTCCCTGATGATCAGTGATGCTGAGCATCTTTTCATGTGCCTGTTGGCCATCTGTATGTCTTTGGAAAGATGTCTGTTAAGATCCTCTGCTCATTTTTTAATTGGATTGTTTGTTTCTATGTTGTTCAGTTGTATGAATTCTTTATATATTCTTTATATATTCTTTATATTTTGGATATTAACCCCTTATGTGGATATATGATTTGAAAATATCTTCTCCCATTAACTGGGTTGCTTTTCTATTTTGTTGATGGTTTTCTTCACATTGCAGATTTTTTTTTAGTTTGATGTAGTCCCGTATGCTTATTATCTTTGCTTTTGTGCTCATTGCCTTTGGAGTCAGGTAACAAAAAAAGTATATTTATCACTAAGTGAAATACCAAGGAGTTTACCATCTATAGTATTTTCTAATAGTTTTATGGTTTCTGGTCTTACATTCAAGCCTCTAATTCATTTTGAGTTAATTTTTCTGTTTTATGTAAGACAGTGGTCCCGTTTCGTTCTTTTGCATTTGGCATCCAGTTTTCTCAGCACCATTTATTGAAAAGACTGTCTTTTCCTCATTGTGTATTTTTGCCTATGTGTCATAAATTGTCTTCAAATGCTTGTGTTCATTCTGGACTCTCTTTTCTATTCTATTGATCTATGTGTCTTATGCATATACCATACTGTATTGATTACTATAGCTTTGTGATAATAGAAATTGGGGAGCATGACGACTTCATCTTTGTTCTTGTATCTCAAGATTGCTTTGGCTATTGAGGATTTGTTGTGGTTCTATACATACTTTAGGATTGTTCTGTTGTGTGAAAAATGTCATAGGTACTGCACTGAATCTGTATGTTGCTGGGGGTAATATGGAAATTTTTACAATATATTCTTCAAATTCATAAGCATAGAATAATCTTCCATTTATGTGTCTTCTTCAGTTTATTTCATCAGTGTCTTACAGTTTTCAGAATATAGGTCTTTCAGCTCCTTGGTTAAATTTATTCCTAGGCATCCTTTTTGAAGCACTTATAAATGGGATTCTTTTCTTAATTTCTCTTTCTGATAGGTTTTTGTTAGTATATAAAAACATAAATTTTAAAAAATTTATAATAGTTTATTGTCAAATTGGTTTCCATATAACACCCAGTGCTTCCCCCCACAAGTGCTCCCCTCCATGACCATCACCCCCTCCCCCCTCCCCCGTCAGTCCTCAGTTCTTTTTCAGTATTCAGTAGTCTCTCATGATTTGTGTCCCTCACTCTCCCCAACTCTCTTTCTCCCTTCCCCTCCCCATGGTCCTCTGTTAGATTTCCCCTCTTAGCCCTATGAGTGCAAACATATGGTTTCTGTCCTTCTCCGCCTGGCTTATTTTGCTTATCATGACACCCTTGAGGTCCATCCATGTAACTACAAATGGCCGTATTTCATTCTCATTGCCACATAGTACTCCATTGTACAGTATATTTTTGTATTTTGATCTTGTACTCTGAAACTTAACTGAATTCATGTATTCTAACAGGTTTTTGGATTTTTGGGTGTTTGTTTTTGGTGGAGTCTTTCCTTTCCAGCTTTATCTCAATTTCTTTTCCTTGCCTAATTGCTCTGGTTAACACTTCAAATACTAGGTGGAATTAAGATGGCAAGAATGGAGGTCTTTTTTTGTTCTAAATCTTAATTGGATACCTTTCAGCTTTTCACTATGGAGTATGATCTTGGGTGTGAGCTGCCATGTGTGGCCTTTAGAACATTGAGATGTGTTTCCTCTACACCCACTTCACTGAGAGTTTTTATACTAAATGGTGTTAATGTTTTATCAAATGCTTTTTTCTGCATTTATTGCAGTGATCACATGATTTTTACCCTTTATTTTGCTGATGTGGTAGATCTCCTTGCTTGATTGGCAGATGTTGAACCATCCTTGCAGCTATAGAAGTCCTATTTCATGATAATGTATGATCCTTTTAGTGTATTGTTGAATTCCCTTTGCTAATATTATCTTGAAGACTTTGCCTCTGTGTTCCAGGGGTATTGGCCTGTGATTAATTATTTACTTTATTATTATTGTTGTTGTTGTTGTTGTTATCTGTGTGTGTGTGTTTGATTTCCTTGTCTGGTGTTGGTATCAGGGTAATGTTGGGCTCATAAAATGAGTTTGGGACTATTCCCTCCTCTTTTGTTATTTGGAAGAGTTTGAAAAATATAGGTATTAAACATTTCATGTCTGTTAGGAGCACTTGGGTGGCTCAGTTGTTTAAGTATCCTACTCTGGATTTTAGCTCAGGTCATGATCTCACGATTCGTGAGTGTGAGCCTTACATAAGGCTCTGCACTTACAGTATGGAGGCTGCTTGGGATTCTCTCCTTCTCTGCCCCTCCCCTGCTTGCATATGTTTGTTCTCGTGTTCATTCATTCTCCTTTCTCTCTCTCAAAATTAATAAATGAACTTAAAATAAGACTTCTGTGTTTGCAAGACTTTACTGAGCAAACCTCCTGGTCCTGAACCTCTCTTGCTTAGAGTTTAATTTGTCATTTAATCTCCTTACTAATATTTGTTCTGTTCAGATTTTATGTTTTTTAATGATTTCGTCTTGAAAGATTATTTCTTTCTAGTAATTTATCCAGTTGTTGTTAGTTGTCTGATTTGTTGGTCTATAATTATGATCCTTTATATTCTTCTGGTATCCATTTTAATTTTTTCCTTTCTCATTTCTAATCTTATTTATTGGAGACCTCTATCTCTTTTATTATTGGTGAAAAAAGTTCTCCAATTTTAACTTTTCAAACAACAAGCTTTTAATATTATTGATTTTTTTTCTATTGTCTTTTCAGTCCCTATTTGATTTATTTCCACTCTGGTCTTTGTTATTTCCTTTCTACTACCTATTTCAGGCTTTGTTTGTTTGTTTGTTTGTTTGTTTTCCTTAGGTCCTAATGTGTAAAGTTAGATTGCTTCTTTGAGATTTGTTTTGTTTTAAGGCAGACCTGTGTGACTATTAACTTTTCTCTTAGAACCACTTTTGTGTTATCCCATACATTTTGGTATGTTGTAGTTCTATTTTTACTGTGTCAAATATTATTTGATTCCTCCTTTGATTTCCTTGTTTACCCATTGGTTGTTTAGTAGCAGGTTGTTTGAGTGCTGTATATTTTTCATTTTTCCAGTTTTCTTCATATAATCAATTCTTAACCTCATACCAGTGTGGTCAGAAAAGTGCTTGGTATGATTTCAATCTTAAATTTGTTGGGGGCCCCTGGGTGGCTCTGTTGGTTAAATGTCTGACTCCAGCTCAGGTCATGATCTTGTGATTTATGATTTCAAGCCATGTGTTGGGCTCTGTGCTGACAGCTCAGAATCTGGAGCCTGCTTCAGATTCTGTGTCTCCCTTGCTCTCTGCCCCTCCTCTGCTTGTGCTATCTTTCTCTCTCTCAAAAGTAGACATTAAAATTATTTAATTTATTGGAACTCATTTTGTTGTTAAGCCTATGATATGTCCTGGCAAATATTCCATGGGCACTTGAGAAGAAAGTGTACTCCACTGCTTTTGGGTGGAATGTTCTGTATTTATCTATTAAATCCTTAAATCCTTTAGGCCAAATGTATCATTTAAGGCCAATGTTTATGTTTTCATATTTATTTTCTATCTGAATGATTTATCCATTGATGTAAGTGGGGTACTAAAGTCCTTTAATATTATTGTATTGTCAATTTTCCCCTTTAGGTCTGTTGATGTTTGCTATACACACACTTCTGTGTTGGGTATACAAATGTTTACAAGTGCTATATGTTCTCCTTGGATTGACCCCTTTTTGTTGTGTAACACGCTTCTTTGTTTTCATTACAGTCTTGGTTTTGAAGTCTCTTGTCTGATAAAAGGGTAGTTACCCCAGTTTTCCTGCAGTTTCCATTTGCATGACCACCTTGTTCCATCCCTTCCCTTTCAGTCTCTGTGTCCTTACATCTGATGTGTCAGCATAGAGTTGGGCCTTGTTTTTTTTTTTTTTTTTTTAATCCATTCTGTCTTTCTGTGTCTTTTGGGTGGAGGATTTAGTCCATTTTTAGTCCCTATAAAGTAATTACTAGCAGTTAGGTACTGAGAGGTATGGGGCTGAGAGACACCATTTTGTTAATTGTTTTCTGGCTGTTTTGTAGTTTCTCTCTATTCCTTTCTTCTTCTTTTGTAGTTTCATGACTTTCTATAGTATTATGCTTACTTAAATCTCTTCCTCAATATTCTTTCTATGTCTCTTTAGATTTTTGCTTTTTTGTTACCATGAAGCTCACATAGAAGAGCACACACATGCACCTGCACACACACACACACACACGTCTGCTTTAAATTAACAGCAAGGGAAGTTTGAATGCATTCTAAACCTCTACATTTTTGCTTCCTCATATCAGTATGTTTTTCATATTACATTTATATATTTATGTCTCCCCATCTAATTAAGAGAATTATTTTTTCTACTTTTTCTTCTTAAATCTGTACTAGCTTTATAAGTGATTAGTCCACCCTCTTTTCTATGTATTTACCCTTGCCCATGAGATTTTTACTTTATGTTTTCTTATTGGTAATTTAGTACCCTTTCAGCTGAAAGCAGTCCCTTTAAACTTCTTGTAGGGCTCTTGTATGGATGGTGAACTTCTTCAGCTTATGCTTGTCTGGAGAACTTTGATGACTCTTTCAGTTCTCTTTGTAGAGTATTCTTGGTAGATAATTCTTGGTTGGAAGTTTTTTCTTGTCAGTATTTTGAATATGTCATGTTTCTCCCTTCTGGCCTACAAAATTTCTGCTGAGAAATCTGTTGATAATCTTATGGTGTTTCTTTGTATGTAACAAGTTGTTTTCTCTTGCTTTTTAAAAGGATTTCTCTTTTCTTAACTTTTGACATTTTGACTATAATGTGTGTTAAGAGTTCTTTTGGTTTTTACTATTTGAAACTCCATAGGCTTCTGGAAACTGAATGTCTATATTCTTCCCCAGGTTAGGGAAGATTTTGACCATCATTTCTGCAGATATGTTTTCTGCCTCTTTCTTTTTCACTTCTCCTTCTGGTATCCCTGTAATGTGAATATTATTTCATTTGATGTTGTTCTATCAATCCTGTAAGCTATCTTCACATTTAAAAATGTTTATTTTTATTGCCTTGTTCCTCATTTTGGTGAGTTTCATGGTCCTGAATTCCATATCACTGATGTGTCTTGTGCTTCATCTAAATCTGCTGTTGAATCCCGCCGGTGTGTTTTTCAGTCCAGCTATTATATTCTTTAGCTCTGTCATTTCTGTTTGGTACTTTCTCATATTTTCTGTCTCGTCACTGAAGTGTTCTCTGCATTCAACCATCCTTCTCCAAAAGTCAACGAACATATTTATGACAATAACTTCGAAGTCTGTATCATTATCAAATAAATTGTTTGTCTCCATTTCAATAAAGGTTCCCCCCCCCCACCCCGGGGAATTTAGCATGTTCTTTTATTTGTAACATGTTCCCATTTCCTCATTTTGGTTCACTCTGCATTCATGTCTCTCTATCGGGTACCATATCTGTCTTCCACATTCCTGAATAGGTGGCTTTGTGTGGGAGTTATAACTTACTGTTGAATCTCTTCCTTGGTTGTCCCTCCTAGTGTCTCCCTGATTGCTACAGACACCTTGGGTCCAGAAATGCAGTCACACCTGTCCACCACAAGCTGGCACTCAAGGTGTATCCCCTGGGTGGGCCCTGCATGCCCTTGCTGCCTTCGGGGTGCCACAAGGGCAGTGGGTGGACACCGGCAGGTCTGTGTGAGTAGTTGGGGTGGGGAAGCACTCAACTACTACCTCTGGTGGGGCTCCAGCATGGTGGGTGGGGTGCTTGGGGCTGTGGAAGTAGGACATGGGGATGTGCTCATGGATTGCGTCTGGCAGGGCCATGATACCAGTTCATGGGGTGGAGAGGGTGGGGAAAGGGGGCAGGCACTAGCTGGAGAGAATGTGGGAAAATTGTGCTTGGCCGTGACAGCACTGATCAGGTACAGGGAGACCATACAAATGGTGCCTGCCAGCACCGCTATTCCTGGATAGTGTTCCAGATTTTTGCCCCTTTGCGGTCTCCTTAAGATTAGCGAATGAATTTCCTTTGCATATGACTTACACTCTTTTCAAACTACCACTTTTGGACTGGGTCTTGAGGCTAGTGAATCTGCGTGTAACCCTTTAAGAACAGAATCTCCATTCTCCACAGACCTGTGGTTCTCCTGGACATAAGTGCAATTGCTTTTCAAAGTTAGACATTTTGGAGATTTGTGTTTGTCACACAGGTTTCGAGGCTTGGGGTGCCCGATGAGGAACGCAAAGCCCTTGTTGCAAAGGGACAAGTTCCATACGTGTAGATCCTTCACACTTGTGGCTTTCTGTGCCAAGGGTGTGGATTTGGTGAGGTGATGTCTCTGTCTTTTCTCTCTTTCTTGTTGTGGCCCTTTTATCCTCTTTTGTGGAGGAGCCGGTCAGCTAGTCCTCAGCAGGAATGGTTTCTGTGTGTAACTGTACACTTGTGTTTATGGGATGTGGTCCTTTCAGGATCTTCCTGTGACCCCATTTTGAACCACCTCCCCAGTAGTGATTTATTGAGCTCCTACTTCATGCAGCAGTCTCTACTGTAGACACTGGGGATATAGTGGAATATAAAACAGACCCTGCCCTCATGGAGCTTGCTTTCAGTGTGCAACCTCGAGCATAAGTTTAGCCTCTCTGGTCCTCAGTGTTACCATCTGCTTTAATGTGGGCCTTCTCTTATTCACTGACATATAGGAGTTGCTCTGCCAGTTTTTAGGTTTTCTTCAGAGGAAGTTGTCCTATACGTAGCTGCTGATTCATGGGAGGAGGTGAGTTCAGGAGTCTCCTCCCTGGCCACCTTGAACTGGAAGCCCTCTCACACTTTTGTATGTACTGTTCCTCACTTTGAATTGCCCTTGGATCTATGGGTTGAACATTGTTCATGGTGTTTTCCTAAAAATTTCAAAGGTCAATTAGCCAGGGAGCTTTGGAAGGTTTTTTGACTGTGACCCAGATATCAAAGTGAGAATATAGATCATGATGGAAATAGAAGATTTGGAATCTTCTGTCAAATTCTCACTCAATATTACAAGAAAACGCATTTATTAGTTCAAAACAATTTGTGACCAGCTTGCTTCTTCTTCATGTTGGACAGTGCAAAAGTGATTGAACTGAATGAAATGCAATTCTTTACTGCTCACTTAGCATAAATTATTGTTTGTACTGGTAAATTGAGAAGCTATTTGTGAAGGGACTTTAATTTTGACATCTTTATTGGCTTTCCAGATAAAGCTCATTTAAAAATGTGCATGCGTTAGTTATTTTTTAAGTGTTTTCAATGACTCAGACTGCATATATAAGCACACACTACTATTTTTTACATTCTTTAGTCATTTAAACTACATGCATAGTACAATAGACTAATGGTGTAGAAATGCATTTTCTTGTAATATAGTGAACATTTTAATATACTAGAAATTATATAATCTTGCCGGGGCATATAATTGAGATTTCAATTTATATTAATATAGTTTATTTCAGATAAATTAAAAATTCCAATGTGATATTTTTCATGATAAATGTTCACATTAAAGATTTCATGATTGGTACAAAGCCCAGTAGCACAAATGCTATCAGCTATTTTCTATAAGCTATCACCAACTTAGCACATTTTCTGAAGTTCTGTGCAATTTTTTGAGACAATTATATGCTTTTATTTAGTATATCTTATTTCATAAGTGACTTGAAGAAGCATGTATATGACATGTGTATTTAAGTATATATGCACACACATACATACTTTTATAGAGAGAGAGAGAAGGGGAGAGAGTGAATTTTCTTTTTTTTAAATTTTTTGTTGTTTTATTTATTTTTGAGAGAGAGAGAGTGCGCGCGTGAGGAGGGAGGGTCAGAGAGAGGGGGAAACACAGAATCTGAAGCAGGCTCTAGGCTCTGAGCTGTCAGCACAGAGCCCAATGTGGGGCTCGAACCCACAAACCGTGAGATTATGACCTGAGCCGAAGTTGGACGCTTAACCAACTGAGCCACCCCAGTGCCCCTGAAAGAGTGAATTTTCAACCAAGGGAGTAGGGACCCAGGTTTCTTCCAATTCACTGCTCTCCATCTAAGGCAATTGCTCATAGTCCTCAGCCTTCATGATCCAAGATGGCGGTAGTGGAGAGGTAGTCAAAATGATGGATGAAGAGATAAAGAAAATTTCCTTAAGAACCTTTTTTGGAAGTTGCAGCAGCACACTAGAGGTTACCTGATATTGGCAAGAACCTAGTCACATGATCATACTAAAGGTTTCTGGGAAATGGACTTTTTCTGGGTAGCCATGTATCCAGTAAAAATTATTACAACAGAAGCAGAGGACAGATGCATGGGGCAAGCTGTGGGCTATGCTATCAAATAATATACTGTAGAATAAGAGTCACCATAAGAAATTCATGTCCGATAGTAGTGCACAGTTTCTATAGGTGGACCAGAAATGTTATTTTAAGCCTCTTGTTGACCAAAGTGAAATAAAATTATAAGCTAGAGCATCCATAGCCATAATAGATAACCAGTTCAACAGAAGCCTAGCTTCCCTTAGTTCCGGGCCTGCTAGTATTTTCCACTGGCATACATTCAGCATCCCCAGCAATAGGCAAAATAGGTGACTCTAATGTTTCAGGGGTTTAAGTACTGTTTCTCAGTGTATGCCAAGGGGAAGTTCATCAGTAGCAGCTCAGGAAGGATAAGAAATGAGGCAGCTGGGATACATAGATATAGGAGGGTGCAGCTTGATCTAGTGTAATGTTAATACAGAGAAAGAATTTCACTGTGAGGGTGAGAGAGGGGGGTGTTGGGAGAAGACTAATCATAGAAAAGTAAGTTGAACTTTCTGATAATTGTTTTAACTATGTCAACATAACAAAATAACCTGCAAAACCTTGTAAAAATACAGACGTTCTGCCACACTGGCCCTTTTGTCATATCACCTTATTAAGTTGGAAGGTGAGGCCCAGCCTTGTTACCTGTGTTTTTAAAGAATACACTGGTTATCTTGATACATGATGTGGTTGAGAATCATTGGTATAGATGCCAGAAATTTCATTTCCTCATTATAAGAAGGGGCAGAAACCAATTCTTTGAATACCATAAACTACCAAAACTCAACCAATATCAAATAGAAAACCTGAATAGTCATTCCTATAACCATTTTAAAGACTTGAGTTAATTACAAAGCTCTATAGAGTGAAATCTTCAGGCTCTCATGGTTTCACTGGAAAATTCTTCAAAGCACTTAAGGAAGCTCTCTCTCTTTTCCCTGTCCTCATGTCCTTCAAATTGTAACCACAAAGTATTTTATTTTTTCAAATCCTACCCCAAATTAATCTGGGCTAATGATTCTGTGGTTAATACAAGGATTTTCAGGTTGTATTGCACTGAATTTCTGCTTTTTCTGAAGAGCCCCTCAAGAAGCAATTACACGTGCTGGCGAAAGAATATAAAAAAAGAGGTCTCCAGAAACCATAACCTTACTTTCCCTACAGTAGCTTGCTGGGCGTTCTTTGATGGGGGGGCACTGTTCGAACAATTGAGAATAAAAAGTTTCTAAAGCCAAGTGGTTGATGTATTATCCTGCTCAAGTGACATTATACTAAAAGGGAAGAATTCATTTTGTTCTTATGAAGAGATTGTACTCTTGAATTATCAAGAAAGAAACACGGGAATACAAGAGGGACTCTCTTCTGAAATTTTATTAAATCTATGGAGAAGATTGGCATAGTAAGATAAATAAAACATATTCTACAATTCTTGCAACATGATTCTCTGTTAGTACAAAAGAGTCAGTTAAAAAGTATAACATGTTGAGGTGCCTGGGTGGCTCAGTTGGTTGTCTGACTTCAGTTCAGGTCATGATCTCACAGTTAGTGAGTTCAAGCCCCAGGTTGGGCTCTGTGTTACTGGTGCGGAGCCCTCTCCCTCTTTCTGCCCTTCCCAGATTTGCATGTTTTCTCTCACTCCCTCTCAAACTAAATAAATTAATTTTTAAAAAGAATATGGATTTTCGGGGGCATATGGGTGACTCAGTTGGTTAAGCATCTGATTCTTGATTTTGGCTCAGGTCATGATTTCATGGTTCATGAGACTGAGCCCAGTGTGGGGAATTCTGTGAGCCTAGATTTTTGATTCTCTCTCTCTGCCTCTCTCTGCCCTTGCCCTGATATCTCTCTCAAAATAAATAAATAAACATTTAAAACATATATGGATTTTTTAACCAAATTGCCTGGATTCATCTCTCACAGCTGTGCCCCTTACTAGCTCTGTGGCCTTGGACAAGGTACTCTACTACCTGTTCATATAATATTTTTCATCTATAAAATGGAGTGACTAAGCAATTCAACCCCAGAGTGCTGCTGTGAAGCTTGAATAAGATATGTCAAACATTTTTAGAGTGACTAGCAATTCTTTTTTTTAATGATTTTTAATATTCATTTATTCTTGAGAGAGAGAGAGACAGAGTGCGAGGGGGCAGAGAGAGAAGGAGACACAGAATCTGAAGCAGGCTCCAGGCTCCAGGCTGTCAGCACAGAGCCCGACATGGGGCTCAAACTCATGAGCTCTGAGATCATGACCTGAGCTGAAGTTGGACGCTTAACTGACTGAGCCATGCAGGTACCCCTAATTGGTGAATTCTTTATAAATGTTAGTCATAATTATTGTTTTGTTATTGTTGTTAATAATTACTGTTTATCACTTGACTGTTGATGAATTAGGGCCAAGTTTGTTAACTCTGGGCATTTATATTCAAAGAAAGTACCAGGTGTAGTTTAAATGTGATTTCAAGAAATAGTAGATTATGATTTCTGAGGTTTTTTGGTACTGTCAACAATCTATGGACAAATTAATAAACCCAAAGTTGATACAGTTAATATATAGTTTCTTTTTAGTAGATTTTTAAATACTCTTTGAGGAGTGATATGCTCAGTTTTATGGCATTATTGGTAATTGCCAGTAATAAAATCCCAGTGCAACTTAATTCACATCCCCGCCCCCATTTTGTTAACCTCTGAATCACAGGGATTTCATGATAAAATAAACGTGATATACAGATTTAAAAATTTAATTGGATTAATTGACACTATCTTTCCCTACCACCCATTACATAGCTTATTAGAAAACATTAATCATTTAGCTTTTTAAATGTGTATGATTTTTTCACACTAAAATTAAAATTCCTGGAGACCAAGCCCTAGAATTTATACTACATGGAAGTCACCTCCTTGTCTTGGACTAAAATTACACCAAAGCTTTAATATATTACATATTAAATTCATTGAAAGACATTTAATAGTTTTGAATTTCCCAAAACCTCATTGAACATAAGAGATTTCTCCACTGTGATTTACCAGATGTACTTTAGGATGATATTGAAGGTGATGGTGAGATGCAATCTACTGGTAGAAGCTGATTTGCTGGAGGGAAATGTGTTTTCTAGACTCCCTTTTTCCCATCTTCCCAGAAGATGCTCTCCAGCTCAAATATGTATTTCTGTAACTGCCATGGAAAAGAGTCCTCATTTGCAGAGGCGAAGGGGCAAGAGAAATGAGAGGCCCAGGGGTCTGCTATAGTTGGAAGAGCATGGAGACTGTCACCACATGTGTCGTCTAGCTCTTGCTCTGATATGTCAGATGTTTTCCTGAATCTTTTAAGACTCTGTGTCCCACACCATTATTTTGTTTATATGGCTATTTACATTAATATTCAGAGAAATTCCATACATCCTGGCATAGATACATTCATTATTATATGTTCTGTATCACTGGGTTTTATTCACTAATTTATCAAAGGATATGGTGACATGTTCATGAGCAATATTGGTCTATTATTTTTTTGTTATTATAGTAATACTGGTTTTATAAAATGTGCTGCTTCTTTTTGATGGAAGAGAAATGTTGGATTGATAGTCTTTTTTTCTTCAAAGTGTGATATGATTCATCAGCTAAATTTTGTCCTAGGCTCTTTTTTGTGGATAGGATTTAATTATGTTCAGATAAACCCTATTTTTTTCTTTTTCTTCTTTGTCGTCTTCATCTTTTTCTTCTTCTCCTTTTCCTTCTTCTGAAAAAGAGAGAGACAGAGAGAGAGCGAAAATGCTTGTGCCTGCCTGTGCAAGAAGGGGAGAGGCAGAGAGGGAGAGAAAGAGATAGAATCTCAAGCAGGCTCCACCCTCAGCATGGAGCATGATGTGTGGTTGGATCTCACTACTATAAGATCATGATCTGAGCTGAAATCAAGATTCAGATGCTTAACTGACTGAGTCTTCCATAGCCCCCTAAATCCTATTATATTAAAAAAAACTTTGTTAATTTTTGTTTATTTTTGAGAAAAGGAGAGAGCATACGAGTTGGGGAGGGGCAGAGGGAGAGAGAGAGGATCCGAAGCAGGCTCTGCACTGACAGTGGAGAGCCTAGCTGGATGGGGGGCTAAAGCTCACAAATTGCAAAATCATGACCTGAGCTGAAGTCAAATGCTCAACTGACTGAGCCACCCAGGCGCCCCCAACCCAATTATCTTTTTAATGTCTGCACAACATGTAGTGATAGGCTCTCTTTCATTTCTCATGTTGATAATTTGAAACTTATTTTTATTTTTTTAATCAGTGTAAATGGAGACTATCAATTTTACCGATACTTTCAAACACATAGCTTTTTGTGTCACCAATCTTTTTCACTTTTCTTTGTCTTTTACTGGCTTCTCTTTATTATTTCTCATCTTTTACTTTCTATAAGTTAAATTGGTTTTTTTAGGTTCTTATAGTAGAAACTTAGAGAATTTATTTTAGACCTTCTGAAATTTTCTAACGTAAGCACTTAAAGGTACGTGTATACCTACCCTGCTTTAGCGGCAGCCCATCACTTTGATAAGCTGTTTTCATTTTCATTCAATTCAAATATATTCTAAATTACCTTTGTGTTTCCTTTTTGACTCATGGCTTATGTATAAGCATGTTGTTCAATTTCAAGTATTTGGCGGATTCTCCAGATATCTGTTTGTTCCTGACTTCTAATTTAATTTTGTTGGACTAAGAGAATATACTTTATATGATCTCATTTCTTTATATTTTTTCATGGCCCTGCATATGGTCCTACGTGGTGCCTCTTCTGTATGCCCTTGAAAATAATGCATATTCTGCTCTTGTTTGGTGAACTGTTCTATGAATGTTAACTAGGTCAACTTGCTTGATAATGAGTTCAAGTCTTTTATGTCATTAAACTTGTATCAATACTGGAAGAGAAGTGGTAACATGCCCAACTAAACCTGTGATTTGCCTATTATTTCTTCTTGGTTCTGTTGTGATTTTGTTTTATTTAATTAGGAGCATGTACACATTATGTTTTCTTGATTAAATAAGCCTTAACCATTGTATAATGTCCCTCTTTGTGCTTGGCAGTGTTTTTCACCTTGAATTCTGCTTATTATCTCTACTCTAATGGGATAGAATCATAAAATCTCCCAGACCTATAATAGTAAAAGGATTTGTTTTGCTTTTTGCTTAGTCTTTTATTTTAAAAAATGATTTTTAAGTTTACTTATTTTGAGTGTGTGTGTGTGTGTGTGTGTGTGTGTGTGTGAGAGAGAGAGAGAGAGAGAGAGAGAGAGAGAGAGAGAGAGAGAGCGCGCGCGCGTGCGCGCACAAGCAACTGGGGGAGGGGACAGAGAGAGAGGGAGAGAGAGAATTCCAAGCCAGCTCCATGCTGTCAACTCAGAGCCTGACACAGGGTTCCGTCTCATGAACCACGAGATCATGACCTGAACTGAAACCGAGTCAAACACTTAACTGACTGAACCACCCACATACCCATAAAAAAAAAAAAGATTTGTAAACTTTATTTTACACAATATTTATCCCTGCCTCTTTTGGAAAATACACACTTTAATTTAGACTTTAGAATTTTACTGTGCATGTATTATGTTTAATTTGACATCTATATCATCCTTCTGAATATTACATAGAATTTAAAATCATTTAACCTCAGTTTCTTTTCTAATCACTTACATGAGGTTGTTTTCAAGTGCTTTATCTCATTTTGATATTTAAGAAAATTTTTAATGTTTTATTTATTTTTGAGAGAGAGAGAGAGAGTGAGAGCGAGCAGGGGAGGGCCAGAGAGAAGGAGACACAGAATCTGAAGACAAGCTCCAGGCTCTGAGCTAGCTGTCAGCACAGAGCCTGACATGGGGTTCAAACCCATGAACTGTGAGATCATGACCTGAGCTGAAGTCAAATGCTTAACCAACTGAGCCACCCAGGTGACCCCCATTTTGATATTTTAACAGCAAAATTCAACCTTATTTCTTTTGTTGTTTTGTAATATTTACATTCCCTGTAGCTTTTTATTTACTTTGTTTCTGCTAACATCTCAGATTTTTCTTCTAGGATCATTTGCCTACTTCCTAGAAAACAGCTTTTAGTATTTCATAGCAGGGATCTATAGATGATAAACTTACAATTTTCGTTTACCTGAAAATGCCTTTAATAAGCACTCATTAAAAAAATTTCTTATCGTTTTTTGAAATTCAAATTCAAGTTGGTTAACATACAGTTTAGTTATGGTTTTAAGAGTGAAACCCAGTGATTCATCACTACCATACAACACCCAGTGCTCACCCCAACAAGCGCCCTCCTGAAGGCCCATCACCCATTTAGCCCATCCCCCCACCCACCTTCCCGCCAGCAACCCTCAGTTCTCTGTGTTTAAGAGTTTCTTATGGTTTGCCTCCCTCTCTGTTTTTATCTTATTTTTCCTTCCCTTTTCTCAGTTTTGATGGCAGTTTCACGGGCATGCGATTCTGGGTTGACCACTGTGTTCTCTCAGAGTTTGAAGATGTCATTCCACTCATTTCAGGATTCTGTTGTTGTTGCTGCTGAGAATTCATTATACTATGACTTATTAAGTAATCCATGCTTATTCAGGTCCTTTTCAGGCTTTCTGTTTGTATGGGTGTTCCCCTGTCTCACGAGGGTGTGTTTAACATTGAATCACATTTATTTTTTATTTAACTCTTCTTTCACCTGTTGCCGCTTTATCACTTTCTCTTTGTTTCTCTATGTTTCATGTTTCCATTTTCTTGTCTTTGTTTCATTCGAGATGAGGACTTCAGATTTGCATTGCTCTCTAATTTCTATTTCACCTGTATCTAATCTTCTACTTAGTTTTTTCTCTTAGAGTTGAAGTTCATAGTTTATAAATTTTATTTTTTTTCTACCTGGACATTTTGGATAGTGTCATGTTTCCAATCTCCTCTTTTCCTTTTAAATCTTATTAAATGGATTTGTCCTATATCCTGTTTTTAGTAACATCTATCTTGAACTCTTTGTGAGTCTGTTTCAGATGGCTGGTGATTGCTTCTGCTCACACTGGCTTATGATATGTTTCGAATGTTGATTGTGAACTAATATTGGGTAGAAGGTCACTTGTGTGATTTATTTTGAGGCTGAGGATAAGTCTGTGCTCCCAAAGCAGGTATAATTTTTTTCCAGCCAGGTGCCTGTGTGGTTTCAAGTGTAGTTTTCAACTTGGTCTAATGGACTGGCCAGAGAGTGGGGACAGTCAAAAACATCTATATAATGTATGGCTAATATCAGTTAATCATCAAGGTATTTTACTTTACCTCCACTTATATCTAAGGTCTAAACACACAATTTTTTTTGCTGATTTTGAAAAAAAAAAAGTACATTTTATTCTTCTGAATAGTGTTCTTGGCTCCAGCTTTATGAGCTTTTGTCTCTTTTCTAGCTCCCTGCAACTTCAAAGGTCCAAGGTTGACTCTGGTCGTCTTCACTAGGAAACCCTTGGCTAACGCTTCCCAGCTGGACTTTATGGTACAAGGGTGTATTGTAATCGGCTTAGAGTGTTCTGAGCTGTTGATCCCCTTAACCCTCAAGCCAGCCAGAATTGGACTGAGTGTCTTTATCAACTCTGGCTGCTCTAATAAGATATCATAAAATGAGTATTTCCAACAACAATAATGTATTTCTCATATTCTGGAGGTTGGAAGTACCAGATCAGGGCACCAGCGCAGTCAGGTTTTTGTGAGAGCCCTCCTCTCGGTTTATAGAAAGCTATCATCTTTTTGTGTTTTCACATGGCTGAAAGAGAACTAAGTAGCACTCTGACTTATTTAAGAGTATTTAATACTCTTGATAAGGGCTCTACTCCCATGACCTAATTACTTCCCAAAGGCCCTACCTCCTACTGCCGTCACATTGGGATCAGGACTTTAGCATATACACTTTGGGTGCTTACAGGCATCCATTCTACTGCATTCAGCAAGCCCAAGTGGCCAGGATGGCTGCTTCTATCAGTAAGTAGCCAACCACTTATCACAGCAAATAAGTGTCATGAAGTAGGAGAGTTGGGAAACACTGATTTATTCCACCTGCTAAATCTCAGCGGCTTTAGCAGCTTCACTGCTGGATTTTCTTTCTGTTCCCTTCCTGACCTCAGTGGGTCCTATGTACGTGCTGCATGGGCTCCTGTCATTGTAAAAATGAGTCTATATATGTGCCTGTTCTTACTTTAATTTTTAATTTGCTATTTACTAATCACTCTTCAATGCTGTATAACAGTAACGTTTCAGAATTTAAGGTCCACAGAATTTCCTAAAAATAGAAGTGCCACATACATTTGTCAAATGTGTTTGTTATGTATGCAGTAGCATATTACATCTGACAGTACAGCTTAAACATCCTTACGGTGGCCAGGAAGGTGCTCCCACAGAATCTGCAGCCACTGGTATGCAAACAGCGGTTCTCAGTCTCAAAATAGAGTGTCCAGCTAAGAACAATCTACTTGTGTTTCTTCTGCGACTTCCTTTCTCCCTTAGGTATTTTCTACATGAGTTATTTTCATTGTTCACATCTCTTTGAATTGAAGTTAAATTAATATGGCTTCTTACTCAATGTGGAAATAACACCGTTACAAAAGATTAAAAATCTCAGCCTAAGGAGAATAGCATTTACAAAGAAATGTAAAAAACGTATGGTTATCTGTCTTTCTCTGCCTGACTTATTTCACTTAGCATAATACCCTGCAGTTCTATCCATGTTGCTGCAAAGAGCAGGATTTCCTTCATTCTCATTGCCAAGTCGTACTCCATTGTATATATAAACCACATCTTCTTGATCCATTCGTCAGTTCATGGACATTTAGGCTCTTTCCACGATTTGTCTATTGTTGAAAGCACTGCTATAAACTTTGGGGTACATGTGCCTCTATGCATCAGCAGTCCTGTATCTCTTGGGTAAATTCCTAGCAGTGTTATTGTGGGGTCATAGGGTAGTTCCATTTTTAATTTTCTGAGGACTTAACAGAAGACTATGGGGGAAGGAAAGGGGGGAAAACAGTTATAAACAGAGAGGCAGGGAAGCAAACCATAAGAGACTCTTAAATACATAGAACAAACTGAGGGTTGATGGGGGCGGTGGAAGAGAGGGGCAAGTGTGTGTTGGGCATTGAGGAGGGGACTTGTTGGGATGAACACTGGGTGTTGTATGTAAGCCAATTTGACAATAAATTATATTTAAAAAATACTCAATTTAGAAAACAGAAATTTTTCAAAAGTTGGAGCTCTTTCTGAAAGACTATAAGTATAAAGAATATGTGAAATATATTGTGAACTGAATTTTGATCATGAGAAAATGGTGGTCACATCACAGTAAATAAGTGAAAATTAAACATTCTCTGCCACCATATGACACTTCTCTCTGGGCCAACAGGTTTCAAACTCCTATAGTGTAAGTGAATCACCAATTTGCTTAGAGAAAAATACTGACACAAATTTAAGACTATTCCTTTGTCTCCTGATTTGAGATATAGAATAAAGCAGTATTTTGATTGAGACACAAATGACTTAAGAAATGAGGTAACCTAACAAACTCTTGCATTTCAGAGATGACAAAATTAAGTCCTACAGCATTTAAAGGACTTTTCCAAGATTACACAGTTAGTAGCAAATCTGTGACTAAAATCCAGGTCTCCTGATTCTATCTTCAATATGGAGCGCTGTTCCTTCATTCACTCTGCAGCTTATTTGTTGATTCATTCAAAATCATTGTGGCATATGTAATGTGTTAAGGACTAAGGTAATTAAAATAGTTAAAATCAGAATGTGTAGTGAAGCAGTAGCGCTTTGTTACCATACCAGGGAAGGAAGAAGCACTTAGCACAAATTAGGAAAAAAAGTGGTTAATAAACAAGTGATGTTTGAACCCAAACTTGAAGAATGGGTGGTGGAAACGTGAAGGAGACCAGACCCCAGTTAAAGGAATCCACAGAGATCGAGACGCAGAAAGGGAGCGTATTTGGTTCATGGCAGGGAGACCTTGGACACGGGAATGATAATTTGGATACACTTGAAATAGGCCTTTAATGACATGGGAAAGAGCATGAACATTCACACTGGGGTTTGATGGAGCTCATTAACCTTTGGATACCATAAGGCTCTTTAGGACCTTGGAGGGGGATATCATTTATTTGTTAATTAGAAACATAATAGAGGCTGACAACATGTAGGATGAATTAAGGTGAAGGGGAAAACTAGCAAAGCATTCTAGATGAAAGATAAGGAATATATGAATCACAGCATTGTGATAGGATGGAGAGAGAGATTTGAGAAGCATTGGGTACAAACAATACAGGTCGGGGGCTGTGGACAAAAGAGGATTGACCAAAATGAATGTATGATTTCTCTTTGGCCCCTTTGTGTAACGTAATAGGTGTTTATTGGGATCAGAGGCACAGGGAGTTTTAGACATGTTGAATTTTAGATATCTAAGGGGCTTTCAGGTGGAGAAGTATGTTAAGCAGTTTTATATATATATATTCCATTTATAGAAGTATGTTAAGCAGTTATCTATCTATCTATATCTATATCTATATCTATATCTATATCTATATCTATATCTATATCTATATCTATTCCATTCTCCTGGAAAGACCAGGAGAATGCAGACTTTGTCTTGACTGAGAATTCAGCTGCATATTGAGACCATGAGTGAAAACATTTGTTTATTGATGATGAAAGTGTAGAATAAGAGGACTACAGACAGATCATCATAGTTTGCCTTTTATTGTCAAGGATCCATTTTCCACTTCAATAGAATTGTTTAAGGTTTCAGGATGTTACAGAAAGTACAGAGAACTCGAACTCAAGCCTTAACCTCACCATATATAGCCAGTGGCATTACTTCAAATGTTGACCCTGAATTTACATAGGAGAAACAAACTCTCTGTGATCAGTGGCTATGTCCTCCCACAGCACTAGTATTCACCAGGCAGTTTGCTCACCAAGTGCTAGGCGAATTCTCTCTTTCTAGAATACCTTGCACAGTGCCCAGAGGATGGTCTTACACATGTACACACTTGGATGGTTTATACATAGCAGTTATTTCTTAGGGAGCAAGGTCATTACCTTGCCCTGGTGAATTTTGTGGTTTGTGAATCCTCTAGTTCTTTGGGAAGGATTCTCTTTGGTGAATATCTAGTATCATTCAATTCTGATCCAGCTGCCACCGAACTGTCTAGTTCTTGCTGCACCTTGGCTTATTACTTTTGTATCTCATTGCCCAAGTCCTATACAATTTAGTTACTTAGGATATCGCACAATATAATGTACCAAATTTCTTATAGCCTAACAACTCATGTATTAATCTCCATGCACCCCACAAATGAGTTTTAAGTTTTCGTCCCTACACACTTATTCCTATGACTCATAAAATTATTATCTATTACTTTGGCCATAAACCCCAGAAAGGCTTTTGTATTATTTTTCTTGTAAAGGAAACTCTCACTGCATGATTTTTACTAGAGGGACAGGGATTTTCTACAGTGGTACTCACCTCTTTTTAATAATGTGAGAAGAATTTTTCTGCTTTTTTTTTCTTTTCTGCCACTGTGGATTGGCTTTTATTACTAAGTCCCCCCAAAAAATGCACATGTAAATTTATATTATAGTGACAAAATAGAATATAAGACAGTTATGATATAAATAAATTTGTTATGTAAATTATACAACCATATAAATTGTATTATAATTTCTTGTTTTCTAAAAGGACTTTTCATACCAAAGTTGAGTATTATCCAGTTGTTTTCCACTGTTAACCATTAGAAAGAAAAATTAAGGCAACATAAGGCACAAGATATCAAGGAAAAAAAGAAATGGTTCCAACTCCACTTTTTTGGTTTACATTTTCCATTATAGACTCCATTTCATTTTTATCTCAAGGGCTAATGTATGTGAAATCAGAGTTAATGGAAGAAATAATACCTTATACACATTAGGAATTGTAGCCATTCTATCTTGGTAAAATATTCATAAAATACAATATAGATTATACTCTGCGACTTTCATACTAGTACATTAAAGATTGAAGGTATGTAAATCTCATTTACATATTTTCCCAAGAAGATGGATGCACCTAGTCTGATGGAGAGAATGCTGAACAAATTCCTGCATTAAATTTCATCTCACAGTAGTCAGTTAAGTTACTGGAACTGTTGCAGGCACATTAGCCAAATGTTTTATCTCCGGGCAGCTCTCTTACAGATCTATAGTATATCTGGTTTTCTATAATTTGCCTCCATTAAAAATAGGGTTATTGTTAATGTCCTGGAACAAAATGCAATACAAAGAGTTCAGGGGAAAAAATATGTTTCTAATTGAATGAAGTTTTAACCTAATTTTCTGGTATCTGGTATCCATTAAAACATGATCACAAATACTATATAACTTGTATGGGTAAATATTCAGGTGTGTGTAGTTTTTGAGAAATAATTTCTAGATTATCGAACTTAAAAACACTTCCCTTCTTTTAAATGCCTTCTGACCTTAAAAATTAAGGAAAATAATAGTCTTAGATCTCTCTGCATTAAAAATCCAAATACCTAAAGGTCATGTTCACAATGTGCTAGTTTGATACCTTTTCCTACGTAACTATAAAAAATAAATGAAAATTTATAAAGTAAAACAGTAGAAATAGGTACACAGTATAGATAGCATCAGGGTGTTCATGTTAATCATACAAGAGGGAAGGACTATTGAAGGGATGAGAGAGAGGAATGTCCAAAATAATTTTCCATAAAATTTGACTTTTCACTCATTACTGGAGGTGGGGTATTGAACTCTCTAGCTGTTATTGTTGAATAGTCTATTCGTCCTTCCAATTCTGTCAGTTTTTGCTTCTTGTAATGTGAGACTCTGTTAGGTGGATATGTGTTTGTGTTTACTTCTTCCTGATGGATTGACCCTTTTACCAATGTAAAAGACCCCTCTTTAAAACTTACTGCTTATATAATTCTTTCCCTTTGGAGAATTGTTAAAAGTCAGAGACCATTTCTGTATTCCAAAACTTGGCCCAGAAGAAAGACTGCACAATCTCCTACAGTAATATATTCCATTGCCCCATTTTGTATACTTTTTTCCTTTAGAATAAATAATAAAAATCATTCATTTTGCAAACAAAAAAAATAAATGAAAATTTGATGTTCAAAATAGGCCTAATCAACTTCTACAAAATTGTGATGTATATAATATTTGATATTATTTGACAAATGGATGTGTAGGTGTATGTGTGTGCATGTTTATGTGCATGCGTGTGTGTGTGTGTGTGTGTGTATGTGGTATGTGGTCGACTTGTCAGAGAGATGGAGAAGGAAAGGAAGATTGTGCTAAGGAGCATTGGCATTGTCAGAATAGCTGAATGGTTCTATTCTTGGCATATCTTAAGATTTATTTGATTACAACCTAGGTGCCATATTTTCTTATTTATGTCTCTTAATTTTCATAACTCTGGTTTTTATAATATAGTTTCATTTGTCATGTTTTGAGTGTATATATATACATAGAGCTGAGGAAGTAATAACTTGGGATTTTTACCTGCTGTTTAATTCAGATAAAGGTCCTGATCCTGGCTTTGCTCTCTATATGTACTTGGTGCTTTTCATAAACTTTCTTGGTTTGCTGGGGGAATCCTTATAAAGTCAGGGAACCCTCAACCTTAGGTGACCAGAAGGTTCATATAGTAGGACCCTTGGGCGCACATGAATGTCTAACAATCTAGAGGATTGCTTGCATAATGAAATTCCATTAAGATTTTAAATGTTTCTCCAAAAGTTAATATATACCATGTCTTCAATAATTAGAATCTTACCATGTTTTCAGAAATAAATTTGTTTATAGGACCTAATATACGTTACTAAGTCTTTTGGCAGCAATTACTAGTATCAGAAATGAAAAAGGGAACATGGCTACAGATCACATGGACATTACAAGGGTAATAAAAGAATATTATAAACAACTCTATTCCTCAAAACTTGATGACTTAGATGAAATGGACCAATTTCTTCAAAGTCAGAATCTTCCAATATTCACATAAGAAATAGACAATTTGAATAGCCCTACATATATATTAAAGAAATTGAATCAATAATTAATAACTTTCTAAAACAGAAAAAAAAAAAACAGAAAACATTAGGATCAGTTGGGTTTACTGTGAATTCTACCAAACATTTAAGGAAGACATTATACTGATTCTCTACAGTCTCTGCCAGAATGTAGAAGTACATCCCAACTCATTCTTTGAGGTCTAGCATTACACAAATATCAACACAACACAGAGACATTACAAGAAAACTAAAGATCAGTATTACTTTGAACATAGATACAAAAGTCCTCAACAAAACATAAGAAGAGTATTAGAAAACATTGTAATCCAACAGTGTATAGAAAGAATTCTACACCCTGGCCAAGTGGAGTTTATTCCAGGTAAGCAAGCCTGGTTCAACATTCAAACATCAGTTAATATAATCTATCACATACACAGGCTAAAGAGAAAAATCACATGATGAAATCAATAGATGCAGAAAAATCTTGACAAAGTCCAACACTCATTCATGGAAAAAAAAAAACAACAAACCTCTCAGCAAACTGAGAATAGAAGGGAACTTCTTCAGCTTGAAAAAGAACATTTACACAATAACTTAGACTGCTAACATAACTAATGGTGAGAAAATGGGAGATTTCCTGCTAAGATGAGCAACAAGGCAAGGATGTCCTTTCTCACTATTTCCTTTCAGGATTATACTAGAAATCCTAGTTACTAAAAAAAGATAAAGGTACAATTAGACCAAAAATTGACCAAGGAATAAGTATCATGAAGAGATTTGCTTCCTAGATGTATCATTCCAGCAGAAGTATTAGAAACCACATTAAAATGAGCAAAAAGATTGTTATCACCTCAGTATAATCTTCAAAAGTTAAAAACACAATGCATTGAAATTCTCATAGAAGGAAAGGTCAAAGTTTTTTAACAAGTGAGTTAATGAGCAGTTCAGCAAGATCTTAAAATGGATTCAATCAGCGTTTTAAAACTGAGTTTGTTTTATCTTTCTCTTTCTTTTTTTTATTAATTTGGACTAGTCTGGTTAGCTTTCTACCGGACAAAAAAGTCTACCCTTTGTTTGCATCTATCAGTCTATCTATATATTCTTACAGAAATTCTTTGGGTCTCTACTAGGTGCAAGTTTACATGTCACCATATACTGTCCTTGAGTCTTATCCCTTAAGTTTACAGCAATGCTAAAAATTAAATAATTTTTGGAGGAGCTTTTTAGTATCTCAGTAGGATACTGAGAGGATGTACAGGTCTCTTTTGTGTTTTATTCCTAAATATTGGACAGTTTTCCTTAACACAATAGCCCAGAATATAGGTGACCATTGCCCACTATAGTGAGAAATGAATTAAAGAGATACTTGGATTGTAGAAGTTAGTGGATTTAGAGAATGGTAGAATTTGGGATATAATCAAGATAAATCTTGGGATTCTGGATTACAAAACAAAATAGTCAGTATTATAACTTCACCAGATGGGAGAGCAGGGAGAATTTATGTAAGTGGAAAACTAATTAAAAATGTTTGCCATCCAGAGAAATCTTGAAGAGAGCTCTGGATTTTCCATAGCACATGGGATGGATGCTTGGTCTAGTCTCTTTTCTAAATATTAGAGGAAATAGTGACCCCAGAAATCTGGGTACCTTGTGGATAACTAGATTATAGCAGTATGGGTTATATCATAACAGACATGTATGATTCCCATCATAATGGTGATGTGAGGAGAAAAGGAGGTGAAAACATGAGTAATTATGCCACAAACATTGCTAGAAAACTTACCTTTATTAGTCCTTAAAGACACCCTGGTAAGTTACAGTTTTATTAAAGACATTTTAGTGTATGTTGAACCAATGAAGAGAGATAGGATGGATACAAAAGCCACAATTCCACTTCAAGCCTATTCTTTAAAACAAAACAAGACAAAACCCTTTGCTAATGCTGCTGCCTTCTTGCTAGTTGAGTATGTGTGGCTTCTTGCTGACAGACTTGCCTTGTATACAAGGCACACAGCTGTATTAAGAAGTTGCACAAATTAAAAAAAAATTAAACAATTTGGTAAACATTGGCCTTTAACAGATGACAGAAGCATAAATACACTTAAAATTGGTTTTGGTGGGTTATTTTCCTAGTGAAGGCATGCCAAGCTGAATGGATGGACAGACTTGACTGGAGGTCTGAAGCTAAAGCCATAAGAATAAGCTGAAAACAGCCAACACTCCACAGAAAACAGACACATGCGGATTTAATTACCAGAGGCTCAAGAGACAACCAAATTTTATAGCTATTTTGTTTTTCACAATGAGTTGAGCCTTTCACTGAGGCCATCAAGCAAATATTTTGCATCCATGAAGGGCCATGTGGCATAATTATTGAAATGTAGTCATATGCTTTAATCTCAGACATGACAGCATTAAAAATAACTATCAGAAATATTTAGGGCTGAATGAAAACAAGATGCTGTACACAGAAATAATTCTCGTTGCAGTCCTCAAGATGCTAGAGAAATCTAGTTTTTTTTTTTAAATAGAATGTTTGCATTTCTAACCACTGTGCTTAATATTGCCCTGGACAAACACTAGGCCTAAATAAAGCATTTGTTGCAGGGACTATAGAATAAGCTTCATAGTAAAGGCCTAAATAAAGCATTTGTTGCAGGGACTATAGAATAAGCTTACTGTCTGGCTCTTCTTCTTACTAAATTCTATAAACTTGGGAGTATCATCACAATGTGAAATTAAGAATTCTCTTGCCAGAGAAGTGCGCATACATTAAAAAATGGCAGAATCTGAAGATGAAAAATAAATGGACACACACGAATGCTGAGGTAATTGAATATAAAGATAAACATTCTACTATTGGTCCAAGAATAAGAACTGACTCATACTGAAATCTTAAAGACACCCATACAAAAAAAAAAAAAAAACCAAAAAAAGACACCCATACAAAGTCAGTGAGGCACAGGGCAAAAATCAAAACAAAATGAGGCACATAATTAATATTGGGTTAGTTCCTTTCTCTAGAATGTTCACCAGGGATTATTGTGCTTAATAGAAGTACTTACTTCTTGTAAGCTAATTTTATCAGGAAATGGAAAAAGAAGCTAAGTCTCAGGTACACTGGTATATGTAGATAAACCAATGTGGATATTATGGACAAGATGTTTTTACACTTATCTTTATAAGTGATATATATATAGTGTATTAATATATTTTGTAGCTGTAGTTATTTTTAATATTTTGCCTTTTAACCTTTATATGAGAATTAAAAGTGACTTACACACAACTGTTAACAGTATTACGGTATTCTGTATCTGTCTATATATTTGCCTTTACTGTGGAATTGTATTTTATGCTTTACTATGGTTTATTACCCTTTCATTCTATGTGAAGGACTCCCATTAGCACTTCCTGTAACTCAGTTCTAATGGTGATCAATTCCCTCACCTTTTGTTTGTCTGTGAATGTCTTTGTCCATCTTTCACATTTGAAGGACAGTTTTATGATTTAGGATTATTTTTCGTTGGCAGGCTTTTTTTTTTCTTTCAGCACTTTGAATATATCATTCTACTTTCTGCTGAAAAATAGTCTGATAGTCTTATGGGTGATCCCTTGTATGTAATGAATACTTTTGCTTTTGAAGCTTTCAAAATTGTCTTTGTGTTTAAATTTTGACAATTTGATTATAATGTGTTTTAGTGTAGACTTCTCAAAATTTATCCTCTTTGGAGTCTTTTGGGTTTCATGAATCTGGATGTCCATTTGTTTTCTCAGATTTGGGAATTTTTTTGTCATTATTTCTTTATATAAGCATTCTACTTCCTTTTCCCTAGCCTTTCCTTGCAGGACTCCCATAATGCATTTGTTCTTTCACTTGATGGTTGTCCTATAAATCCCTCAGTTTTTCTTTCCTTTTGCTCAATATTTCTCTTTTTTGCTTCTCTGACTGGATAATTTCAAATGATGTCTTTTTGAATTTGGTAATACTTCTGTCTGAGCAAATCTGCTGCTGAATCTTTCTGTGTATTTTTTTTTAGTCCATTAGTGTGTTATTCAGTTTCAGAACTTCTGTTTGGTTCCCTTGTATAGTTTCAATCTCTGTTGATGTCCCCATTTTGTTCAGTATTATTTTCTTGATTTCATTTGTGTTCTCTTGTAACTCACTACTCTTTAAGGTAATTATTTTAAATTATTTGTCAGTAAAGCCATTGATCTCCATTTCTTTAGGGTTGGTTAATGGAGATTTATTTTGTTCCTTTGTGTCATGTTTTTTGAATCTTCATGTTCCTTATGACTTAGTATTGGTGTCATCTGAAGAAACAGTCACTTCTCCCAGCCTTATAGTCTTGCTGGTCCAACACTGAGCCCAATTTGAGATTCCAGGAGCTATTCATTTCTTTTCAACAGATGGTATTCTCTGGATATATGCATATAAATTCCCAAATAGAAGGATATCCTGTTTTCTTTCTTTTTTGTTTTCTTTTTCAGGATTTCATGATCTCTTGTTCTTTGTGGCACCTTACTGCTATGCTGTGGTATGGGGCATTGAAGGCATTCTCCATTCATCTCCTTTTCTCTTGGTGAAGAAACCTTGAGTTCTGCACCTTTTCCCTGTCTTGCAAAGGCGTGCTGGGCAGTCAGATGCTGACTGTGTTTTCTGTCCTCACCAAACCATGCTGGTTCTATCAGCATTTCAGGTGAGGTGAGATAGAAACCAGTCCCTAGGGCTGCATACTGAAAGGCTGGGATTTTGGAGGAGTGCTGTACCACTCTCCATTCTACCTGGGGGAGAAGCTTCAAGGTTTTGCATCATCTTACAATCTTCCCCCCCCCCACACCTGTTCTTCCAATCTTACAGAACCATGCTGGGTTCAGTAAGCTGCCCACACCTTTACCTTATCCTGATATACCCCTAGACATCTGAGCTATGCTAATTCCCTCAACATTCCAGGGAAGAAGAGACACAAACTTGTTCCTAAGGCAGTGCCCTGAAAGACAGGATGTTAGATAAGCTCCAATATTATTTTATCATCTAGGGGAGAAGCTACAAGGTTTTGCACCTTCTACTGGCCCTACCGAATCATGCAGGCAGCAGTAAGTTGCTTGCCCCATTTCTTTGATCTTAGCTGCCACCATCTGTCAAAACTGCCGGTTCCATCAATGCTCCATGTGATGTGAGATAGGACTCAATATTTCAGGCAGTGCACTAGATGGCTGGGACATTGAATGCATGCTCCACTCTGCCTTTTCCCCAAAGAAGAATAGAAAACAATGCATTCTCTCTCGATACTCAGCTGTGCTGTGTTGGGGAGGGGCTGATGCAGGCAAAGTGGAATAGTTCTTCTAATTTATTTTAAGTCCATGATTGTCAATTTTGTGTTTGTCTGGAGTACTGTAACCAATTAACTGAGATCTAGACTTCTTAAAAAGGTATTTTGGCCCATATATTTTTAGTAAATTGGTGTTTGCATGGGCTGACACTGCTGGGACTTCCTTTTCTGCCATCTTACTGATGTCCCTCTCAAGTTGGGCCTTGACTTGATGAAAGATTCTTTCCTAAATGAAAGAAATGATAGGATACTCAATAAAGTTACATTTTCAATGTCCATTATTCCATCAGAAGTTTCTAGATATGGCCAACACACACACACACACACACACACACACACACACACACACACTACTAAAATTAATCAATAGTAACCCAAAAATAGAATTAATAGAATTATTACTATATAACAAAATTAACAAATTAATTACAAATATAATCAAAGTTCTAAAGAAAAAATATGAACATAGTCAGGAAAAAATAGAAGAAATATAGAAAAATACATAGAGTTTATAGAGATGAAAAATATGAAATAAAAATTCAATTGGTGAGATTAACAGAATGTTAGTGCAGACCAAAAGGCCAGTAAACTTGAAAACATATCAATAGGCATAATTCAAATTGCAACAGAGAGGGAAAAAGAAAAAAAACAGGCTTTAGTGGCCTACAAGACAGTATCAAATGAATTAAAATGTGCTAGTTTGAATCCTAGAATGAAAGGGAAAATAGAAAATAATTTGAGAAAATGTCTATAACATCCTCATATTTGATGAGTTCGGTATACCCACTGACTCAAAATTTTAGCAGACATGAAACAGGGTAAATAAAAAGAAAGCTACTAAGACATAAGCAATCTAATTGCTACAATGGTATAAAGAGAGAAGTATAAAATTAGCGTTCAAAATGAAACTGAAAGATCTTTTTGAATTTGAGAGAATTCTTCACCACCCTACATGTGCTACAAGAATTGATCACGGGATTTCTACAGGTGGAAGGAAATGATATCTTCTAGAAAATCATGTCTAAATAAGAAATAAAGAATAACAGAAATGCTAAATATATGGATAAATATAAGCATAATTTTCTTATTAAAAGACCTTTAAAAGATAATTGTTCCAAGGAACAATACTTTAATAAACTTACAAAAGCAATAATAAAGTAGGAAAATATGTGACAGCACAGCCACGGGGTAAGGAAGTATGTACTTCTTAACAGTCCTTACTGTTGTTTATTAACAAAGATGATAGTAGCTGACAGCAGACTATTATAAGTTAAAGACGCATGTTTTAAATCAAAGAGAAATCCCCTAAAAACAAAAAAAAGACAGTAAATCAATGTCGGTATAGGTGATAAGGTGTATTATTACAAATGCTCAAAAGAAAAAAAAAGGGAGAAGAAGATAAGAAGGAATGAAGGACAGATGGAACAATTAGTAAGTCAGTGCAAGAGATGAAACACAAAATAATGCTGAATAATGCTAATGTAAAAAATACAAAATAGAAGTGACGAAATGTGTGGGAGAGACAGGAATAGGGGATCCATAAGGCAAATAGAAAACAATTGCTAACAAGGGAGATTTAAGTACAATCAACAATAGATTAAAATACTCTAAACACTTCATTCAAGTATTGGAATAAAAAGCAAGATTCAACTGCATAGTCCTATAAGAAACCACTTTAGGGGTGCCCGGATGGCTCAGTTGGTTAAGTGTCCTATTCTTGGTTTGAGCTCAGGTCATGGTCTCACCGTTAGCGAGTTAGAGCTTCATGTCAGGCTCTGTGCTGACAGCATGGAACTTGCTTGGGATTCTCTCTCTCTCCATCTCTCTGCCCCAATCCCATTTACACTGTCTCTGTCTCTCTTAAATAAATAAACTTTAGAAACCCACTTTAAAACAAAAAAAAAGGTTTTTTTTAAAGGAGACAAAAGGATATAGAATGCAAACACGAATAATAAGAAATCTGGAATGACTGCAATAATTTCACACAAAATTGATTTTAAAACAAAAAGATATATTACCAGGAAAATAATATTACCAGGAAAATAATACCACCAGGAAAAAAATAATTTATCAGAGTTCAGCCTGACCAACACCTGGATTTCATCTTGTGAGACCTGAAGCAGAAAACCCAGTGTAACCTAACCAGACTTGTAATGACTGAACTTTGAAATCATAAATGGGTATTATGTTAGTTGCCAAATTTCAGGAAATCTATAACATGACAGTAGGAAGCTTATATGTGGCTATAGGAAAAACACTGATTTCAAGTGTGCATAGAACATCCAACAAGATACTGAACCCTAAAACTAGTCTCAGTGAATTTAAATGAATGGAAATTATGCAGCTAATAATCATAATCATATAGCATGTTCTCTAAACATAATGGGATTTAATTAGGCATTAATATTCTCATATCTGGAATATTTCCAAATATATAAAATTAAGGCATAGTCTTCTTTAAAAAAAATTTTTTTTTTTTTAGTGTTTTATTTATTTTTGATACAGAGAGAGACAGAGCATGAGAGGGGGAGGGGCAGAGAGAGAAGGAGACACAGAACCGGAAGCAGGCTCCAGGCTCTGAGCTAGCTGTCAGCACAGAGCCTGAAGCGGGGCTCGAACCCACAAACGTGAGATCTGACCTGAGCCGAAGCCGGAGGCTTAACCGACTGAGCCACTCAGGCGCCCCAGACTTAGTCTTCTAAATAAATTGATCATCAGACAAGAAATCACGGAGGAAGCTTGATAACATTTTGAGCTGAAAATACAGCCTCTCGGAATTATCATAGTCGGTGCTACTTGCGAGTACCCCTTAATCAGTTTTATGTGTCAGGTTTACCTTGATTTTCTTAATTCCAGTCCTTTCTGGAAATAAATTGGTTCCTGACTTTTTTCTACAATCCATTGTTGGGAGTAAGAGCACATTCCTATGCTGCCCTGCCAAGTGAGTGCACAGCCCAGAGGCCACTAACATTAAAGAAATAGGAAGGGAAGTGCTGCATAAATGAACTTCTCCACTGTGACTTTAGGCAATGGGAGAGCGCTCAGCTCTTTTTTTTTTTTTTTTAAACAGACTAGCCACAGAGTTTGTTTTATACACTGATACCAGTCAGTAGACTCCACATAAATACCTGGTTGAAATCATGCTGTCATTCATTTCCTTCTCTGACAGAACCTAAATGATGGTCATATTTATAGAGGAGAAAGATTCCTCTTTGGTGAGTTCATAACAGAAAATAGATTTAAGCGTCATGTGCCTGGAGAACTATAGGAACCATCAAACACACCAAACACCAAAACCTCTACAGGAGCGACAGGTTTATGGGGGTTGGAAGACTACAATTAATGAGCATGTGGCCATGTGCCATGTCACCATTATCCCTGACTGTTAATATTGTTTAATTCAGTAATAAAGAATTAAGAATAAGTGTTTTAAAATAAACTTCCTCCTCCTCTTTTCACTTCTTTTCTCCTTCCCTTTCTTCTTCTTAAATAACATATGCTTTATGTGGATAGTAAAACTGGAATCATAGCCCAGAGCCACTTAGGGAATTGCACTGAAAGCACATCTAAATGAATCATAAGATTTTCCCCAGCTGTCTGTGCTCTCAAAAAGCACACCTCTCAAGGTGGACTTCTGTATGTCTGCAGTGCTACTTAAAACATTTTTCGGTAGTTTGACTAATATTCATTTTGTTTCATTTCGTTCATTTTCTACCTATATTCTAACTGCTCCAAGACCAGCCGATTCATACATGAGCAATTCTCAACACTGTGAAGCATTCTTAAAACCATATTGCGGTTCACCTTACGTAATTAGAATACCTACTACCTGCAAGATGTGCATGGGCTGTAATTGCTATACAATTACAATGACAATACAATTTTGTATTTACTGAGTCTCTGTTTTGAGGGAATCAGATAGTTCTCTTTATGGATTCCATTGTAAATATATGAGACATAGAAGGCATTGCTAAGGTATTAGAAACAAAAGGCTCAGATGAGTGAGCATGTTTAAGTTGTCTTACGATGGAGATGTGGCAAAAGGACAAAAGTTTCCTTTCTGGCTTTTGTTTATTTTTCATGTTCTTAGGGCCAAGGGGCCTGTGAAGAGGGAGTGAAATGGGCACATCTCACCAGTGCAGTGATCTGTTAGTCCCTTCAGCAAAGGGCCAGATCTGTATACTCTTGAGTTAATGCTTTTGTTAACTTTGTATCCTTCATTAAAAAGCAGTTCCATTAAATGAACTTACTATTAACTAAAACTTACAGCTTGATTTCAAATTTATAGCAGCCTATTTTTATTGGCTTTACTACATCAAAGTTTGTCAACTTGATTACAATATATAGCGTTAAAATCCAGAAAAGTAGGGTTTACAGAGTATGCATCACGTGATACCAGTTGACTCTGTTTTATCACTACTTCTACAAATAATTCAATGGTTACTTTTCAGGTTTAACCTATTGTTGGGATATAAAGTCTACCATCAGTCTATCTCATGTTCTTGCTGAGTGTACCAGACTGTCCCTTGACATTGAGCACTCTCTGTAGCTAGTCACAAAGCCAATTAAGTAGGGCAAGATGACCAAAGAGTGAATCTCCTGTGGCTGATTTCTCCCCAGGGGAGAAGAACTGACTTGTTTGCTGCTTATTACAAAGGGATGAAGCCCAGGGTCTTGGAGGCCTCAGATGTGGCACATGGAGAGCCACCACTGGATGTCAGAGTGCCTCTGTGCTCCTGAGTTGCTGATCTATAATTGGCAAAGAAAACAGAAATCCAGGACCCCTTTAGATCATAGACTGCAGAGATGTTAGTGCTTTGGCTGATGTGAGAAGAAGCAGTAAGAAAGGTTATATTCTTAGAGGGCAAATGGCAACCATTTCACACATGACCTCATGCTTCAAGCTACTGTTATTCAGTTGAGGACCAAGTCTGCCCTGCAACAAAGCTTGCTGCTTTGGATTTCTATTTCTATAATTATATTATAGCTAACACAGGACGCTTCTCCAAGGCCAGTAAAATTCCATGCAATCCCATAGAGGATGCTAGTGAAAGCTGCTTCATTCTGGTTATATAATTTGACAGAATGACAGCTCTGTACATGAATCCCTCATACAGAGAATTTTTAAGTTTTAAGATCTGCTACACCTAACCCTACTCCACAATAGGGAGGACTTCACTAAATGTGTGGTTAGTACCCAGAAGCCCTGTGTAGCAGGCTCTCATATGACATTTTGAGCCAAAAGATGCCCAGGACAAAGATAGACTTTTCCCTAAACCAGGCAAAATATCCAAGACAATCCAAGACAATAAGGCAGTTATGCAACTAGTTGAAAGGGAAGGTACTTCTATAGAACCAAATTCTTCCTTAGAAATAAATCTTCCTTTACTGGAGAAACCAAGGGTGTGGCTCTTAGGATAAATTAATCCTTAGGCTTCTCCACTATCTGACCTTGGATCTCAGTATTCTCATTTGACAGCCTTTAAGAAAAAGGGAGAACCAGGGTGGACCTTAGGTTTCCCACAGGTGAAACAAAAAGGCTTAATTCCCAGTGAAGTTACAGTGGAGGAGGGGCAGAAAGTGATAGATACAGACATTTCTGCCCTTTGAACATCAGGTTCTTCTGAAAACGGTGAGCAAAGGCTTCAGTTGGCTGGATTTGGAAATGGAGTGACATTTCAGGAAAGGAGGTAACCACAACCATTTGAGTTAAGATCGTTCTGACTCTTACTGTATCTTCTCTTGTGCGTGCTACTGAGCATACAGTTGACCCTGATGTTTCACCTGCTTGTCCTATGAATGCTCATCCAGTCCAAGTGGGACTTTGCTTTTTACAAAGAGCATCTTCCAGGGAGGCGGTAGTGGGACTTGAGCTCATCATACCACCAAATAGATTACTGTTTGTATATAAAAATACATACAACAATCTAAGAGGAGAAAAGGAGGTCACAGAACTCTTGTGAGTTGCCCTTACTTCCTCTCTGCAATGCAACCCAGTCCTTGTGCAGGTGCCATAAACTCTTATTTGCCCCACCCCCATGGAAATTGAGACTCCGGGAACTTAACACACGCATCGCATCACGTGATAATGTTCTGGCTACTGCTATTACTGTGGATATTGAACTGTCCTTCATCTCTGATCCCAGAGTCTTGTGTTTTCTAATAGCATCCATAAAACTATGGCAGGATAACTTACTAGCTCACAGTGAAGGTAAACTTCCAAACCCTCCACAGTTCTTGACAACCAAGTTAGATTCTAAGGAGCAATCAAAGATTGGTATCTGAGACAGGAAAGGAAATTTTACTTGACCCATGGCCCTCGATACCAGAAAGGAGGTCCAGCACATAATCAGGCTGTTTGGATATTAGAGACAATATTTGCCTCATCTGGGGATTTTGTACAAGCTGACCAGAAAGTATGCTCAGTGTAGCTGGGTTCTTGAGCAGCACATAGTGCTGGAGGCAGTGCAACAGGCTGTCTCAGCAGCATTTGCCTCAGAGCCTAAATTCCGAGGTTCCTTCTAAACTGCAGGTGTCTGTTATTGATGACTGCAGTGATTGGAGCCTCTGAAAAAAGGAGGGAGCTTCTGCCTGGCGGTTCCCTATAGGCATTCCCTATGCATTGCCTCCCCAGGAGGTCTACCGCTACATTCATTTGAGAAACAGGTAGTGGTCTACTGTTGGCAAGTCTTGGAGACCAGGTACCTTTCACAGGATTTGCAGGGGAAACGTTGTGCCTAGATAGTCCCATGATGGGTTGGGGGCCACTCAGGTGGTTACCGCAGAGTTGGAAAGATTCAAAGGTCTTCTCTTATTAGGTGGAGATGGTACATTCTAGAGAGAAGCCAACTCTGCAGTTATTCCTTTTTTTTCTTTTTTCTTTTCTTTCTGCTCCACATTTTATTTTTTAAATGTAATTTATCGTCAATTTGGCTTCCATACAACACCTAGTGCTCATCCCAACAAGTGTCCTCCTCAGTGCCCATCACCCACTTTCCCATCTTACTCCCCTCCATCAACCCTCAGTTTGTGCTCTGTATTTAAGAGTCTCTTATGGTTTGCCTCCCTCCATCTCTGATTGTAACTTCCCTCCCCTCCCCCATGGTCTTACGTTAAATTTCTCCAGATCAACATATGAGTGAAAACATATGGTATCTGTCTTTCTCTGACTGACTTATTTCACTTAGCAGGACACCCTTGAGGTCCATCCACTTTCCTACAAATGGCCAGATTTCATTCTTTCTCATTGCCATGTAGTATTCCATTGTATATATAAACCACATGTTCTTGATCCATTCATCAGTTGATGGACATTTAGGCTCTTTCCATGATTTGGCTATTTTTGAAAGTGCTGCTATGAACATTGGGGTACATGTGCCCCTATGTGTCAGCACTTCTGTATCCCTTGGGTAAATCCCAAGCAGTGCTATTGGTGGCCCATAGGGGAGTTCTACATTTAATTTTTTGAGGAACCGCCACAGATTTCCAGAGCAGCTATACCAGTTTGCATTCCCACCAACAGTGCAGGAGGGTGCCCATCTCTCCATACCCTCACCAGCATCTATAGTCTCCTGATTTGTTCACTTAGTCACTCTGACTGGAATGAGGTGGTATCTCAGTGTGGCTTTGATTTGTATTTCCCTGATGGTGAGTGACGTTGAGCATCATTTCATGTGCCTGTTGGCCATCTGGATGTCCTCTTTGGAGAAGTGTCTGTTCATGTCTTCTGCCCATTTCTTCACTGGATTATTTGGTTTTTTTGGGTGTGGAGTTTGGTGAGTTCCTTGTAGATTTTGGATAGTAGTCCTTTATCCGTTACGTCATTTGCAAGTATCTTTTCCCATTCTGCCAGTTGCCTTTTAGTTTTGTTGACTGTTTCATTTGCCATGGAGAAATTTTTTATCTTGATGAGGTCCTAATAGTTCACTTTTGCTTTTAATTCCCTTGCCTTTGGAGAGGTGTTGAGTAAGAAATTGCTGTGGCTGAGGTCAGAGAAGTTGTTGCCTGCTTTCTCCTCTGGGGTTTTGAGGGTTTCCTATCTCTCTGAGTTATTCTTCATGCAGAATAATGAGAGGCACATCTTCAGAGCATTTTACCTTCCCCCTTGATCAAGAACAGAAGTCTTTGAGTTCCTTGGGAGCCAGCTTTCAGGAATTTCTTGAGGATACTTGGACTTGGTTTGTTGATGGCTTGGCCAGACTAAAAGTCGCTGGTGTCCACTGGGTGGCAGCAGTCATCCAGCCCCAGTAACTACCTTGAAAGACTATCATTCTTCCCTTAGACTACTAGTCTACAAACCACAGTCTTTATTGTGTATGTTTTACATCTGGATGATTTAGTTTACTAGGAAAACTTTAAGCTTATAGAAAGCAGCAGTCAGATCTTACATATCGCGTGATTCCATGCCAGGTCCTAGAATTGTCCCTTGGTTCTAGATACATATTTTAAAATAATTTATCATTTATTATAGCTGAATTTAAATTGAATCTTTTTAAGAATAACTTTTATTTTGTATCTTGCCTCAATGCATTTGAACCATGTAGTCTAATTTATTTGCTTGGACAGCTAACTTTCTGATATGTTTAAAAAATAATTATAAGGTCACACAACCTTATTGTTATTAGAATATTTTGATGACTTATGGGCTGAGGGTTGGGCATAGCTAATGAGGGGCGAATTCTTACTATGTGCAAATTCCCCTGGTTGGTTTGTCCCAATCAGATGCACTGAGAGAATGGACTGGTGTTAGCTCCTGAGACATGGGTCTCCATTTCAAAGAATCCTGTTAGCCTGAATGACCCCTCTCCATAGCTACTGCCTCTAGTAATGATTCTTATATTGGTTCTTCATGATAGATATAATGTTATTGAGTCTTAGGAGACCTAATGTAACCAAAAGCTACTATTGACATAGAGTCAAAGGAATATGTTCATTGATTTTATGTCCAGCTTCAGCCCTCTGAATCAGTCCTTCCTTGCAAATTAAGCTGGATGAGGGAAGGCTGTCCCTAGTTAGTTTTCATTATACTTTGGAAAGCGGATACTGTTTGGCAGGTGATGTTGCTTCTTAGGTTTCTAGATTGGACTCTAAACCACGTGTAGTAATGCTGTACAGTGGAAAATTATTAGAGTTGATTTTTTAATGAGTTTTAGCCCTTCGTCTCTTCAGAGTTAAAAATGTAGCCTTCTGGGACTTCAATCTCTGCCAGCTTTCTAAGATGTCAAATTTCAGATGAAAGAAACTAATTGAAACCTAACTAGTCTTACTGTCTCTAGTCATTCCAAATTTCAATTCATTTTTCACTTTTAAAAAATTAAACGTCTTAGAACAATATTCTGACTACATCACCCTCCTGCTGAGAATTACCAAATAGCTTTCCTACGCTAAAAGATAAAAGTTCAAGCTTTTCAGATAGGTGTGCCACTTTGGTTCAATTCAGCATGCATTTATCAAATATATATAATATTCTAGGCTGTAGTGATGCAAAGATGAATAAGCCTTGTCTTTTTTTTCTTTTTTTGTAAGAAACTTACAAAAGACATCCTTGTAAATACATATTTTAAAAATATCACACTAAGTGCAGTAGATAAACTGTCACACGGTGTGCATAGTGATAAACATAAGCATTATGGTAGTCCTCCAAAAATTAAATAATTAAAATAATAATAGCCATCATTTATTGACAGCCTGCTGTGTATTGTGTACCAGGGCACTGTTTGGAAGTTTAGATACATTCATTTGTGAAAGATTATCTTCCTTTTATAAATGATATAATTTCATGAAAACATGACTTACCAAAATCACATAAAGAAAAGTGGGATTCACACTGAAATTGGCCTAATTACAACATCCATGCACCAATGTATTACTTTTATGTAGTTGCCATTACACAGTATCACAAATTTGGTAACTTTCACACAAATTTACTATCTTGTGGCTCCATAGGTCAGATGTCTGACCCAGGTCTCATTGAAGGAAATTCACAGCGTCTGAGGGATGCATTCCTTTCTGGAGGCTCTAGGACAGAGTCTGTTTCTTTGTTCATTCAGGCTGTTGGCAGAATGCAGTTCCCAGTGGTTGTAGGACTCAGCCCCTTGTTTCCTTGCTGACTGTCATCTGAGGATTATATTCAGCTTTTCAAGGCCACCCACATTCCTTGGCTAGTGGCTCTCTTTGCTTCATCTCCAAAGCAAGTAATGTGGATCAGGTCACTCTCATAATGTGAATATTTTCTGCCTCTCAATTTTCCTACTTCACTCTTCTGCCTTCCTCTTGGATTTTTTAGGATTTATAAGATTAGATTAGGCTTACTAGGAGAATTCAGGATAATATTCCCATTTCAAGATCCTTACCTTTAATCACACCTGGTAAAATCACATTTAGCCCCCCTTCCCCCTCCATGTTACTTTAGTAACACATTTGCCGAGGTTTGAGCAGGTACATTTATTCAGACTACCATACTCAGTTCTTTTTGCTAAAGAATAAGGTAACTGGTAAAGTTCATTCAGTTGGATCTAAAAGTAGCATTTTAGGAGAGAAAGATACACCTACAAGTAGGAAGAAGGTCAAGGACACGGGTACATAAAAGTCCGCGTGTATTTAAAGGAATGGACAGACACCTGGTGTGAATGAAAGGCAGATCATGTAGCGAGGACTTGGAATAATGCCAGAAAGATGGGCCTGGCTCGTGAACGTCTTTGGGTAATATACTCAGAGGTTGAGAGTAAGTCCTAGTGAGGATGGGGATGAGGAAATGCTTTGGCCATGAAGCAGACAGTCAAAAATCCTATATGGGTTCATCTCCACGAATTCTGTACATGAATTTTGGAGTCTCTGAGAGGACATAGAGTTTGAATTCTGGCTTCAGTACTGACTGGTTTGGTCTCTACATGGTTGCTCTTGAAGTTTAACGCAGAACAAGTGTGATCATACACTTGCATATGTACATGCATGTGCGTGTGCATGTATTTCAACCCGTGCCCATAGGAAGTGCTTTGTAAATTATCAAGTGCTATGAAAATAGTAGTTTGGATCTCAAACAAGATTGATTTAATTCTTCATCCACAAGTATGCTGTGAATCATGCCTGGTTTTATTAGTCATGCCAGTTTTCAATTGCTAGAAAGGCTTTTTCTAGTGTCCTTTCTTCTTCCATGAATTCTAGTCTTCTCATTAAGGCAGCTTAGCCTCCGGTGCCCCTGTGGAGCCATTGCTGTGACCCCGGTGACCTCAGTGCTATGTCTGCTGGTGTCAGCAATCCTGTATGGCCCTCACTGTCTTTCAGTTCTCTCACCATATACTGAACTGTGTTATTAGTGAACCTTTACTATAACCGCATACATGCGTGTTATTTTTTAACTCCATTAGGACAGAGATGTGACCATTTGCTTCTTATTTCTTAGTGTTTCTCTTTAGCCTAGGATTTTGGGGAATGGACTCTATGAAAAAGAATACAATTTCAATTTTAGATCCATTCTAGCTGTGCCACGTGCCAACAATATGAAAATGCACAACTTAATTAACTTTAGCGTAAAATCAAGATGCTATTTATTTTTGAATGTTGTGAGAATTAGAAATAATATATATAAAATGTCTGCTTTTGGTTGGCATTCAGTTAATTTTATCTATGATCATGAAAGTAATGACTATTAATGAACATTTTCATTTTTTTAACCAAAGCATATGTTCACCTAAATTTGTTTTGATATAGTTATTTAAGTAGTGATCTGAGTTTTTCCCCCCAAAATATTTTATGATTATTGACTTAGACTTCAAAACAGCTTTGTAAGTGAGGTCAGTCATAATAACTGTTTTAGTAATGGAGACATTTTTATGCAGAAAGGTTAAAAGAACTGATTAAGATTGACTTTGAGTCACTGAAGGTCTGTGAATTGACCTCAATGTGGTGATTTTTAGTGCTAGGTGTAGTTAACTATCTTGCTTCCTGGAAAGCCTTCTCTTGCCAAAAGTGAAACGTCGGGTGCTAAAATTGTCTGGCATTCATACCTATTCATCAAAATTATTTGCTGTTTTGATTATGCAGCCAAAAATCTTTCAGAAAAAATAGGGAACTTTTCTTTACACTGATTATTTGTTATTTATAAAAGTTTTATATTTTTTGAAAACTTTAAAAGAAAAATATCTTTGATCACCTTCATTACTTCAATTCTTTCTGCCTTCAATTTGTTTCTCAACATATTCTTTGTAATTTATGACTATTTCCCTTTCTCTTTATACATATATAATATATATGCAATGCTTATATATAATGTATACATATAATGTATATATACAGTATATATGTGTGTGTGTGTATATATACTACACACACACACACACACACACACACACACACATAGTTACTCATCAGCAAATTTTAGGGAAAACTCAGCATTATCATGCCCCAGAGATAACAGTTGAATACAGTGCATGGTCAATATTTGCTAAGGCATAATTAGCTGTGATAATAAACCTTGGCTGGCTTATAGACTTTGAAGCCATTAGCATTTTCTCCCAGCTCAATTTTCTCACCTACACAAAAGGATCCGGTCTCTTTTTCTCCTTGGGAACTGAGATGAGAGTAACATAAAATAATACATGTTAAGGAGTGCCTGGGCAGCTCAGTTGGTTAAGTGTCCAACTCTTGGTTTTGGCTCAGGTCATGGTCTCATGGTTAGTGAGTCTGAGTCCTGTGTTGCGCTCTGCACTGAAGCATGGAACCTGCCTGGGATTCTCTCTCCCCACCCACTGTCTCCTTTACTCTCTCTCTCTCTCTCAAAATAAATAAACTTAAAAAAAACATGTTAATGTCCTATAAAAATAAGCTATTTATATTACCTTCCAGTATGATCTTAATCTCTCTCTTTTTACAAAAAAAATAGAATAGAACTTTATTCTGCCTCAAACTTCTCCCTTCCCCCAAGTTGAGTACAAGTTTACATCATTCGCCTAGTTTCTTATGCCAAAACCTCAAAGCAATTCTTGACCTCTCCCACCCTGATTATCCATTTTCAATCTGTGAGCAATTTCTGTGGGCTTTATCTTCAAAACACTTTCAAATTTTGTCCCCTTTCCACTATCAGCCCTGCAGTCACTATGACAATAATGTATAATAGCTCACATTTATAGGGTAATTGCTTTGTTCCAGGCATTGCCTACTTACTGCTCTTATACCGCTTGTGTGAACCTCCTTTGTTGTTTGACTGGGTTACTGTAATAGACTCCTAATTTGTCCCTTTTTATGCATTCATGTTTTTCAATTGTACACTTTTCATGTGCCAGCCAATGTTTTTATTTAGAATTTTTTATGTTATTTATTATCCCATGAGTCTAGGTAAGAATTGCCAGTTGCTCCCATCTCAGAGTAAAGCCAAAGTCTTCACAACAGCCATGGAGCCTGCCTGCTGGTCTCCTCTCTTCTCCCACGACTTAGAACCATACTCATTAGGATTTAGCCACATGGGCTTCTTGATGACCCTCCATAACTCCAAGCTCTTTTCCACCAGAAGGCCTTGAACTTGTGATTCTCTTGGCCTACCCTGCAGGGCTTTCTGCTTCACGTTGATGTTTATAGTCTTTACTCCAGTGTTACAAAGGACACCTCCTCTTCCCCCCCCCCCACATGATTTACTATCACTTCCTCTGTGTGTGTCTTCCATCATTATCCTTCTCCTCATTGGAGGAGAACAACATGGGGACAAAAACTGTCATTTTCAACACTATGCTTCCTATGCCAGAGCACAAAGGAGACAATTCTTTATTGTTTAAAGGAATAAGTGAAGCAATGACGTGAAAATTCTTGTGAAACTTTCAATCTTATTAAAAGCTCTTAAAAAGCTTAATTCCCTTAGTTTAATATTGTTGTTGCCTCTTCTGCTTCTCCTCCCCCTCCCCTCTTCCTCCTCGTTCTCTTTTTATTCTCCTTGTTTTCTTTTTGACATGCACTTTACAATATTGAGGATCCATGGAAGAAATTTCTTTCCAGCATAGTGTTAAGGAGTGCTGTTTCTCATAAGCAAATAGTGTGACTTTATCTTATAGATACTAAGCTTTATAATTCCTTATGCCTCCCTTTGTATGACTCTGCATGATCTTGTGTGCCAATTATTATAACTGCAGGATGATTTTTGTGTTCTGAGTTTGTAACTAGATTCACTGTACTAATCCTTCCTTGTATAGGGGTGGTTCAATTAATTTACCCATTTGGCCACTTCAGTTATTACTGAAAAGAAATAAAATATTAAAAGATATCTGTGCTAATTTCTGAAATCATGCTTATTCATTATTTGACAAATATACCAACTAATCTTGCTTTAAGAGACTAAAAGACTTGCTTGATACAAGAGACTGGAGTTGGCCAGATGAAATCTCTGATGATTTCTAACCGTGTTGACTCCTTGATCTGTTTATCTTACACTTTGTTGGAAGATTCTCCAACAAATATGAATGCAGTGTACTGAAGTTTCCCATGTTCATGACTGTGCTACCCATTCAATGTTAAACAAGGGGCTTCAGATATTCTTTCTGTTCTCCAAACCACATACAGAAACACAACAATCATAGTCTTTCCATTATTCTAAGAGTCATGAGTGGGCATAACAACAAAAACAGGCATATTATATGAATTCCCAGTTCAAATGGATATATGAGACTAGGGGTCTTAGCCCTTCCCTGGAGCACATTGATTTGGAGTGGATTAATCAGATTAGGTAATTGATAAAATGAGATAAATTGTCCAGTCCTAGCACAATGCCATGGTAGATGTTCAGTGTACCAGAGGTACCCCCCGCATAGGGTGATTTTGATCATTACATGACATCACATACACCAAACACCTACCACAGGCTAGACAGAATTAAACACTTGATAATTACATTGTTGGCTATTATTAATATGTTGTTATTTTTTTTACATGGTAAGCCATATGCTAGATATCATAACCTTAGAAACTGTACTTAAACTTTCTTTTTTAAATTTAATTTTAATTTTTTAATGTTTATGTTTGAGAGAGAGAGAGAAAGAAGTTGTGTATGTGTGTGTGAGAGAGAGAGAATGAGTGAGCAGAGGAGGGGCAGACAGACAGAGACAAAGGATCTAAAGCAGGCTCTGCACTGACAGCAGAGAGCCCAATGTAGGGCTCCAACTCACAAACCAAACTCACCAACTGTGAGATCATGACCTGAGCCAAACTTGGATGCGCAACCGACTGAGTCACCCAGGCTCCCCTACACTTAAGCTTTCTTTTTTTTTTCCATAATATTTTATTGTCAAATTGTTTTCCATACAACACCCAGTGCTCTTCCCCTTAAGTGCCCTCCACCATCACCACCACCTCTTTTACCCCCTTCCCCTTCCCCCTCAACCCTCAGTTCATTCTCAGCATTCAATAGTCTCTCAAGTTTTGCATCCCTCTCTCTCCCCAACTCTCTCTCCCTCCTCCGCTCCCCCTGTTTACACTTAAGCTTTCTTATCCTTAATTGGCACCTTTGAAAACAGAGGTAGCTAAAATTATAGAAACAGCACAAGTGCCCATCAACTGATGAATGGGTAAGGAAGGTGTAGTATATATGTAGACAATGGAATATTATTCAGCCATAAAAAATGAATCTTGTATTTTCAATGACATCGACAGAGCTAGAGAGTATAATGCTAAGTGAAATAAGTCAGAGGAAAAAAAACATGATTTCACTCATAGGTGGAATTTAAGAAACAGAACAAAGGAGGAAAAAAGAGAGAGACAAACCAAGAAACAGATTCATAACTATGGAGAACAAACTGATGGTTACCAGATGGGAGGTGGATTAAAAAATGGTGGGGATTAAGGAGTACAGTTGTTGTAATTAGTACCAGGGTTTGTATCAAAGTATTGAATTATGATATTGTACACCTGAAACTAACATTACACTGTATGTTAACTGGAATCTGAAAGATTAAAAAAATTTGATTTAACTAACATTTCTTACAATGTTATGAGGATTAGAGATAATATTCATAAAGTATGCGGCACAAAACAGCATATAAGAGGTGATTATAAAATAGTAGTAACCATCATGGAAAAGTTATAATCCACTTTTACATTGCAGTGATTTTAACTACATCTTTTATATATATGCAAATTCATATATGTAATATTCTCACACACTCAGGCACAAAATACAAATTTGTATGTAGGTGAATTACACAACACATAACGTTTGTGTACATACACACACATGCATGCATGCACATGCACACACACAGATACTGCAGAACACTTCTCTATTTTGATGGTACATGTTTTAAGGAAAAAGGTTGTATTTACCCTCTTTTGAAAGAATTTTGCACTCTATTCATTATGAATGATGCATACAAAGTGAGAAATGTATATGTTGAAACAAATTCAAACATAATATATCACAGTTAATTGTAAACATACGGGAGTGATGAGTAAGCATACAAATACCATGGGTTTGTTTTGCCTCCTATTAATAGAGTTTAGCTTAGATGGCTTGTTTTATTTTCTGCTTTGAGTTAGATAACTGTCTTAGTTTCACCACATAGAATTTGTTTTCACCAGTTCTGCAAGGTTTAAAAATGGAAATTGGGTGGCGCCTGGGTGGCTCAGTCAGTTAAGCGTCTGACTTCGGCTCAGGTCATGATCTCACAGTTCGTGGGTTCGAGCCCCACGTCGGGCTCTGTGCTGTAAGCTAGCTCAGAGCCTGGAGCCTGTCTTCAGATTCCCTGTCTCCCTCTCTCTCTGACCCTTCCCTGCTCTTGCTGTCACTCTCTGTCTCTCAAAATTTTTTTTTAAATCTTAAAAAAAACTAATGCTTTAATAAATGGAAATTGGTTTGTTGTAGGTCAAGTTATACAAAGGTAGTATTGAATTGGGATTGTGATTGTAGAATTCTGTCTACAGACATAATAGGGAAGTCTTTCCTGAGAGAGTTAGAAGTGCATATTTTCAACAAATTGAATAGCTGCTGTTACTATCTAAAACACAAGAAAGGACCCCAGAAATGTTTGTCGATCTCATCACAGTAAATAGGTCAGAGGTGATTGATTCTCTTTCTCTAATACCCTTAATCTTGGCATCTCAAAGTTAAACACTCCAAACACAGCTCTGTCCCTGTCAATTTTGTCCAAAAATCAAAATTCCAACTCATCTTCTAGTGAGCCATCTCCTAGAAAGCTCTCACTCACTCACTGATATGTGTGCCTTCTTGCTTTCTTCAATTCGCTCACGAATGTTTGTTCATTCATTTCTTTGTTTACTCAGGAGACTGTATAGTGAACACTTTCCAAGCATATGGTAGTTTCTATCCCCCGTAGGCTCTGTGGACTAGCAGTGGCGATGGTCATTATGCCCATGACTATGTAGACAAGTACAATGCTGAGTGTTACTAAGTTCTGTGAAGGAGAGCTGCCTGGTGTGGTGAGAGGCTGTAACGGATGGTATTGACCAGTCAAGACTTGTTGCAGAAAGTAGATATTGATCTGAAATCTGCAAGATTTTCAAGGAGAGATTTCTAGATGCAGGTGGACCAGCATATGTAAAGCATCTGTGGTTGGAGGGGCTATAAGATTAGTAGGTTTTTGTTGTAGGGAGTTGAGGAAACCTTGGCAGGAGATGAAACTGGAAATGTGAGTAGCACATAGACTCTGAGTTGAATCTATGTCCATTAGCCCATTAACACATTTGATCTTTATCTTAACTTTGGTAGGAAACCATTTAATGACTTTCAAGCAGCATAGTGATCCAATTTGCATTTTGAAATCATTACTCTATTTACAATGTATGATATGAATTTCAGGAGGAGCACAGTGGACACAGAGCAATCAATTAGGAAGTTAGACAGAAACATGAGTGTCTCTTGAGAAGTGGGAGATTCAGGAAATACGTGGAAAGTAAAATATGGTGGTGTTAGTGGTTGATGAATATGGGAAATGAAGGAGAATCAGGTATTGAGGATGACTACCAGATGTCTCCTGAATTCTCTTATCACTACCTACCTTCTCTATTTGTTCTATCTGTTGCAGTTCATACTCCACTATAAATTTAGCACAGATCTTAGATATTTCATAGAGCATTTCATTCCTTATGTCTAGTTTTCTAAACTGGAATTTGGTTTTCTTAATTTCTCCATTTACTCCACGGCCACCTGAAGTGGAGAGTGTGCAGGCTTCCACTTGGCATAAATCATGGTGTCCAGAAAACTGTCAGCATTCTTGGCCCTCGGTCCAGGTTAATACTCATCAAAGGAGCTTCAGCCTGATTTGAATTCCCCAACTGTAACTTTACTACTTGAATCCTTCTTTATCCTAGGTAGTGACCCTGGCATGTTATTTTTAAATAAAGCAAAAAAAATTTACCCACCTTAAATACATAGTATTATCAAAGATGGGCTAGATTAAAAAATATTTTCTTCAGACTTCTGTTTTTATGTACTGTTCTATTTCCAGTGGAACCGATAATTTATGTATCTTTCCAGAGACATTTACTAAATGCACCAGCCATGTGTGTATCTTGTGGGTGAGTATGTATTGCTTTCTCTCTCTCTTTAAAAATATTGTCATTTATTCTATATGCCGAGTAAATTTCATTTGTCTCAAGAGTTTAAAATATTTAAAAAAGAAAACCAGTGAAATTATATAGTAATCATACAGTACTAGAAAAATACAGGAGAGTTTCATTTAATATTGTATTGTCAAAAAACATTAAAGGAAAAATTGACAAATTTGACTGCATAAAAGTGCAAAATAGAATTTTCCAGAAGTGGTTTTGATCTTGGGATATATCCCTAGATCACACTTCTAGCTCTATTTCCGTCTCAGAATAGCAGCTCCATTTGTGATGTACTTCACCATAAGCATTTTTAAATACTCAGAGCTTCAGTCAAGTACATTGGAAAACCACAAAAGATTATAATCACTGGAGAAATAATTTACTGGACTGTCTTCATTTTATCCCTGATAGTTGAACTTGAAACTTCAAAAAGTAATGATTTTTAATGCTCAAGCTCATTACCTTACCTTTTTAAAATATGATACACTAGAAACTCAGGGTATACAAATTGTTCACCACCAAGACATCAGAAATTTCTTCCAAGTCAGAATCATGAAATATATATATATATACACACACACACCCCTTTGGATTTCTTGTTTGAGTGCTTTTCCAACAGAGAGTTAGAATTAGTTGAATGTTAGCATGCAATGTTAGCACAAGATTTCTTATGTATTAAAATTGAGTAATTAAAAAACTGAGGAATAAACCATTATTTCTGGAAATATCTTTTTGATCAGACAGGAGTGGCAATGTCATGTACATTTTTTGTCATGCTGGTCAAGACTGTAGAAAGTATTCTTTGAATATGAAATGGAAACTGCAGGCACAGTATTGGAGCCAATTTGCAGTTGTTCTCAGTTGAGGGCTGAGCCCAGATCTAGTGAACATTGCCTAGGAAACATAGAAACACAGAATCTGCCATCCTCTGAATGAGGGCCTCAGCCACATTACAGTAGTAAGCTACTTGGAACTGTGGTAGACCTTTCTCCTCAAAGCTTGGGGCTTCTCGTCTGCCTAGACTTCCTTCTGTTTTCCTTGTTTTCTTAATGCAAATCACAATTCCTCTCCCTGTTTTCTTTGTTTATTCCTAATAGCTGTGGTTCTATTTTATGGAATTTCTTCCTACATATTACCTCCCTTTGTGCTGACATTAACATAAATGCCATAGCACCTTCATATTTTCAGGTTTTTGCTGCAAATAGCTAAGGAGAAATAAAAAGAGGCTTAAAAGATAACAAATATGGAGGCCTTTCAAATGTCTCAGGATCTCTCAAAGCAACTGGTCTACCATTTTTTTTAACCTACCAGGAAAAAAAAAAAGTACCATAAGAGTTTTATTTTTATCCTTATATCTCTTAGAAGGGTTGGCTGCTCTGCTGAACTCTCTTGCAGCGTAAGTAGAATTACAAAGTGAGAGCAAGAAAAGCAGCTCCTGGCTTCCTGGCTTCTGGGACCTGGCCTCGTACCATATCATTTAGGCTTCAGTGTTGCTATGAGCTGGTGGTTCTTCTGTGAGCATAAACAATTTCACAGAGCATCAACATCAGACAAAGCCGCTCTGGAACCGTGGATCACAGTAGAAACACTTTTATTAATTGTGACTAAATGCAGATGATACACAAGTATTGTCTCAGCCAAAAAAAAAATGACCAGACATCCCGTATCTTGACTCATAGGAGTGTTTCTAATCAATAATACTTTAGCCTGTTCCAGTCTTCCCTTTGTTAGATAAGAATCATTAAGATACCCAATCACATCATTATTCTGCTTCCTGATATCACCCAATCTGGATCAAAACTCCATATCCTTTAACCCTCCCCTGAAATAACCTAACCAAAACTCTAATCCTGTAAATCATTTCTCATACTCTCTCACCGACTGGCCCCATGGTTCCCCATGGTGTTTTTTCTCCATCACTGCAACAAATGATAAGCCCAACTTTATTCAACTACAGTGTTTCTGGTAGTCTTTGGCTGGAAAACAATAAAAGAAAATAGGGTCAAGATTATGGAGTAATTTTGGGCCATTTTAAGAACTTTGGCTTTTACTCTGATTGAGATGGGATGATGTTGGAAGATTTTATTTTTTTAACTTTAAAAATTTTATATTTTTATAAAATTTGGGGATGGTTTCCAAGTCATGGAAAATTACAATAATTATACAAGACTTATGTTTAATACATATTTGTAGATTATTATCAGTTTGGTCTTTTATATATAATCTTTCAAGTCATTTCAGAGCAAGTTACAGATATAATCATGTGATTTTACCTCTAAATAATTCATTATCTGTTTCCTAAAATAGAGGACATTCACTTACATGAATAATCAATTAACATCGATAAGTATTACTATTCAGTTTATAGGCCTCATTCATACTTTATCAATTTCCCTCAAAATGCGCTTTATATAATTTTTGGTTTTTTTCCTGGTTCAGGATCTAATAAAAACATCATGCACTGCTTTTAGTTTTTATGTATTTTTATATTTCTTTAAGTTACAGCAGCTATTCAACCTTTCTTTGTCTTCTTTGACATTGATCTCTTTGAAAAGTATACACCTTTTATTTTGCAGAGTCTCCCTCAGTTGGTGTTTGTTGATTTCTCCTTATATCTAATTTCAGTTCATTCATTTTTGGTGAAAATACTATACACTAATTTGTCACCATTCCTTGAAAATCCATTGATCATATGTTTTTTTTAATTTATTTTAAGTTTGTTTATTTATTTTGAGAGAGTCAGAGATAGCAGGAATGGGGGAGGGGCAGAGAAAGACCGAGAGAGAGAATCCCAAGCAGTCTTCACACCATCAGCACAAAGCCTGATGGCAAGGCTCAAACCCATGAAACCGTAAGATCGTGACCTGAGCCAAAACCAAGAGTCAGATGCTTAGCTGACTGAGCCACCCATGTGCCCTAATCATATATTTATGGATCCATTTCTGTATGATACATTCTGATCCATGGGTCACTCTGTCTATACATAAGTCAGTTTTACACAGTGTTAATTACTATAGCTTTATAGTATTTATTGAAATCAGGTGTATATTTGACAACTTTGTAGCTTATCTAGATGCTTTGCATTTTTGATAACATTTTAGAATCATTTTGTTAATTTCTACAAAATCCTGTATTTTTGTTGAGGATTATGTTGAAATTATAGATAAGTTGAAGAGAAGTGAGTTATTAACAATATTAAGATTTATGACCCATAAACCTGATATGTATGTCCATTTAATTAGGGTCTCTTTCCTATCAATATTTTGTAGTTGTCAGTGCAAAGGCCAGATATTTATTTTTTTATTTATCCCTGTCATGTTTTGAAATGCTCTTTTAAGGGACTTTTTAAAAATTTCAGATTCTAGTTGTTTATTTCTAGCCTACAGAAATGTGATTGATTTTGTATATTGATGACATAACCTTGTGGAAATTATTTGTTATTACAAGAGCTTGCTGTAGATTTTGTATTATCGTTAGACAAATGTATTGAGCACATTTATGCTTTGCTTTCTTTGCCTGATGATTCCATCATCTCCATTGTATCTATATTTGCTTTTATTGACTAATTTTCCTCCTGGTTATTGATCACATTTTCCTGCTTCACAGACTAGTAATCTTTAATTTGATGCTAGAATTGTGAATTCTCTGTTGCTAAGTGTTAAGCCTTTGTATATTCCTTTTACAATAATTGAACTTTGGTTTAGAAGCACTTAAGTTCTGATTGGTTCCTTTGAGGTTTATTTAAAAAAAATTTTTTGAAGACAGGTTCAGAACAGAAGTCGGCATTTTTTAATTTTAATTTTTTAGAAGTAGAGTTAAACATAAAATACATTAGTTTCAGGTGTGCAAGACAGTGATTTAATGATTATACATTACAAAATGTTCACAAGAACACTAGTTACCATCTGTCATATAAATTTATCACAATATTATTGATTATATACTCTATGCTGTATTTTTCATCCCTGTGACTAATTTATTTTACAACTGAAGTTTGGGGGGCACGTGGGTGGCTCAGTCAGGTAAGCATCTGACTTCGGCTCAGATCATGATCTCATGTTTCATGAGTTCAAGCCTCACATGGGGCTCTGTGCTGTCAGTGCAGAGCCTGCTTCCAATCCTCCATCTCCCTGTCACTCTACCTTTCCCATGCTCTCTCTCTCTCAAAAATAAACATTTTTTAAAAACCTAAAACATAATAACTTGAAGCTTGTATCTCTATCCCTTTCCTCTTCACAATTTTTTTTCTGTATTTTTTTGAACTCAGGAAACTTTAGACTTCTTTTTTTAAGTAATCTAGTGTTAAAAACAAGTTGAGGTTAAGATAATATGTTCAGAGAGTGAATATGTTCCGCTTTGCAGGCCATATGGTCTTGATTGCAACTACTTCACTGTCATTTCAGTGTGAAAGTAACCATAGATAATGCGTAAACAAGCAGCCATGGCTAAGTCCCAATGAAACGTTATTTACTTAAACAGGTGGTAGGCCACATTTGGTTTGCTAATCCAATCCGTGGTCTAGAGTCTACTTCCTTCAAGGGTTACTTTGCCCCATACTCAATTATACCCTCTGGAATTCCTACTGAATGCCCGGTGTATTCACTCTGGCTGGTAGAAACTCAAAGATGTGTGACCCTCTGTGGACCCTGGTAATTTTTTCAGTTTATAGCTCCTAGTTATTATTAGTTGTTTTCTGTCTCTCCTTTTGGATTTTATTCTAAAAATAATAAAACTAGAATTCAGACAAAGACTTAAGCATATCTCTGGATCACCTTTTCTATACAGCTTCCTTTCCTCCACCACCGAGCACTGAAAATTTTAGCTGTCCCTGACTGTCTCCTCAGCTCAGTGTAACTCCATTGTCTGATGGGCTGACCCTTGGGAGTTACAGTCTAGAACGTGCCCCCATGCAGATTTCTGGGGGTGATCATAGGATGTGTCTTTTTTCATTTTTCTAAGGGATCACAGTCCTGCATTTCCTGACATCCAATGTTTGAAAACACTTGTTTTTATATATTTTGCCCAAGTTTCTAGTTGTTTATTGCTGAAGGATAATTTCATACATTATTCCTGTTTCTTACTGTGTATAGGCTGGGAGCAAGTCTTATTACTTTGATACTCAAACTATCTCTGATTTGGCCAGTAAGTTTCTCTACAAGTTGGCTCCTTAACCCTTTCATCATAATGCTATAATTTTTTGAGCACTTTATTGTTTTCCATTGCAAAAAAAAAGACATCTCGGCTCATCTTGAACCTTTTTGTTCTTAGCTCCAAATAGACCATTTCCCAAGGAGACCTGGTTCCTTTTAGTGGAGAATAGTAATTAAATAGAGTTTGGGACAGAGGAGTGATATTCAATCATGTTAAAATATCACATGGTTCTTTTTTGTTTGACGAACCATAGGAGTCAAGGGTAGGGCACAAAGATCAGAAAGAAAAGCATTGTAATCCATTCACATAAAATGATAGTCGCTTGGACCAAAATAGTAATTGTGAAAGAGTATATATGAGTTATGAGATTAAAAGTTTCATGTATGTGTGTGATATATATGTAAGTTATATATGTTATATATGTGTTATATATGCACACACATATATATAGCATAACTCATATGCTATATATGTGAATGTATATAAAACTTGGGCCCATCCTCAGTTACAAGGTGGACATCCATTCAAAATTTGGTTCAGATACAGGGGTGCCTGGGTGGCTCAGTCCGTTGAGCCTCTGACTTCAGCTCAAGTCATGGTCTCATGGTTCATGTGAATTTGAGCCCAGCGTCAGGCTCCATGCTGACAGCTTAGAGTCTGGAGCCTATTTAAGATACTGTGTCTCCCCTTCTCTCTGCCCTCCCCTGCTCGTGTTCTTGCTTTTGCTCTCTCTCTCTCTCCCTCTCTCTCACTCTCACTCTTTCTCAAAAATAAATAAAAACATTTAAAGAAGAATTACAATGGAATGTGGTTCAGAAGTTAAGACTGACAATACTAAAAGGATTGAAAATGTCTGTTACTCACAGGATGAGGCTTCTGGGACATAAGGACAGCTCCAAGGCATGTCTAAAAGTAGTTTTAGAGTGTGAGGAAAGAAAACTGACTTAGAGTTTTACGGTGATTGATGGGACTGGGGTAAGAATTTCTGTGCACAGATAAGGACATGCGTGATTTGAACCTCCTGCCAATGGAGGGGCACCAGGGCTATCTTACTGTGTTTCCCAGATGTGGGACACAGAGCTGTCAGCAATGAAGTCAGACATCAAAAAGTAGAATCAGACTCTACCACACAGAGCCCCTTACAAGATTTGTAGTTACTGTAGTTACAGAGTGGCCATAAACACAGCGGAGCAAGGCTGTCCGCTAATAGATAAGTGTGTTAAGCTTCACGTGTCTTTACATTGTAGGCTTTGGGCTTTTATAATTTGTTCTTTTTTATAAAAAGAAACTGCCCACTAAGAAGGTCTCTGCCTAATTTAAATAATAAATTTTTACTAAAAATCAACGTTCTACAATTGCATACAAGCTTTCCTATCATACACTCTTTCCCTAAGTAGCTGGTTTCTTTGGACAAAACAACAGGCATGGGAAATAATTTGGAAATAAGTAACATTAATTGATAATTTAACTTGACATTTAGCAACAAAAAAAGTTTTATGGGTAGAACACATGATACAGTGAAAAAGGTTTTCTGCTCAAAATTAATATGCAATATATGAATTATTGTTTCATTATATTTATGTTTTAGAAATGTAAAAAATCTAAATTTTTATGATTCTAAAACAATAGCTATATAGATTGTGTAATATATTGGGGTCTTTGATGTTTTCATTTTGTAACATGTTCAAATTATTCTTCTGTTTGTCTTGAAAGAATTAAATTTTAGCTTGATTTGGTCTCTTCGGAGAAAAGCATCTTAGGAACCAGTTTTGCTCTTACTCCCCAAACAAATTGGAATTGACAGAATCAATACAAATGCCAACTTGTGTAAAACTAAATGATCTAGTGATTTCTCAGATTCTCAACAGTCCCATGAGAAGTAATGTATCTGGTAGTCAACACTACCATTTCTGTTCCTTGGTGGGCTTGTCTTGTGATAGTTGACCTGTATCATTGCTCTTCTTTTCAAGTCAATAGATTTAAAAAAATAGATCAGAAGACAATAGACCTGAGTCCAAATTGCACCTCTGCTCTTGAAAAATCATCAAACCATTTAACATATATAATCCTCATTAATTTTTCATCTATAAATGAAGATTAATGTAAATGATCTCCATTTCTGTATAGCTCAAAAATGCTTTAATGTTTTGCTTCTGAGTCCAGCTTTGTGAGTGAAATATTAAAGGCCTTTTGCTTCCCCTCATTCTGCTAAAATTGAACTGGGCACCTAAATAAAAATAGATAACCCCACACTGCTAGAAAGGAAAATGTTAGCAATTAACCCAGACAAAAAAAGTTTTGTTAGAGGCAGAATGTATGGTTCAAACTTATTTTCAAAGGCTTTGCAAGTGTAAATGGCATTTAATTAGGCAATATTGAACAAACAATCCAGAAACAGCTTAGCACACAAAGTGGCTAGAAGCCTCTGGAACACCTGTCCTTTCCCTAGTGGTTTCTACATGGCCTTGCATCCATCTCCTCCCACTTCTTCCCTCTTAGCCATCTATTTGTTAGAATGTGAGACTGACCTAAGACATAAATGCTTCTTTATGAGATTGAATCAGCAGGAGTTTCCAGCTCCCAGAGCACCTTATGATAAATCCCCGGAATCACCTCCCAGCTCTAATCCACACCAATCCTCAACCACCAGACAACACCAGGCCATGGAAGCTACCATGGAGAAGTGAAGTAGGGTGGCATTATCAGCTTCTCTGTCTAGAAAATGGGGCAGACAGCAAGGAAGAAACTTTCTGATATCATAGTGTCATAGAGCAGTTGGGAAGTGGGTATCCCAAGTTGGATGTTTTAACAACTTTCCCTTTATTTATTTATTTATATATTTATATATTTATTTATTTGTTTATTATCAGATTAGTTTCCATATAACACCCAGTGCTTCTCCCCATACATGCCCCCCACCATGACCATCACCCCCCTCTCTCCCTCCCCCTCCCCCTTCAGTCCATGGTTCGTTTTCAGTATTCAGTAGTCTCCCATGATCTGTGTTCCTCACTCTCCCCAGCTCTCTTTCCCCCTTCCTCTCCCCATGGTCCCCTGCCAGGTCTTTCCTGTTAGACCTATGAATGCAAACATGGTATCTATCCTTCTCTGCCTGACGTATTTCTCTTAGCATGACACCCTCGAGGTCCATCCACTTTCCTACAAATGGCCATATTTCATTCTTCCTCATTGCCATATAGTACTCCTTTGTATATATATATACCACATCTTCTCGATCCATTCATCAATTGACGGACATTTAGGCTCTTTCCATGATTGGGCTATTGTAGAAAGTGCCGCTATGAACATTGGGGTACATGTGCTCCTATGCATCAGCATTTTTGTATCCCTTGGGTAAATCCCTAGCAATGCTATTGCTGGGTCACAGGGGAGTTCTATGGATAGTTTTTTGAGGAACCTCCACACTGTTTTCCAGAGCGGCTGCACCAGTTTACATTCCCACCAACAGTGTATGAGGGTGCCCGTCTCTCCACCACCTTTGCCAGCATCTATACTCTCTTGATTTGTTTATTTTGGTGACTCTGATTGGTGTTAGGTGGTATCTCAGTGTGGTTTTGATTTGTGTTTCCCTGATGATGAGTGATGTTGAGCATCGTTTCATGTGCCTGTAGGCCATCTGGATGTCCTCTTTGGAGAAGTGTCTATTCAGGTCGTCTGCCCATTTCTTAACTTTTCCAACAGAAAGATTGTTACACTGGTGCTTATGCTCTGTTGTAATATAGGAGCAGGTTAATAACAGTACCCTGAATGTGCATATTGAACTGCTTTGTCATTTCCAGAGCAGTGTTTTTCACACATTCATTTATTTGAGTAATATTTTCTGATCCTCTACTAATGGCCAAGCACTGTTCCCGGCACTGGGTTAATAAATGATAGTCTCTTTAATTAATTTAACTTCTGTAGGTTTTACTTTTTTTTTTTTTCTCATTTTAGATAGGGAAACTAAAACTTACCAAGTGTAGGTATGATCCAAGTCCCATAGCTGAGAAGTATCAACTCCAGAGTTCAAACAGATCTTCAAAAATGTTGCTTTTTATTTTAAGCTGTCTGGGAAAAAAATCTTTATTGTTGACGTTGCTTTGTAGGGAGATTGCTTCTAAAATTCAAAACAATTGACAGATCTATATGTATTTTGGAGAAAAAAGTCTCTTAGAAAGTTGAATGTCACTTATATATACATACCTCTGCTTATGATGAAGTACCATATAGATATTTGGCTTCTGGTAAATATTGAAATGCATGGGTGGTAGTGGAATTTACTTCCAAATACACCATAATACATAAGCTCTTAGTACCCTAAAGATTTTGTTTCAGGATAAAAAATGGAAAGCCTCACTTTGGTTTTCAGATCTAATATATATTATTAAACTCAGCTTATAAGAAATGCTCTATTTTAGAGGTCTTGGGGCTCTTTCCTAGATCAATATAATGATACTTGATTTTTTTTTCATTTTGAATATTCCTTGTGAGTGATCTATTGGCCGGAGCCCTGAAGGACCTTAGGAAAGAGATATAGGGGTCAGATAATTCAGACTCTTAAGAACCCTATGTTTCTTTACATGTTAAGGTGCATTCACTCTTACTAGCTATTAAGCTCACTGGTGTGTTAGTAGTGTCTCCTCATCCTCATTTGTTTTCTGTTTTGTAGGTCGCTGCCCTCATGGCTATCGGGAATGTCAGAATGGCAAATGTTACAGACCAGAGCAAAGCTGTAATTTTGTAGATGACTGTGGAGATTCTACTGATGAAAATGGATGTGGTGCCTCCTGTACTTTTGAGAAAGGCTGGTGTGGCTGGCAGAACTCCCTGGCTGAAAACTTTGATTGGGTTTTGGGGGTTGGCTCTCATCAAAGCCTACGACCTCCCAGAGATCACACGCTTGGAAACGAGAACGGTAGGTACCTAGGCTATTAGAGGAATCCTAATCATTATTCGCGGTGAACATCTCATTGTCTTCCCCGACAGCAACTAGAGAGCTCCAGAGAGCCTGCCGTGGTCGTGGCAAGCAAGTCAGACATCCATGAGTATGTCTGACCCTTGGGACTGCCGTAACGAAATCCCAGAGAAGGAAACAACAGACATTGTCTCACCATTCTGGAAGCCAGAAGTCTGAAATCAAGATGTCGGTAGAAACCATTCCTTCCAAGGGCTGTCAGAGAGAGTCACCTATTCCATGCCTCTCTCCTGGCTTGTGGTAGTCTGGGACCTTAGTTGGCTTGTAAGGTGATGTTCTCCTGTGTCTTTACATTGTCTTCCCTCTATGCATGTCTGCTCTATGTCCAAAATTACCCTTCTCATTACAGCACAGTCTTAGTGTGGACTAGGGCCCATGCTGATGACGTCATTTTAATTTGGTCATCCACAAAGGTCCTATTTCCAAACATGGTCACATTCACAGAAACTGGAGTTAGGACTTCACCATCTTCGGGACATCACAGTTCAACACATAAGAAAGAGTAATCGAATTTGAATGTGACTGATAATTGTAGATAGATGATAATGTATGGCACCTTTCCTCAATGACACATGCTTATAATTAGTATCCCAGAATGCTGCCACTCCTTTGATCATTGGCATATCATGTAGCTCTTCAGATTTTCAAAATTCTCATCTGCAAAGGGAGAGAGTGAAGTTTTCCCTGTGTAGCAAACAGGGATTACAGAAATGAGATGATGTGTATGAAGGGAAAGCAGTTAGAAAGCTGTAAAAGGTGCCATGTGGATGTTACCATAAGATCACATATGTCACAGGTGTTGGGAATGCCTCATTTTTGCAGTAGGTAGATGAGGTCAAGTCACAGACTCACTGGTCCAAAAATAGAGGACATTAGCAGAATACGGAAAGGACCTTGAATTCCTGGATGCCACAGAATAAAAGAAAGGGTGTCTATGTGTGGAAATTCCATAGACCTCTGACAAAACAAAGCCATGTAAGCCAAAATGACTGCAACAGAGAAAGGAAGGTCTGAGTTTTATACAAACACTCAGCTCTATGTACATAAAATGTTTTGAGTATTAGATACATAAGTATAAATGTACCTTTCATATTACATATCAAAATTCTCAGCATTTTATTTATGTACTCGATAGGTGACTGAAGTTTTGAAAGTACATCGTACTCCTTTATTTATATTTCATAGGTAGTATCTTTGCATTATTTTACAAGAACTCGTTAGTTTGAGGAGTCCATTATACGATTTCTATAACTATCTTGTTGATTCAGTGGCATAAATATCCTGTCAGATCAGTTAATTTGCATACTGTGAAGTACTTTGCTAAAAGCACAGACAGTTGGAAATTGTTCTGTCACTGAGCGAGAAGCAAGGCTATTAGATTTTCTTTCTGTTTCCAATGGAAATGCCTTTGGCAGCTCATATCATATGAAATATAATTAAAAACACAAAAAGATGGAAAAGCGAAAATCATCCCCTCGTGGTTAATTCCGTCCTGTGTGAATGCTGTTCTTGTTTTCAGGGCACTTCTTGTATCTGGAGGCGACGCCAGTGGGCCTTCAGGGCGAAGAAGCACACCTCAAGAGTGCCGTGTGGCAGGAGTCCAGTGCTGCCTGCACCATCAGTTTCTGGTATTTCATATCTGCAAAAGCCACAGGGGCCATTCAGATTCTCATTAAGGTAGGACATCTGTCCGTGACGCCTCTGAGCTTAGCGAGCCTTCCTATGGGCAGCACATGGCCAAAGGGACTTTATCACAGTTCTGCTAACTTGGCCAGAGGAAGCTTCCTTTCATCAGGGGGCTTCTTCTTGTGGTTCAAATGCTCGGTGGGGTTTGATAAGCGGGGCATGGGAACTAGCTTTGAGCTCAACATGATACCCTGTGGTTATGACTGAATCCCGAGTCCCCTCTTACGATAACATTTAGCCTAAGACTCATAAATTTCTTCCTTCTGTTTAGGCGTTTCCTTCCCTAGCCTTCTCAGTAAAAGAAAATAGATTATTTATACATCTGAAAGGAGAGTGACTATCTCTTTTAACTCCTGTATGAACGATCATTAAGGGAGCTAATATTAGACATTTTGGTTCCAAGCACACTGTGCAAAGGACTGATCCGCTCAGGAGCATGATCAAGGTGTGATTACAGTGAACCACTTATTAACGATGACCCAATAATGCATTTTCTTAGAGAGTATTAATTGGATGTTTCTGTCAGGGCTTTAATTTAGTATAACAAAGTGACAGTGTTTAGGGAGCAAAATAACAAAGTATACATTAATATTAATAAGACTTCGTTCATATACCTTTATTCTTTGGCAAGTTAAAATGGCAGCAAAAAAGATGAGTGTGCGTGCGTGTGTGTATGCATGTGTCTGTTCATTTCTAGAATCTAGTTAGAATTCTGAGAAAGTCCACTTTAAAAACATGCTCTAGAGGCCGTTGCTGTTTTATCATACATGAGCTTTACCGAAGTGCCCTAGCGCTGATGGAAAATGCATGACCGGAATACCAAAGGGCTCCTGTGTCTGAATGGCTAGTGGCCGCGTCGTCCATGTTTTATCTGAGACCTGAGTTAACTTTATTATTTAGGGTTCACTTATAATCAGAAATGCCTGCCTAATAAAACACATGCAGCAAATAGCACGATGATTTATTCTTATATTTAAATAGGGAAGCTTAAATATAATGCTTGAAATTCTGACAAGAGTATTTTGCTGGTTCGCTTTTGAATGGCATCCTTGATTATGTGGTGTCTACCATGTGAAAGACTTCCTACCACTCTGTGGGCTTTGCTTTTATTATTTACTCCACTCATATTCACCTTTCATCCCTTTATATCATAGTAGCAAACTTTATATTACTATACATTGTAAAATTAAACTCTTTTGAGATGGGTCTTGCTGTCAAGTTCAGTTGAATACCTGTAGTTCCTCCAATGGAGGAATGTCTTATGGACATCTAATAGCATTTTAAAGGAACTATCCTACCATTAAAAAAATCACACTTGTTTAACAAAACATGTTTATCCTCATTTAGTGACATTTATTGCAAAAGATAAATATATCATAGCATATATTGATTTTATATTCAGGAATTTTAAGGCACTCATTTTATTTTGGTAATTAATATGATACATATTTTTGATCATTGTTACAAAGTACTTCTTAGGCTACTCTCTGTGTGGAACCATGCTGGATTTTAACCTGCTCATTAATTTGAAAGCATCCTGGCCAGATGGCAAACACAATAGGGGCAGGGAATCTGCCTTTTATTTATTTCTTTCTTTACTTCTCATCTTTTGAAATGGTCTCAATTTATGCATGTGCTGCCTCTGGCTCAGTCTCCCCTGTTTGTTCTCAGGAATGCCTCCTTCTGCGTTTTCTCTCTTTTGCCTCCACACCAAGCCCAACACAATCTGGTAGATTCAGCCTTTCACAGAACTTTCCTTGACGACTTTTGCTCATCATTAGTCTTTCTCAGAGTGTCCCTCACAGCTCCAGAAATTCCTCTTTGTCATTAGATGCTCATTTCTATTTCAACAGACAGATCATAAAATCTTGAGAGTAAGACCTTGAGATTTTGGTCTTTATGTCCCTCTTATCTCTTCAAAGAAGGGACTGTGGGGAAAAAAAAGCGGTGGCCTCCTAGAGCCCACTGGCAGGCTCAGGACACCCCTTTATGGGACAGTTCTTTTGAAAATAAGTGGCTGATTATGTGTTACATGCAAGACAATAAATTCTAGTCTGGGAAGCGGGGATGGTTCAAGATTGTGGTGTAGGAAAACCCTGAATTCAACTCTGCCCATCGATACAAGAAAATTATAGCTGTGTATGTAATAATTCTTCTCTGAAAACATGCAAACAAATAAAAGCTTTGAGAACTAGATGACTAGCACCTTCACAACAAAAGACAAAATAATAGGAAGGATAGAAGAGACAGAGACATGGCCTCTCTGGGAACCTGCCCCAAATGTAGTGACCCCACAATTGGGAAAGTTCCCCAAATTTGGAATTCTCCCACAAGGAGTAAAGGGATTACGCCCCATGTTCAGTACCCTAACCTTGAGGGCTAGCACCAGAAAGATGAACCCTGCCCCTCAAAATGCCTGATTAAAAAAATAAATGGGGGGCACCTGGGTGGCTAAGTAGGTTGAGCATCTGACTTCAGGTCAGGTCATGATCTCACAGTATGTAGGTTCAAGCCCGTGTTGGGCTCTGTGCTGGCAGCTAGCTCAGAGCCTGGACCCTGTCTTTGAATTCTTTCTCCCTCTCTCTCTGACCCTCCCCTGAACATGCTGTCTCTCTCTCTCTCTCTCTCTCTCTCTTGCAAAAATAGATAAAACATAAAAAATATATAAAAAATAAATTGGGATGAAGATTAGGGGAATCATAGAACTATAGGGAACATATATCTCACTCCTAACGAGCTCATATGCAAACCAACTCACCCTGAGATCTAGCATAAGGAGAATAGATTGAAAAGTACCTGGCAAGGGCTCCCTTACTGATTTTAGAGGGACTTCCAGAGAGACAGGAACCTGTAAGGACTTCATCCAGGAGTGGAAGTGCTGGTACAAGCCATTTTTGCACCTAATCCTAAGTTCCTGGGGATGGAGCAAGTGGCTGCCATTTTTGGTGCCCTCCCTCTAGCCTGCTAACACATGGAGGGTGTGTTCTGCCCTCCTCCCCGTCCCCACATAACCAGACTAACAGAGCACCCCACGTTTCAGCCACCCTGTGCAATATGGGAGCTGCAAAAAGACCAGGCGAGGGACAGGAGCCCATCCTTCCCATGCAGCAGCTGAGTCATGGCTACATCAGAGGGGTGCTCTGAGCCATGCCCACCATGTGCAGAACTGGGATGCGTAAGTGACATGAGCCCTCACCTCCCTGCACAGCAACTATGATGCATCATAGCTGGCAGGCACACGCAGCCATTTGGCAGATGCCCATAGAGTGGAGCCATTGAGTGGGAGATTGTGGGGAGTTTCTGCTTCTGGCTCACATTGTACAACGCCTACACAAGACCACTCTTTCAGTATGGAGGGGCCGAGCTACTGCACCTAACACATATAGACAAACCAAGGGAGGCAAAATGAGGAGAGTGAGGAATATATCCGAAACCAAACAAGGCAAATCTCCAGAGAAAGACTTTCATGAAACTGAGGTAAACAACACACTTAATAAAGAATTCATAGTAATGGGCATAAAGATACTCACTGATCTTGGGAGGAGAATGAATGAGCACAGCAAGAACTTCAACAAACAGAAAATATAAGAGAATATCAAGCAGAAGTTTAAAACTGAACTGAGAAACACACTAGAGGGGTTCAACAGCAGAATGGACGGAATAGAAGCATGAATTCGTGAACTGGAAACAAAGCAATGGAAAGCACTCAACCAACCACAGCAGGAAAATAAAAGGACAAAAAGGATTTTAAAAAGACAGGATGTCCCCTCAGGGACTTCCAGGACAGTATGAAGCAGGATAACATTTTTAATTCTAGGAGTCCCAGGAAGAGGAGAGAGAGAGAAAGGGCAGGAAAATTCTTGAAGAAATAATGTCAGAAAACTTTTCTAATTTGGAGAAGGAAACAAATATCCAAGTCGAGAAAGCCCAGGGTTCCAAAATAAGATGAACCCAAAGAGAAACTCATCAAGATACATTATAATTAAAATAGTAAAAATCAGAGGCACTTAGGTGGCCCAGTTGGTTAAGTGTCTGACTTAAGCTCAGGTCATGATCTCCCAGCTCATAGGTTCGAGCCCTGCATTGGGCTCTGTGCTGACAGCTTAGAGCCTGAAGCCTGCTTTGGGTTCTGTATCTCCTCTCTCTGCCCACCCCCAACTGCACTCTGTTGGTCTCTCTTTCTGAAAAAAAAAATTAAAAAATTAAAAATGGTAAAAATTAATAATAAAGAGAAGATATGAAAAGCAGCAAGAGAAAAGCAACATACTGCATAAAAGGGAACCCTCAAGGCTATCAGCAGGTTTTTCAGCAGACACTTTACAGACCAGAAGGGCGTGGCATCTTATATTCAAAGTACTGAAAGGGAAAAATCCCCAACCAAGAATTCTCTACCTGGCAAGGTTATCATTTAGAATTAAATAAGAGATAAAGAGTTTTCTAGAAATCAGAAGCTGGGGCAGCTGGGTGGCTCAGTTGGTTAAGTCTCCAACTTCGGCTCAGGTCATGATCTCACGTTTGTGGGTTCAAGCCCCACGTCGGGCTCTGTGCTGACAGCTCAGAGCCTGGAGCCTGTTTCGGATTCTATGTCTCCTTGTTTCTCTGCCCCTCCCCATCTTATGCTCTGTCTCTCTGTCTCAACAACAACAACAACAACAACAACAACAACAACAAAAACAATACATTAAAAAAAAACACAGAATCTGAAAGAGTTCACCACCACTGAACTGAGCCTACAAGAAATACTAAAGGGATTCTTCTAAGGTAAAAAGAAAACATATGAAAGTATAAAAAATCTAACTGATAAAGACAAGTAAACAAGGTAGTGGATCAGCAACTTATAAAACAAGTATGAAGGATAAAAGGAAAAGTGGTAAAATTAATTAAAACTATACCAATTAATTCAGAGATAAATAAAATAAAAAGATGTAAAATGTGCCATCAAAAAATATAAAACATAGGAGAGGGAAGTAAAAATATAAAGCTCTGGAATATGTTTAAAAGTAACTTACTACCCACTTTAAAGAGACTGTTATATACATATTGTATGTGAACTTCACAGTAACCACAAAGAGAAGTCTTATAGTTAAGAACATAAAAATGAAAGACAAGAGAATCTAAATGTAAGGCAAACAAACAAAATGTAAGGAACAGACCAAGAAAATATCAGAGATGATCAACAAAAACAACTATAAAACAATTAATAAGATGACAGTAAGTATATAGTTATCAATAATTACTTTAAATGGAAATGGACTGTTCTTCAATCAAAATATATCGGGTGCCTAACTGGATTAAAAAAACAGACTTTTTGATATGCCACCTTATCAAACCTCAATGAGATATCACCTCACCTCTGTCAGAATGAAAAACACATGAAATAACAAGTGTTGATGAGGATGTGGGAACTCTTATGCACTGTTGGTGTGAATGCAAACTGGTGCAGCCACTGTGGAAAACAGTATGAAGTTTTGCTCAAAAATTACAGAAGTGCTGATGCATAGAGGCACATATACCCCAATGTTCATAGCAGCACTTTCAACAATAGCCAAATCTTGGAAAGAACCTAAAGGTCCATCAACTGATGAATGGATCAAGAAGATGTGGTTTATCTATACAATGGAATACTACATGGCAATGAGAAAAAGTGAAATCTGGCCATTTGTAGCAATGTGGATGGACCTTGAGGATGTCATGCTAAGTAAAATAAGTTAGGCAGAGAAGGACAGATACCATGTTTTCATTCATAGGTCTAACAGGAGAAACCTAACAGAGGACCATGGGGAGGGGAAGGGGGGGAAAGAGTTAGGGAGAGGGAGGGAGGCAAATCATGAGAGAGTCTTGAATACTAAAAACGAACTGAAGGCAGAAGGGGGAGGGGGAAAAGGGAAGGGGCTGATGGTTATGGAGGAGGGCACTTGTGGGGAAGAGCACTAGGTGTTATATGGAAACTAATCTGATAATAAACTATAAAAAAATCATGATAAGTAAAGAAAAGATAATGAAAGAAAAATTAAAAATAGAACTGTATGATCCAGTAATTCCACTTTTGGTTTTTTATACAAAGAAAGCAAAAACACTACTTGGAAAATATATAGCATCCCTATGTTTTGCAGCATTATTTACAATAGCCAAAACATGGAAATGCCCTAAATAAATGTTCATGGGTAGGTAAATGTTAAAGAAGATGTGGTATGTTTATACAACAGAGTATTGTTCAGCTATGAAAAAAAGAATGAAACCTTACTATTCATGACACCCTGGATGCACCTTGAGGGCATTATGTGAAGTAAGTCAGAAAATGACAAGTACCATATGATTTCACTTATGCGTAGAATCTAAAAAAGCAAGCAAACAACACAAGACAGACTGACTCATGGGTACAGAGAACAAACTGATGGTTGCCAGAGGGGAGGTGGTAAGGGGACAGTTGAAATAGGTGAAGGGAATTGAAAGGTCCACACTTCCAGTTATAGAATAAATAACTAATGGGCATGAAATGCACAGCATAGGGAACACAGCAAGATTGTAATAATTTTGTACTAACAGACGGTAACAAGACCTCTTGAGGTGATCATTTCATAATATGTAAAAATATTGAATCACTATATTATAAATCTGAAACTAATATAATCTTGTATGTCAGGTATAATTCAATAAAAAGTCTGATCTGGAGAATTTGTAGTCTAACTCTGAAATATACACATGTAATCAGATGCCAAAGGCATGCAAACATTGAGCAGTAATTTAACAATGGTGTAATTCTAAAGGATAGTATTGATTACATATCACAACCACAATAATAAATACATTCATTGAACACCAACTAAATAGCAGTTGTTGAACATCAACACTTAATACTATTTCATGTAATTCTTTTTTAAAATCTATTTATTTATTTGAGGGGGGAGGGGAAGAAAGAGAAAAGGGGTGGGGAGAGAACCCCAAAAAGGCTCTGAGCTGTCAGCACAGAACCTGAAGTGGGGCTCAAACCTGTAAACCGTGAGATCATGATCTGAGCTGAAACCAGGAGTAGGATGATTAATGAACTGAGCCCCCCAGGCACCCCAATTTCATGTAATTCCTATAGCACAATCAACTGAGTTAATGTGAACCCTGTTTTACTGAAGGGTGGCCAAAGGGGTCTCATAGAAATAACCTAACCCTCCTATGGCTACATAACCGGTGACAGATTAAGATGCCCGAATCCAGGTATGTTCACATCCAAAAGTTATGGTTTTACCCTCACCCCTATCCCAAGTGCTTTTTACTGACACTAATGAGTGTTCTACTTTCATAATGAAATGCAGATTCTATTTTAATGAGATCCATTTTCATTGGATGAAATCATGGAATATTTTCTGTTTTAGGAAAACAAAATGAGTAAAAATTCCTAGCATGGAAATGTATGATTCTTAAATTACTCCTGTAATAAAGGCATGAATTAAGGGGAACCCCAGCAAAGCAAAGCTGTTTTTTAGGAAGCATGTAGTAAAGAACAATACAATTTTGCATATTGTATATATTATACTTCTGTATTTCTTGCTTACAGTCACATGAGAACTAATTTTCACAAAAGAGATGTATCTGGCTGGCTCAGTCGGTTAAGCAAGACTCAGGTCATGATCTCATGGTTTGTGGGTTCAAGCCCCACATCGGGCTAGCTTAGATCCTGGAGTCTGCTTCAGATTCTGTCTCCCTCTTTCTCTGACCCTCCCCTGCTCACACTGTCTCTCTCTTTCAAAAATAAATAAAAAATTAAAAAAAAATAAAAAAAAACAAATGGAACACATGTAATCTTTGTATCTCTAAGTGATGAATGAATTACAAGAAGATGGAAAGGGTATTTCATTGAGAAAGTAACTTTATTTTTCCCCTTCCTTTGAGTTTGCCTTAGTTCTATGTGTAAGCATACATATACACAATAAAATGAACTTTTCAAGAAAATAACTTTTTAAAATATAACTAATTTTTTAATAAGCTTGAATAATTTACCACATAGAAGGATATAACTATCACTCATTTCCTGGGCCAAACCACTTTGTGAGTGGGATTTAGCCAATGGGAACTGGTTGTGATCTCTGTTATTTCATTGCCTTCATTTATGAGGAGTCAGTCAAAACTCAGGTGGACTAAGTATTAAATCCAAGGCTATAAGTAAATGGATGAGCTAGGACTTGAACTCAGGTGATATAAAAATTAAGATAGAATGTTATACCATCAGTAGTGTTTCTGTCTTTCTATGGAGAAAAATTGGATGTGGTTAATTGAATTAAAATGCATTGGTTAGGTCTTTTTTGAATGTTGTAATTCCCTTTTTTAAAATAATCTACTTATTCTTGGGGGTGCCTGGGTGGCTCAATAGGTTAAGCGTCTGACTTTAGCTCAGGTCATGATCTTGTGGTTCGTGGGTTGAAGCCCCATGTCAGGCTCTGTGCTGACAGCTCAGAGCCTGGAGCCTGCTTTGGGTTCTGTGTGTGTGTGTGTGTGTCTCTCTCTCTCTCAAAAATAAATATTAAAAAACAGTACACTTATTCTCAGTAACATTTATCATTTTTACCTATTTTTACCACATTTACATTCAGTATTAAATGTCTCATTTAATTTAAATGTTTTGCTTTTCAAACTAAGATTTGAAACAAACAAAACAAGGACTTAGGGGTAGATTAAGAGTCATATAGCATAAAAGTTAACTTGCTTTTACAAATATGTTTAATTTTACCTGGTTTTATAGTGACTTATTTTCTGATGGGGTTAAATATGAGGAACATGTAGATTTTAATGCACTGAAAACAGTTTTATAGGGATTTTTAAATTTACATGTGTTTGACAGTTTATTTCCATAGGTAAAAGCCTATCTAACTTCGTCAGGAAACAAAAGACTTTTTGCTTCTTTTCAGCTAGTCATTTGAATAAAAGTCAGGAACACCTGCTACCTGAAGAGTATTATCATGTTTTGGAACTACTCCATCTGTAATAAAGTGTTGATATTTTAATCAAGATGACTGTGTGCTGTAGGGAATTTTAATATATTTGACTGAAGGCATCCAGGACTTTCTGTTAGACTGTTATGATAGAAAACATAATATATTCAAGCCAGAAGTGGAGAAAAATAATGTATTTCAGGAGAAGCCTCCGTATTATAGCAAATGAGTTATGCTGAAAACCATTACTAAATTAGTTCATTGTTTTATCTTGCTTAGTGGCTCAGAGAATATTGGAGCAGATGGGGTCGCCTGTAATTTGTTCAATCTTAACTCTTCATTTACAGATAAAGGGGCTAAGATTATGAGGTTGTATTTCTTGCCCCAGCTCACCTGGCATTTTAAGACAGAGTATGCATCTAGGTTTTTTTTTCCTGTCTTCTAATTTAGAGCTCTGATATTTGTCTACCCAGAAATTCTCCATAAAGATCATATTCAAGATGGAAATAGAGATTTTTGTTCAATAGGCAGTGAAAAATGTCAAAGCAACAAATGAAAGGACAGGTTCCTTTGTCTACTTAGAGGACAGTGACTGCCCTGGGTCTGCCTTTACCCTCAATCTAGTGAACAACGGACCTCAGCTGTGTGTAAGGGGTAACCCACAAAAGTGAACATTTCTGTCCTTCCTGACTCATCACCCCCCCATCCCCCACACATATGCTCACCCCAGTCCTAAACCGAGAAGATTTACAACTAATTGCTAACACTACAGGTGTCTAACTATTGGACTGTGTCAGATACATTTTCAGATTGAGGCATGTTTTGATCTCTTCAGCCTACTGCGCATCTGACACTATTTTAGTCATCTTGGCATTTTATTCATATTTTCGGAGTAGAGGATGTAGAGAACGTGGACAGAGAGGATGCATGGAATCTGGATATGGAAAATTGATTTTTCAAAGACTGTCTTGTAGATTTTGGGCTGTAAATCAATTAAACTCAATCTGTAGTGCCAGCACTTCACTTGCTCTTCCAGAATTGTTCCAGCATGTTAACAATTCAATCTACATAGTGTTGGCTGCATTGTATTATTGACCTGGACCAAACTGAGAGAGAAAACGGTTTGACTTTTGCATTTTAAGCAACAGCGTAGGAGATACCGGTACTTCCAGTTTCATTATGTTTGTCGTCATAAGCTTACAGTGCCCTGATGTATATAAAATCCTTGTTCCTTTTTATCAGTTTGGAGAACGTGGCAGTATTTTTCCAGGCATATTGTTGACTGAGGTTTTTTCTAAAGTTCTTGCTTTTCTCCCCACATCCTTTACCTCTTTCAGATGCCTCTAATGCTACCCACTAGGGCTCTGAGCAGCCCCTGGACTCCCTTCTGCTAAGATGCTAACAATTTTATTTATTTGATCCCAGTCGTTTTGCTTTCAATAAGATTATATGGCCAATTCGAAAGAGTGTTTTTTCATACCATTTCTACTATTTTCTTTTCATTTCTCTTCCCACTATGGCTGCTACTCTTGTGATTAGCTTCAAGTTATGAACTGATTCCTTTTTTCCATATGATGTGCTAATTCTCTGAGAGTTGTTAGCACACTTAATCTTCTTCAGAATAAATTTGTGAGGTAGATGTTTTGTCCTAATTTTTCAGGCCACAAAATTGAGACCCAGATCACATAAATGGTAAATGGTATAATCAGTATTAAAAGTCAATTCTCACTCCAAAATCGATGCTCTAAACCACTACATTCAACTTCTGCTATTAAACTGAATACATTCTCATTCAGAAAGCAGTGATATTACTATCAGTGTTTTCCAGTGGGTCTGATAATATAAATTAGAGGTTTCCTTCTCTCTATATTAATCTACAGTTCTGTTTCACGTATGTTAGAGGAGGTGATTACTTTATGTTCAGCAACCAATATGGTTTTATTTGTTTTCTAACTTAGCTTGTCAACAGCTAATAATAATATATATTTCTAAATCATTATTCCTCACATCAAAAATTCATTGTAATTCAAAAATTACAAAATCATATTTAGTAGCTGCACTTTAATGTTAATGAGGATAGAATGAATTAGAAATAATATAATTTGATAATTATGAGAACAAAACTAGCTAGAGAAAATCCCTTAATTATATTAATTTTTATTCAAACATTAAATCTTTTAAAAGTTGCAAATAACTGCTCTTCGGGAGTCTTCCTCTCTCACCTTTTTAGTATGGTCAAATTTGGTCAATGTTTCCCTCTTAAAACAGAGACATTCTAAATTAAAAGCAGAATTCTTCACAATAGGCAGTTCTTAAACATGTGTGTGTATGTCTTTCTGCGTGTCATGGGCCTCTTTGACAGTCGGATGGACTTCTTAGTTTTCATAATACTGGTTTAAATGTATAAAATAAAATGCTAGCATTACAAAGGAAACAAATTAACACTAATTATTAAAATATTTTTAATCCCAAATTTGGACTTAGTAAATGTATGTTAAGTGACAAGATATGAAGGAGGATAGAATAATTATGATATTATTACTTTAAAGGATTGATAAGTATAAATGACATTTTTGAGATATACCCAACACTGTAATGTGATATTAAAATATTTGCTATTATTATTTATGAGAGAGTCACAGGTACTACTAATACAATGATGTGTTGCTTGAATTCATGATTGACGAAAATACTAAATTTTAACTGAAGCTAATGAAAATAAAGATGTATTTCTCTCATCCATATTACAACCACTTGAAAACCAGTATTTTATATATAAGGGGCCTTGAAAAAATTCAATTTTATAAGGGTATCTCTTATATGTTCAACACTTACAAGTATTTAGTAAGAAAAATTGTCAACCGCCTGGGTGGCTCAGTCGGTTGAGCTTCTGACTTTGGCTCAGGTCATGATCTCACAGTTCATGGGTTCAAGCCCCGCGTTGGGCTCTGTGCTGACAGCTAGCCCAGAGCCTGGCATCTGCTTTAGGTTCTGTGTCTCCCTCTCTCTCTGACCCTCCCCTGCTCACACTGTCTGTCTGTCTGTCTCTCTCATTCTTTCCCTCTCTCTCTCAAAAATAAAATAAAAACATTAAAAGAAAAGAAAAAAAAAAAGAAAAATCAATGTGCCTTCCATTCCCAGTACAATAAAACCTTGGATTGCGAGTAACTTGTCTTGCTAGTATCCTGCAAGACGAGCAAACATTCAAATGAATTTTCACTTGATAAAGGAGCCATGTCTCCCAACACGAATAGTACGTAACACCGAATGTCACATGATCACAATTGACCCAGTGGTTCTTGAAATTCACTTTGATATGTGAGTGCTTTGGATTACAAGCGCGTTTCTGGAATGAATTATGCTTGCAAACAAAGGTTTTACTATCATTGAAGCACAAAGGCACCGGAGATGACATTCTATCTGAACCAAGTTCGAAACAGGCTAATTGTAAATAGGCGTGGTGATGCCAAGGGAAAGAACTAATTCTTCAGGCTTATGCCAGGTACATTCGGTTGATATGTTGAGATTTGTCATCCAAATTATAGAGTGGTTTCTCATTGTCCTTAGTAGCCATAGCTATTGATTTTTTTTATGTAATATAAGATATGGGAGAAGGCAGAGAAGAAAAACAATATTGTTATTTACCTAGTTTAAGATATAATTAGCTCATTGCTTCACAGGGTTATTGATCATTTGTCCACAGAAAAGTCATAGGCACAATTTTGTACAGAATCACCCTATGTAGGAATCCTGTGGCTAGTTAATTTCACTTCAACATTTGTTTTTTTCCTGATGATTGCATTTTGCCTATTTCAAACACACTTATCATGGGAAACCTGTCCTTTTTTCTCTCAACACATTTTGTTTGTTTGTTTGTTTTTTTAAAGACATTGCCGGGCGCCTGGGTGGCTCAGTCAGTTAAGTCCCCGGCTTCGGCTCAGGTCAGATCTCACGTTTGTGGGTTCGAGCCCCGCGTCGGGCTGTGTGCTAACAGCTAGCTCAGAGCCTGGAGCCTGCTTCCGGTTCTGTGTCGTCTCCTCTCTCTGCCCCTCCCCCTCTCATGCTCTATCTCTCTGTATCAAAAATAAATAAAACATTTTAAAAAATTAAAAAAAAAAGACATTGCCTGGAAAATCATAATAGTCTTTAGCATATGATAGTAAATCTTTCTGGAACCCATAAGTTTTCATCAATTAATTTTTAATGCCTATGCTGTTAATTTTCTGTGCAGTTTGTGACACAGGCTTCTATTGAAATAGGTTAGAATTGCTTATCTGTGGGCTGATTATTCTAACTGAATTGCATCTGTGACTCAGAGGCTGCTACAAGATTGCCAGTCTGTGTTTACTAATTATAGATCACAGAATCGAAGTAGAGAAAACCCCATGATTCACCCTCATACGCATTATCAAAATAAAATTCTAACCTAGCCTTTTTTGCTCTGTAAGACATAAATGCACCACAGAATCTTGTCTCTAATCTTTGGTGAATTTCAGTAAAAACAAATGTTTAAAACATATTTTTTAACAACGAATAAATATTTAGGCTTAAATTTACATTTTTAGATTAGTGCATCTCTTGGCATTTTCACATTCCTAACCAAAGTCAGGAATGTTTTCAATTGATGTTAAATTCTTTTCAACAATGGCCTTCTGTAAATTCTCCTCTGATTCCACTTCTATGGATAGCATTATGTGAGAGATAAAGAAAATCAGGGCACTTTGTGATATACTATGCACTGATTTATATATTCTTTTGCTAACTAGCAATCTCATTTGCTGAGGACTACAGCATGCCTTTGCAAATACTGAGTTCTTGCCCAGTTGCCACATTTTCTACCATTTGTTTCTAGTTTGTGCATTCAAACACATCTATAGGGAGCTTCTACTAAATACGCTCCTAGCTGACATGGAGCTTGTGACTTTAGAGTGAAATTAACTGTTTGCAAAAAGCAGCAGTACACCACTCAGTCTTTCTATCAGAAACAGAGCTTTCCCATTAGTCCGTGGATGTTCTTCAATATTTAATTGTCCTCTTTCTGAAATTATCCTCTTTCTGAGAAGGTGACTTATGACTTCCTGTGCTACATTCCTGGAATAGGAACTTCTCCAAGGATCATGGGACGGGTCCTGATAGAGTGGCATTGTGTTCTTCTGTCACTGCGTCTTTTTCTGTGGTCCTACTACACTGCCTGATGACTGTGTATAAAGTTCTATTTTCCGGTGACGAGGAAGATTTAGTGGCACAGAGACTGCATCTGATTTGTTTACTGTTCTATTTCTAGCCCTAACCTAGTGCCAAGTGTATGGTAGGCACTTTAATTGAACGAGTGAAAGTATGAGCAGCGCATAATTAAACACCAAGTATGTACACAAAACATTTAACATCTTAGGAGTTCAAAGGCTATTGACATGTTTATGAACTGAAAATGTTTAGAGGAAATTAAAATTGAACTGAATCTTGACAATTCAGAAGAATTTAGAGAAAGAGAAGAAAGAAGAGAGGGAATTTCAAATGAGAGAACACATAAAGGTAGAGAAGCATAAGATGTATTCAGAAGGGAGAGTTTACCAATGATCAGTTAATAATTAAAGACATATTAATGTAAATAATAAAGCAAGCATTAATTTAACTTGTTTGTATTTGATCTTGTTAAGTTACTATATTTAACACTGTGTTACTTACATTTATTGTTTATAGAACTTTCAGTAACTTTACTTTTTGTCCTTTTGCGGGGAGCTACTATATTTTATGAATGTATTTAATCTTTATTGAGGTATGATTGATATACAGTATAATAGTAGTTTCAGGAATATATGTTTACATGTAACATGTTACATGTAACAAAATGATCCCCCTGGTAAATCTGCTGTCGCTTAGGTCACTATGCAAACTTACTACAGCATTATTTATTGGCTGCATTCCCTGTGTAGTACAATACATCCCTTGATTTATTTATTTTGTAACTGGAAGTTTATACCTCTTAATCTAGCTCATCTACTTTGCCTGCCTTCCCCCAACTCATCTCCCCTCTGATAACCTACAGTTTGCTTCTTGTACCTGTGAGACTGCTCCTGTTTTATTTTGTTTGTTTTCATTTTTAGATTTCACATATAAATGAAATCATGCAATATTTCTCTTTTTCTGTCTGACTTATTTCACTTAGCAGAATACCCTTCAACTCCATTCCATGTTGTTGCAAATAGCAAGATGTCATTCATTTTTATGGCTGAGCAATATTCTATTGTATATACACACCACATCTTCTTATCAATGGACACTTAGGTTGCTTCTGTATCTTGGCTATTATAAATTATGCTAAAACAAGTGCAGGGTGCATGTATTTCTTCAAATGGACATGTTCATTTTCTTTCGATAAATAGAAGTGAAATTACTGGGTCATATGGTAGTTCTATTTTTAATTTTTTTAAGTTTATTTATTTATTTTGAGAGAGAGCAAGGAGGGGAGGAACTGAGAGAAAGGGACAGAGAGAAAATCCCAAGTAGGCTGTGCACCAGTAGTGCCGAACCTGATGTATGGCATGAACCCACAAACCGTGAGGTCATGAACTGAGCCAAAACTGAGTCAGATGATTAACAGATGGAGCCACCCAAGTGCCCCTATTTAAAATTTTTTTGAAGAACTTCTATAATGTCTTCCATATTGGCTACCACCAGTTTATATTTTCACCAGCAGTGCTAGAGTTCCGTTTTTTCCTAAGATTCACCAATGCTGGTTACTTTTTTGTCTTTTGTAATAGCCAGACTGACTATCTCACCACAGTGTTGATTTGCATTTCCCTGATGATTAGTGATGTTAGGCATCTTTTCATGTGCCCCTTAGCCATCTGTATGGCTTCTTTGGTGGAAAAAATGTCTATAGAAGTTTTCTGTGCATTTTTTAATCAGATTGCATATATATGCAACCTGATTTAGGTAGTATAAATCGTAATGTATTTTGGGTGTTAAACCCTTATTGAATGTATGATTTGCAATAGCGTCTTCCATTTAGTAGGTTGCCTTTTGTTTTGTTGATGGTTTCCTTCACTGTGCAAAACTTTTGACTTTGATATAATTTCATTTCTTGATTTTAGCCTTTTGTTGCCCTTTTGTCAGGAGATTGTTCCAAAACATTTTGCTAAGACCAATGTCAGATGTTTACTGCCTATGTTTTCTTCTGGGAGTTTTATGGTTTCAGGACTTACATTCAAGTCCTTAGTCCATTTTGAGTTTATATTTGTATATGGCATAAGATAGTGGTTAACTTTCATTCCTCCAAATGTAGCTGCCCAGTTTTCCCAAAAGAATTTATTGAAAATAAATCTCCACTATGTATTATTGCTTCCTTTGTCATAGATTAATTGACCATATAGGTGTAGATTTTTTTCTGGCCTTTCTATTTCGTTGAAATCCATGTCTGTTTTTGTGCCATTACCATACTATTTTGATTACTATAGCTTTGTAGTATAATTTGAAATCTGAGACCATTACACCTTCACCTTTTTTCCTTCTCAAGATTATTTTGGCTATTTTGAGTCTTTCATAGTTCCATACAAATTTTAGGATTTATTGTTCTAGTTATATGAGAAATGTCAGTGGTATATTGACTGGAATTGCATTGAATCTGTAGATTGTTTTGGGTAGTATGGACACTAACAGTATTAATCCTTCCAATCCATGAGCATGGTATTTCTTTCCATTGTTTGTGCTGTCCTCAATTTGATCAATGTTTATAGTTTTCAGAGGACAGATCTCTCACCTCCTGGTTAAATAGGCACTTTACTTATTTTGAGTGGTTGTAAATGAGATTGATTCATTAATTTCTTTTTCTCAAAGTTATTAGTGCATAGAAACATAATTTTTGTATGTTAATTTTGTTTCCTATAACTTTACTGAATTCATTCATTAGTTCTAATAGTTTTTTGTTGGAGTCTTTAAGGTTCTCTATATATAATGTAATGCCATATGAATATAAGTTTTACTTCTTTCTTTCTAATTTGGATTTTTAAAAATAATTCTTCACCATCACCACCACCTCTTTTCCCCCCTCCCCCTTCCCCCTCAACCCTCAGTTCATTCTCAGCATTCAATAGTCTCTCAAGTTTTGCATCCCTCTCTCTCCCCAACTCTCTCTCCCTCCTCCGCTCCCCCTGGTTCTCCATTAGGTCTCCGTTAGGTCTCCATTAGGTGGTGATGGTGGAGGGCACTTAAGGGGAAGAGCACTGGGTGTTGTATGGAAAACAATTTGACAATAAAATATTATGAAAAAAAAAGAATGAGGATCTAAGAGCTTTTCCAAAATAAAATAAAATAAAACAAATAATTTTTTATGTTACCTAATTACTGTGATTAGAACTTCTAATATCATATTGAATAAAAGTGACAAGATTGGACATCCTTGTTTTATTTCTGATCTTAGAGGAAGAGCTTTCATGACTGAGTATGATGTTAGCTCTGGGTTTGACATATATGTCCTTTTATTATGTTGAGATATTTCCTTCTTTTTCTTTAATTTTTTTAATGTTTTTAAATTTATTTTTGAGAGACAGAGACAGTGAGAGCAAGGGAGGGTCAGAGAGAGACAGAGATACAGAATATGAAGTAGGCTCCAGGCTCTGAGCTAGCTGTCAGCACAGAGCCTGATGCGGGACTCAAACCCATGAACCATGAGATCGTGACCTGAGCCAAAGCCAGACGCGTAACCGACTGAGCTAGCCAGGCGCCCTGAAATATTTCCTTCTATACCGACTTTGTTCAGAGTTTTTATCAGAAATGCTTTTTTCTGCATAGTTTGAGAAAATCATATTATTTTTATCCTTCATTTTGGTAGTGGTGTATCATGTTGATTTGTGAGGTTGACCGATTCTTTAATCCCTGAAAAAAAATCCCACTTGATCATTGTGTATACTCCTTTTAATGTATTTTGAATTAGGTTTGCTAATATTTCATTGAGGGGCTTTGCATCTATGTTCATCAGAGATATTGCCATATAATTTTCTTTTTGTATGGTGTCTTTGGATTGGATATCGGGGTAATACTGGCCTTGTTTACTAAATTTGGAAGTTCTTTTTTTCTTCAGATTTTTGGAATAATTTGAGAAGTTCTAGGTACCAACTCTTCTTTAAATGTTTAGTAGAAACATCTATGAAGCTGTCTGGTTCTAGACTTTTGGGTTTTTTTTTTTAAATTCCTGATTCATGTTCATTATTTGTAATTGGCCTATTAAGATCTATATCTTTTTTATTCAGTCTTGGAGGATTGTGGGTTTCTAGGAATTTATCCATATTTTTCCTAGGTTTTCCAATTTGTCTGCCTGTAATTGTGGCAGTCTTTTATGGTCTCTTGAATTTTGTGGTGTCAGAACTTACCGTCTTTCATTTCTGATTTTATTATTTAGGCCCATTTTTTCTCTTGATGATTATACTTGTTATTGATTTTGTTTATATTTTTAGAATATGAGCTCTTGAGTTTATTGATCTTTTCTATTTTTTGTTTGTTTTTATTCTGCTGCTCTGATCTTCATTATTACCTTCCTTCTATTAACTTTGGTCTTTTTGTTTGTTTTCTTCTTTTTTGTTTCATTTTGTTGTTGTTGTTTCTTTAAGTATAAAGTTAAATTATTGAGTTGGGAATTTTCATGTTTGAAGTAGGCCTATATTGCTATGAACTTCTCTATTAGAACAGTTTTTGGTGCATTCCAGAGATTATGGAACGTTATAGTTTCATTTTAACTTTTCTCAAGGTATTTTTGATTTTCTGTTTGGTTCTTCATTGACTCCTTGGTTTTTTTAGTAGCATGTTGTTTAGCCTACATGTTTTTGCTCTATTGCTTTTTATCTTCATGCACTGTATCCTGGAGTATGTTCCCTGTGCTTTTGAGAATGTATATTCTGCTTGTTTTGGATGCAATATTATCTAAATGTCTATTAAGTAAGTCAGTCTGGTGTAATGTGTCATTTAAGACCAATGTTTCCTTATGGATTTTCTGTCTGGGTGGTCTAGCTGTTGATGTAAGTAAGGTATTAAAATTGTCTCTATTATTGCATTACTGTCAGTTTCTCTCTTATGGCTATTAATATTTGCTTTATATATTAGGTGCCCCTATGCTGAGTACATAAATATTTGTAAATGCTATAGTCCTCTTATTTGATTGACTTATTGATTATGATGTTCTTCTTTGCATTTTGTTACAGTCTTATCTTAAAGTCTATTTTGTCTCTATGAGTATTGCTACTCAGCACTCTTTTCATTTCCATTTACATAGAATGTCTTTTTCCATTCCTTTACTTTTCAGCTTGTGTGTTTTCGATCTGAAGTCATCGCTTACAGGCAGCATATAGATGGATCTTATTTTTTTATCCATTTGGTCACCTAGTGATTTTTGATTAGAATATTTGGTCCACTTATATTTAAAATAATTATTGATAGATATGTACTTACTGCATTTTGTTCATTGTTTTCTTTCTTTCTCTCCCCTCCTCTTTGTAGTTCTTCTCTTTTCTTTTCACTTGTGGTTTGATGGTTTTCTTTAGTGTCATGTTTAGTTTTCTTTTCCTCTGTTTTGTGAGTGTGTGTGTGTGTGTGTGTGTGTGTGTATCTATTGTATTTGGTATGTGGTTACCATAACATGCATGTACATCAATCTGTATATAGAATGACTCTTTAATTTGATAGTCACAGTTCAAACACATTCTAAAAGTAGTACCTTTTTACTCCACATTTTTGATGTCATATTTTACGTCTTTTTATTTTGTGTATCCTTAAACTACCTTAATAATTTTAGCTACTTATTATAGTTATAGTTGATTTTACTTTTATGTTTTAATCTAAATAGTAGCTTTTTAAGTGACTGATCCACTGTTTTTACTATATATTTGTCTTTACCAGTGAATTTTGTAAATATCCTTCTTGTTTCTACTTCTGGACTTTTCTGGTTAAAGAAGACACTTCAACATTTCTTATAAGACCTGATTGATGGTGATGGACTCCTTTAGTTTTTGTTTATCTGGGAAACTCTTTATTTCTTTCTGAGTTATGAATGATAACCTTCCTGGGTATAGTATTTCTGATGTTCTTTCTATTTCAGTACTTTAAATATATACTGCCATTCCCTTCTGGCCTGCAAAGTTTCTGCTGAAAAATCAGCTGTCTTATGGTATGTGATTATTTGTTTTTTCTTGCTTCCTTTAAGATTCTCTCTTTATTTTTTGACATTTTTTTAATGTTTTATTTATTTTTGATACAGAGAGAGACAGAGCATGAGAGGGGGAGGGGCAGAGAGAGAGGGAGACACAGAATTGGAAGCAGGCTTCAGGCTCTGAGCTAGCGGTCAGCACAGAGCCTGACGCGGGGCTTGAACCCACGAACGTGAGATCTGACCTGAGCTGAAGCCGGAGGCTTAACCGACTGAGCCACCCAGGCGCCCCTTGACATTTTAATTATACTATGCATGGATCTTTTGGGGTTCATTTTCTTTGGGATTCTCTGTGCTTCCTGGATTTGAATGTTTTTATCCTTCCTCAGGTTAGGGAAATTTTCAGACATTATTTCTTAAAAATACATTTTCTGCCCTTTCCCCCTCCCCCGTCTTCTCTTTCTGGGACTCCTATGATGTGAGTGCTCATATGCTTAATGTTGTCCCAGGCTCCCTTAAACTATCCTCACTTTAAAAAATTTTTTTTTCTGTTTGCTATTATGTTTGGGTGATTTCCACTACCCTGTCTTCTAGATCACTGATCCTTTTTTTTTTTTCCCTCATCTAAATTGCTGTTGATTCCCTCTAGTGTATTTCCATTTTAGTTATTGTCTTTTTCAGCATTAATTGGTCCTTTCATAAACTTTCTAACTCTGTTCAGATTCTCACTGTGTTCCTCTATTCTTCTACTGAGTTTGGTAAGCATCTTTATGACCATTACTTTGAGCTGTCAGAAAAATTACTTATTTCTTTTTCATTATGTCTTTTTTTTCCTGGGTTTTATCTTGTTCTTTTATTTGGGACTTAGTTTTCTGTTTCCTCATTTTGTTTGACTTTCCATTTTTTATTTCTAGGAATTAAGTGGAATAGCTCCTTCTCCCACTCTTGAAGGAGTTATCATGGATAGAGGCATCCCCTGTGTAGACTGTGTGTCCCCAGTGGCTTTGGCAGGCAAACTGGGCCCGTGCCACACTGACAGGACACCTGGAGTTGTAGCAGGTGTAGGCTGTGAGGTCCCTGGGTGTGCTGTGTCAGACCACCTTGATTTAATGTTGGAGCTGCCCAGGTCATGCTTTGCTGGGTCTACCTTGGCAGGCCAGCTAAAGCTGATGAAGATGTGATCTGGTGGGAGAGCCCTCTGGCACACTGTACTGGGGCGAGTTTTGTGGGATATTTAGAGCTGGTGTGGGATGTCCAGAGTGTCCTTGATCACTTACTTTGAGGATGGTATCTGTGAGGTGGCTGGATTGGATGCAGGTAGGGCTGGAGGGTTCCAGAGCACAAGGTGCCTGGGCCATTTGTAGCTATAACTAACTTTATAATAATATTTACTGAGTAACAATAAATAAATTGTAATGCATCAAATTGTAATTGGAAATTAGCAATCTGTGTAACACTAGTAATATCAGTATAACCAAATTGAAAGACAATTTAAACCGCTTTTTGAATAGCAAAAGGAAAACACTTGAAAATTAAATTCTTAAAGATTATTTTTAATGAATACAACTGTTAAATTTTACTTGATATGAGAAAACAAACTTCAACTAAGTTGTTATATATTCATTCAGATATTGTAGACATTTTGGTTTTAGTATTGACATGGGTTGGACAACTTTTGTAGAATTATATTGAAAATATATATATATTTTAGTTCTTATAGCCCAAATTATGTGTAAAATCTCCTAAGATCAAATATAAATAACATTGATAAAAATAGCTGATGGCAGCCAAAGACACGCAATGCCTAAGAATCATGATATGACTTTAATATTGAGAAATCAATCAAGAGAAATTTCTCTAATCAGAGCCATCCATTTACCAACATTTTATAACACTCATCTTGCATACATTTTATGTAATTTTTAAGAACTCCATGCCAATGCTGTTCATGTGATTATGAAACAAGAGGATTAATTAAATATTGAGGAATAAGATCTTTCTTGGTAACATTGAGTTTTGGAAGTCCACAAACCCTTGTGATACCTAAAATTTTATCTCCAAGAGCCAGTTTTTGGCCTAGTAAAGAAGCATGTTATTCTCCTCTGCCAGTCCCAATTAGGCTGTCCCTCCTCCTGTTCTGTTGGACATCTTTTCCATTGTTTCTAATGACGGTCTTTCTAACAATACCATTGCTAAAGTTATTTTTGCTCTTTAAATATTTTTCATCTGGCAAATGTAATGACATATTATCATGCACATTTATCTTTTAAAAATAAGTGGGGGTGCCTGAGTGACTCAATTGCTTAAGCATCATAATCAGCAGGTCATAATCTGGTGATTCATGAGTTTGAGCCCCCTGTCAGGCTCTGTGCTGACAGCTCACAGCTCAGAGCCTGGAGCCTGCTTCTGATTCTGTGTCTCCCTCTCTCTCTCTCTCTCTACCCTTCTCATGCTTACGCTGTCTCTCACTCAAAAATAAATAAATTTAAAAAGTTTTTAAGACTTTGTTTATTTTGAGAGAGAGAATCCCAAGGAGGCTCTGCACTGTTAGTACAGAGCCTGACATGGGGCTCAAACTCACAGTGAGTTCATGATGTTAGCCAAAATCAAGAGTCCAAAGCATAACTGACTAAGCCACCCAGGCATCCCCATACACAATTATCTTTTATGCTCTTATCCATGCCTCATTATTATTAATAAGTTTTAAAAATCAATGTATTTTTTAACATTCTTCTGATATTTGTCACTTTTTACCACTGTCTTGAAGGTAGGCTAGAACTAAGATTTCTTTTATGTCCTCCATATTGAACGACTCATTGTAAGTATGTAAAACACAAATTAGAGGAAAGGTATATGTACCTTATGTTTATTGCAGCATTATTTGCAATAGCCAAGATATGGAAGCAGTCTCCATCCCCATCAATAGATGAATGGATAGAGAAGATATGGGGTGTGTGTGTGTGTGTGTGTGTGTGTGTGTGTGTGTGTGTCTACCTATGTACCTATCTATCCCCACAAAAAAGAAAAGAGATCTTCCCATTTTCAACAACATGGATGGATTGAGAGTGTATTATACTAAGTGAATAAATCAGAAAAAGACAAAATCATGATTTCACTTATATATGGAATCTAAACAAACAAAAACAAATGAACAAAGAAACTCAGACTCTTTAATACAGAGAACAAGCTGGTGATTGTCAGAGGGGAGGGGGGCAGGGGGATGAGTGAAATAGATAAAGAGAATTAAGAGGTACAATTCCCAGTAATAAAATAAATAAGTCATAGAGATGAAAAGTACAGCATAGGGAATATAGTCAAGGATGCTGTAATAACACTGTGTGGTAAAAGATGGTAACTACACTTATTGTGGTGAACATTGATTAACATACAGTATAGACTTGTCGAATCAGTATGTTGTAGACCTAAAATTAATACAACATTCTATGTCATCATCCTTTAAGTAAAGTAAGGAAGAGGGGGAAGGGCTTGGTCTGTTAGACTTTTAAAAGATTCAGTGATGGGCCAGCTGTCACAGATACCATCCCAGCATCAAGAGCTAGTGCCCACACCCACCTTTTCCCAAACAGGTATGAGCTTCTCTATAACTTGTGTGCTCTTCAACCTCACAATCATAATTGTTAACATTGTGTTTTCCCCTGTGCAACTTCCTGTCTTCCTGCCTTGATTTTTAAAATATCAGCTCTAGATTAACATTTTGATATTTAGGTTAGGTCATTGCTCTAGAGAAGACTTAGATTAGTCCCTAACCATGGAAGTCTAATGTGTGTTCGGAGTGTGATGATAGTACTACTTTGGAGAGAATTGCACAGATCTGTGATAGAGGATGCTGGAAATCTGTTTCACATGGGACAGTCCTTGTGTAACCTGTCTCCATGTAATTATCAGTAGCTTCCCTTTCATTCTTAAAAGTATCCCAGTTTAGATGATAAAGTGTATGATTATTCTAAGTGTATTATTACCTAGTACATCTGTGAAACGTTTAAATTTAAAAAAGATTGTTGGGAAGAATAAGCCAGATTCCCAGTTTCTCAAGAAGTTTTAATATAAGTAGGATGAACGCTATATAACAGGACTTCACAAAGTGGAAGATTTGGGGTAAATTTTGAATGGGATCAGGGATAGGATTGCCTATGCAATCTAGACCTTTTGTTCATGCTATATAAAACCACTACTTTTGTGGCCCTTATTTAAAACATTCTATCACGTTGTGGTTAATATCCTTCTTTTAAGAATGGAAAAAATTGACATTAAATGTGAATTTAGCTGAAATACTATTCTTTTTACTAATTCTACCATCTATTTGTGGATTTATTTTATGGCCAGATCATTCATATCACATATCCATGAATAATTTATTGAAGACTTTAATATGGGTTCAAATATGGGTAAATTTTATTTTTCCCTCAGTACATGCCAGTTACTCTGTCCTGTAGATGATCATTGTGCATTGCTCTGTCCTCTTTTATACTAACTTGCTGGTGGCAAGAGAGAGTTCTTCATTCTTCAGTTTTATGAGTTGAGGGATCATTATTCTGAGTGCTAGGTTGGAAATGACATAGCGACTTGAGGTTAAAAAGGAAGAGTAAGAATTCATGGATCTCTTTTCATCAATATGCAGGACCCCTAAGGATTTTAGGGGTCATGTTTTTAATCAGTTATCTTGACTCTTTAACTTCACTGGGGCTCAGTCAGGAAATAAAATCTCACCAATGTTAGAGGTGCCTATGGTTCCTGAATGATGGAATGGTGAGAAAATTCTTTAAGTTATAGGAGAAGACGTAATTGATGGTGGAGGCGTGTGTGTGTGGGGAGGAGTTTATTGAAATTACTTTTGAGGAAAGCTCTAAATTATAAGGTAGAATGTTGAAGTTAATAACTGTCTTAGCTTCGTTAGAATTAGAGCTAATTTTTCTTTGTAGTCAAAAGAACACATACATCTGTAAACACAGAAATTGAAAAGTAGGAAATAAAACTTCAAATGGCATTAAACAAGCTAAGCATTTGCAAAGCAATTTTGTTCCTTTTGAGGGTTTCTTTTTGTTATTCCAAAGAATGTCTTAAGATACATTAAGAAAAAGAAATAAAATTATAGGAAAATTTTTTTCATTTTCTTCCTACGTTTGAACACAAAATATGATGGGACCATAGAAATGAATACTTTTTTTTTTACAATTTACTTTGTTTACTTAGATGTGAAGAGATTATAAACAATTTTATTTTTACACATATGCAGTTAGTGATTTTAGAGTGCATTTATGTTTTTTTATTTATTACTTTTCTATCCAAGCAGTAATACACATCATTAGGAAAAACTCATATGATACTTTTTTAAAATAAATTTGAACATTTATTAAAATGTATAAAAATTATAAAAATTACAATATTTTTCAAAAAGTAAAACCACTGCCAGGAGTCGAAGAAGATGGGGGTGGATAGGAATGCCTAACATCTCCAATTGGGGCTGGGAAAATTTAGGAAATAGTAAGGGAAGGACAGGGATGAGAAACTCTAGCTCAAATTGCACCCTTCCCAATTCAATTCAAGTTTAATGTTAACAGAAGAATCAGAGCTTTCTGAAAAAGCAGAACATAAATTTTAACAGATAGCTTTGACCTTTCCTCATCCATAAATCTATGTGATGGTATTGTTCTTAAATTTTTGTTTATATATTATTTTTTATGTTTATTTTTTAAATTTTTTTATTTTTAGGTTTTTTTAATATAATACAATTTATTTTTTAACATATGCAATTATTTTCCATCATTTACAATACAGTAGTTACAATGACACTCCAAACAGAAAAGCAAAGTAAAAATATCAAAATCCCAACTTCTATTTTATGTAATTAGACTTATACAGAAATTAGAAGGTTAAGTAACAACTAGTTAATCACCTAATTTCACAGCTATCTGAAGTGGCAATCGTTATAATGCAGCTTATCTATGATACATTCAAGATACACGATATAATTTATTACTTGCCCATAAGCTACAACACAGCCTGCTTAATACCTTTCCTTAAATTCCACCTCTATACTACAATATACTTGAGGTCCATGCCAAAAAGTAGCTACCTTTTATATAGGAAATGGATGAGTAAGTCTTTGGTGTTGTAAAAGCAACTTCATTTAAACATAACCACCCCCACCACCAAAAAAAGAAGAGGGGGAAAAAAAGTAACGAAAATAATAAGGGAAAAACCCAAGACACACTTCCTAGGG
>NC_043709.1:117771380-117829337 GCF_006229205.1 Suricata suricatta
AAACAGCAAAAGGCATATCGTTTAACTGGAGCTCCAGATAATTTATCTGTAGCTAAGAGGTAGCACCTTCTATTTCATATGAGAAATTTCTGATGGATCTTGCTTTTTTAAAAAATCTCTCATGTTTTCCCCTCCAACCTCTCTAGTCCCAACTATATAGACTTTTTGGGGATAGTTTAGATGTTATTAAATTTCTAATAAAATTTTATGAATGCAAACATAGACAGTGAACTAAAGACACGTAAATGGCAGGATGTTATTATGACTGACTGATGGATGATTCATTTTGTTTTCCTAGATCTCTGGGGGAATGATAGCTCCATATTATATTTTATTTTGTACACACATAATGTAAATTACTTATTTCCTTTTAAGTTAGCACTTAGAAAAGTTCAGTTCAATTTAATAACTTCAGTGTGAATTGCTAAGTTCAGAATTATTATCCAAGGCACAGTACTCAGCCCATTTGTGCCTTCCAGTATGTGGTAATCACTGTGAATATATGTGAAATTCTATATACTGAGAAAAGAAAGCAAACTTCCTGATTTTTTCTTATAATTTCCTGTGAGTATAGTCATAACTACAAGGTCTGTATGTGCATTCATGAAAACAATTAGCATTTTATTCAATAGATATTTCATAATGATGACAAAAAAATCAGTACTTTGGTAAAATTTGTGAACGTGAGATTTGAAATGAGGCATTAGCGATATTTTGTATATATTCATGTTACTCTAATTTTCTTTATATATGTCGATTTTGTAAGATTCTTAAGACTCCTTCCTTGTTATTTTTGATGAAGTTGGTGGGTACTACTAGTATGCGCAAGAAGCTGGATGACAAATTCATTACTTTTATAGAAATTTATGTTGGATAAAAAAGGACACCCCTTTAAATTAACTGGTTATTTGGGAGACTGTTTTTACGTCTACCACTGGGTTGTTCACCAGGAAGCTGCTTCTCAGCACTCTGTACTTCTTGTAACTCTCAACAATATTTCTACCCATTGATTATTTTCTTCTAGTCGCTGAGACTCAGACCCCTGGTTTGATACCATTCTACAGTCATCTTGCTATTAACCCAGGAAGAAAAGTAAATTCCCCTTTTATCCCATCCAGTAATTCAAAAAGAAAACAAAACCCACCAACACAAGCCTTATGTGTCTGTCATAGATTTTACTGAAGCTTTGAATCTAATTTGAAGTTTAGAACATAGGAAGGGAAACAAAATTAGTTCTGAGCCTTATTTTTTGCTTCACTTCTGACATTCCTTTGATCCTTTTAAGGAATCTGATGATTTCTCCTCCCAATGTACAGATAGATTCCATTTTCAAATAACACCACCCCTTAAACATAACAATCTTGACTTTGGATGTAATTTCCTCCCTTTTGCCAGAGCAATTAAGAAGTGCCATGACCAATATCAGCTCATTTCCCAACGTGTGAGGTGTTTATGTGATAGAACAGCACAGTGGGCTTTCGAATATGATGAAAAGTCATTGGACATGTAGCCAGAGAGAGAGAGAGACTTGGATTTGAATCCTAGTTCTGCCACTTATTACCCATGACCTTGGGCAAATAACTTAGCATCTATGAGCCACCATTGCTGTATATAAAATGATAGTCATAACATGAACTACAGTAATTTTAGAAGCACTAGATCCTATAATGGTGAGAATGTGCATTTGAAACTCAAAAGCATTTAAGAAGTTCTAGGTCATTTTTTCCAATTTTTAATGGAAAGTTAGTATGAGAGAGAGAGAAAAATAACCCAGAATGTTTATTTTTGTTATATTATTAAAAATAAAGTGTATGTATATGTATCATCCAAAAAATGAGAGTTTTTATTATTGGTTCCATTAAAGTGCCTTTTGTTTAAATGCCAGAGCTCATTATCTGTGTTTATTCTCATACATTGTCTGCTTGGCTGGGTGTGCATGGAACTTTGTCCCTGTGCTGATAGCTGAGCCATGATGAGATTCTGCCAGGTCTAAGCTTAGCGTACAAGCTGTTATTGTTTGCCTCCCATAACCTGGCTAAGGATGCCCGTCATTTATGAGATAATGTTAAAAAAGCAGAATGTTGTCATGGGTGGGTTATTCATGACAAATAAATACCCAGGTAAATCTAAGATGTTTGTTTTTAAAGTAAAGAAAGGGCATTGAGATATGTTGACATGTCCTATTAAAAAAGCATTATTTCCCTTTTCTCATATGATGAATGTTCAAATAATCACCATATCTCACAGGTAGAAGAACATTAACATGACATAGTGTTGCAGACAACTCATTGAGTAGCTCTCTATGGAGAAAAAAACTACAATGCTCACACTTTATCAGGATGCCAGTTCTTCATAAAGCACTGATTATGAGAAAGATAATCTACTAATTAACTTTATTTTAGATTTATTTATTTTATTTATTTTTTATTAACTTAAAAATTTTTAACATTTTTTATTTATTTTTGAGAGACAGATACAGCCTGAGCAGGGGAGGGTCAGAGAGACAGAGGTACAGAATCTGAAGCAGGCTCCAGGCTCTGAGCTAACTGTCAGCACAGAGCCCGATGTGGGGCTTGAACCCACAAACCATGAGATCATGACTTGAGCTGAAGCCGGACATTTAACCAACTGAACCACCCAGGCGCCCCTATTTCAGATTTTTTACATTAGAGTCCCATGTATAACGCTGTGTCCATTTTCCATATCCAAATGCACGTACAGCTTTTATTTCTATCTTAAAAGGTAAAGGGGTATCTCCTCGTGATGTAGACCAGGTCTTCCACCTCTTGTCTTGATTGTACCCCCATCCTAGAATCTGCCTTGACATAGCCTGGATTAAATCTACTAATGTAGGCTCTGGAATCTATACTTTTAGCCATCATGCCACATTTCCTCTGTAACTAAATAACTCCTACACACTGTTAAAGGATGGCCAGATGAGCAAGAGACATAAATAGGCATTCCACCTAAGCGAAAGTACAAAATGGCCACAGAACATACGTAAAGATGCTCTACCACTGTAGTAAATCAGGGTAATGCAAGTCAAAACATAGGCAGATCTTATTTCAGACTCATTTGTTGATAAAACATTCAAAAGACATCTTAGCATTAAACAACAACAAGACCAAACAAAACAACACATTTAAAAGGCAGCACCTCATATGGTCAAGATTGCAGACAAAGCAGAGAAAGATTTTGAACACCCCTGGTGGGAGTGTAAATTGGTATAACAATTTTGGAAAGCAACTCGGTAGTATTAAGTAAAATTGAAGCCACACATATTCTGGTACTTGGTTGTGTTTCTCTTTTGTATATTTTTTACAAAAATGCTTGCTCATGTGTCCAGGAGTCATGAAAAAATAATTCAAAACAGAGAGTTTATAGAAATTATAAGGTAGGACCAACCCAAGTATCAGTCAATAAGTGAGTGATCAAATATAACTGTCCATTTAGCATAAAAGGAAAAACAAACATCAGACTTTCACACATTAGATTCCCTTTTCAAGCACATTCTAGTTGCCAACCTTGCTCCATTACTGCAGTTTTGACCTTCCTTTGAATATTATCAAGGAATTACCTAATCTGTCCTCTTCATGCATAAGGAGACTCAATTAAATAATGTGTGATATGTAAAGACAATGTTAATCATACACTAGTGAAATATACATTAACAAACAAAATACTGAACTATCCAATTAGGTAACAGGCAAAAGACGTGAAGACGCATTTCACTGAAGAAAATATATAGATAAAACATTTAACTGAGGAACATATATAGAAAAAAAAAGGCATGAGAGGGTTTTCAATACAAATAGCTATTAGGGAAATTCCAATTAAATACACAGCTAAATATAACTGCACACTCAGAATGGCTAAAACAAAAGTAAATTATGTCAACACCAAATGCTGAGAAGCATGTAGGGATACTGGGTCCTCCTGTGTTGCTGACAATATGAAATGGTACAGCCACTCTGGGAAACAGTTTGGAACTTTCTTGAAACAAATCAACAACAAAAAAATTTACATATATATATTTTTTTATATGTTTTTATATGTTTATATATGTTTATATATATGTAAACATACAGCTACTATATGAAATTTCAGGTATTCATCCCAGAAAAAGAAAGACTGACGTTTACACAAAAAGTTGCACACAGTGTTAATAGCAGCATTATTTGAATAGCCAAAGCCTAAGAATCACTCCTATTTCTTTTAGGGGGCAAAGGATTAATTGAACTGTGACACATCCATGAAATACTAACTCTGCAATGAAAAAGATCAGATTATTGATACATGGAGCAACCTGGTGTATCTCCAGAGTTATGCTCAATGTAAGAAGACAATCTCCAACCTGTATTAACTATATGATTCAAAATGCCTTCAAGTGATAGAATTATAAAAATAATGACTAACAGATGAGTGGTTGCTAAGAGAAGAGGACGGATGGGTGTCGAAGAGAATGGCGAGGGGTAGGAGTGATCCTTGGGGTGATAGAAACATTCTGAATCAGCAGCGATATCCTGGTGAAGATACTGTGCTATAGTTCTAGAAAATGTTTTTCCTGGAGGAACTGGTAAAGGGCATCTCTGCATTATTTCTTAAAACTGTATGTAAACCTATAATTATCTCAAAATAAGAAGTTCAATTAAAAATAACTAGAAAAGTGCCTAGGTAGCCCAGTTGGTTGTGTCTGACTGTAGCTTAGGTCATGTTCACGAGTTTGAGCCCCATACCGGGCTGCTGTCAGCACAGAGCCTACTTTGGATCTTCTGTCCCCCTCTCTCTCTGCCCCTCCCCTGCTCGCTCACACACACACACACACACACACACACACACACACACACACTCTACTGTCTCTTGAAAACAAACAAACATTAAAAAAATAACTTTAAGGGGGAGGCACCTAGTGGCTCAGTCTGTTGAGTGTCAGACTCTTGATTTCAGTTCAGGTCATAATCCCAGGATTTAGGGATGGAGCCCCACATTGGACTCCTTGCTAAGTGTGGAGCCTGCTTAAGATTCTCTCTCTCTCCCTCTGCGTCTCTCCTCAGTGCTCTCTCTACTGCCCCTGCTCCTCACCCCCCATTCAAACATTCACTCTCCCTCTAAAATAAAATAGAAAATGTTAAGTGTTAAATATAAATCCTAATGGTGGTTGTGTTTCACTTTATACACAATTAAGGTGTCTTTGCCATTTATACAATTTGAAAGTATTTCTATCTTCATTTTATTTAGAAAAATTTAATGTTTACTTTTGGGAGAGCAAGAAAGGGGGGGGTGGATACAGACACCAAAGCAGGCTCCAGGCTCTGAGCTGTCAGCACAGAGCCCAACGCAGGGCTTCAGCCCATGAACTGTGAGATCATGACCTGAGTTGGACACTTAACCAAATGAGCCCTCCAGGTGCTCCAGGATTTCCATCTTCTTAATTGTGACATTAGATTTTGCTCTGTAAGATCTATAGTTCAGGATATCATAAAATGGACACCATAATAATTTTAGTTTATGGTATTCCAGGTTTTAGTTAATTGGAAGCTTGCTCTATGTATATTACAACTTATATCTTGAAATTAATACACAGATAATATCCTTGGCTACTTATAGTTTCTTTTCAGTTTTACCCTTGTTTCAGCAATTCAAAATTCCTAATGCATATTTTCACACTGTCTGCTTATCATATTATCTATAACTATATCGAGCTATAGATATGCATATAGAATATATCTATATTATCTATATCTTCTCTGTGTCAAGTTTTAGATTTTAACTGGTAGTATGCTAAATGGTTTTGCTATTTTGTGGCCCAAGTTCAGTTTGGAAAAAAAATTTTTACCTCATTAATACAATCACTCTAAATGAAACTTGAAGCAGTTGTCATAAATGTGAAGTCTAGAAAACAGACATTTTTCTTAGTACTTTGAAATTTTAGGTGAAATAATTCTCACTTTCTGATGAAGCTGTAGTCAGGTAATTCAAATCAAAAGAATTGCATAGTACAAGCCTAGCTCTCGACCCCTAGAAATCTAAATTAAATCTCTCAGCTAAGTGTGAATATTGTGCACTTCAGGAAATAACCTTGGTAATAGATGTGGGAGAGTTGATAACAGGCAGAAGCTAGTGAACTGACCTCCCTCCCTCCTTTCCTTCCTTCCTTCCTTCCTTCCCCCCTCCCTCCCTTCCCCTTCCTTTCCCCTCCCTCCCTTCCCCTCCCTGCCTGCCTTCCTTCCTTCCTCCCTCCCTCCCTCTCTCCCTTCTTTCCTTCCTTCCAGTGTCTAATGGGGACCTACATTGAGCTAGGCATGTATAGGGTTACATGTGGCATGGTAGCAGCAAATAGATGACAGATTTAATATTCTAATAATTCTCTTTAGCTTTTGGGGTACTTCAGAGGTTTCAGACTTGGACCCCACTCTATCAAAAATTGAATTTGTGTAAAGGAACATTAGAAAAGAATCTTTTCAATATTTCCTAGCAATATAGTCTCTCTTGATAAGTGATTTGACCATAAACATTGGACTTTTTTGGGGGGTAAATGTGCCACAATTTCATTTTCAGAAAAGTGTTATCAGTGAATAAATGATTTGATGTGATATTAAATTAGACAGTTTCTTGATTAAGAAGAAGTTGTGTATTGGGTCACCCTCTTATACCACAGCAAGTGGAAGAAGGACATTTGTGAAGTATGCGGTAGCAGTGGTCAACAGTGATGAGTGGGCCAACCCTGAATGTATCCAATTCAGGCTTATAAGAAGATATTGTTTACACTCCATCCTCTTACCATTTTACATTTTACATGTGAAGAACCGAGACACAAAGATTTTAAATGTTTTTATATTATTATTTATTTTTGAGGGGGAGGGAGGGAGGGAGAGAGAGAGACAGACAAACAGACAGACAGACAGACACTAGCAGGAGAGGGGCAGAGAGAGAGTAAGACAGAATCCAAAGCAGGCTCCAGTCCCTGAGCTGTCAGCACAGAGCATGATGCAAGGCTCAGAATAATGAACTGCAAGATCATGACCTGAGCCAAAGTTGGAGACTTAACCAACTGAGCCATCCAAGTGCCCCGAGACAAAAATTTTAAATCTGACAACATAGCTTTTGATAACAATGAACTACTACTAAATAATTTTAAAATTTGGGAGCTATTGATCATTTTATGCTGGAATTTTATAAAAATGCCTTTAATTCTTTGATCATTTTGCACAGTATTTCAGCCTAGGTCTGAGACATTGATAGACTGAAATTCTCAGAGAAAGCAAAATAATAATACTTCCACAGTAATACTTAATTTACTATGCTTTCCATCTGCCTCTTTTGCCAATTTCCTATTCTTCTATTAGATTGATTTTGAGAGATTCTCTTTACTCACAATTTTTGATATATGCTTAGAAAAATATATACTGAATTTCTATTTGGTATGTACATTTCAATTTTGGTATTTCTCTTTTAATCCTGAACAATGTAAGAATTTTAGAAAATGGTTATTTGCATTCCCAGCTTTCTCCAGTCACCTGTTGGGTTACTATTCTCTGGTTTTCCTTGTTTTCTATTTCGGTACATAATCAGTGGGTAGGTTTTTTGTCTGTTTTGTTGTTTTTAATAGTGTATTTACCAATTTCATTTCCTCATCACTGCTTCCAACTCCTTCCCCCTGAGTTAATTTCCTTTTAAATTCGTTTATTATTCAGTATTTTTTTTAGCTCCCCTAGATGCTATAGCCTTTGTATGATAACATACTGTGTTCAGTAATTAGATTTCTGGATAAATATCCCTACTTCTTTTCTAGATGGTTGTCCTAATGGTAGCATATGAGACGCACTTGAAGGGAAGAAAGAATACAGTCTGTTCAGAGGTGATGTAAAATTCATGAAGTAACTATTGACAAGCCATTTTGTCACAAATAGGATGGGAACTAGATTTTAAAATACATTATTAAATAACTGTTTTGTGACTTGGGATTGGGAAGCCAGGTAAAGAGAAATATAAAATTCCTAAGTTTTGAATTTGAGTGGTCAGAGCAAAAATTGCAAGTAGGAAGAATAGAGAAATCAGAGGAGGACCAAACTAATTTTAGGGAGGAAGATGATGAATTAGTTTTAGGTTGTGTTTTAGTGCGTATATTACAAGGAACGTGTAGTTCGAATTGTGTAGCTGTGGCAAGGAAGATGCTGAAGTCGGAGGTGAAAAATTGGTAGTAAAATCATAAATGTACTAAAGTCATGGAAAGGGGTGTACAGGTTAAGGTTCAGTGAGTAAGGGAAATGTAAAGAGTCTTAATGACAGCTATTGACAATCAATATTGTAATCAGCATCTTCTGAGCCACCCAAGAACTCTGTAGATTAGCAATTTTATGGACCATCACGGGTCTTATAAAATTTCTTACAAAATTTATGTATGGCATAACTTTCTACATAAATGTTAAAAGAGCAGAAAGCATCATGAATACACTGTAAGTTTTTACTACAAGCCAACCTTCTTCACATTGATGCTAGGCAGACCTAAATGTGTGGCTGCTTTATTTTTCCAAGGACCATCAATAAAGTGACTGGTTGGAACTTGCAACATATTTTTCTGTAGAAATAGTATTCCTGTATATAGTGGTTTGTTTCAGAAAGTAGACTATAAAACCCTATTGAAACTATAATGCAGTATTATATCTGAAGTGAAAATAATAGTATAGAAAACATCTTTTTCTTGTTTTAAATACCAAAAATATAATTAAGCACATGGGACAGACAAAATAACCTTCAGTAGATATAATAATTTTTAAATGTGTTGAATTAGAGATAACTAAACCAGATGGAAAATATGCCCTGACGAAAATGGGTTTGTAGATTTACTTTTGGATGTTGGCAATTGAGAAAAAGTAAATTTATTTTGAGAGTGATAAATTAATGGAAAGATATGGAGACTAATGGGAATTCATGGGCAATCTCAAAGTCTTTGAACATTTATTGTACTTCTCTGTTCATTTAATTTTATTTTAATACTTTTAGCTTTCTTTCCTTAGTTTTTGAATATTACCAACACCAACAATTAGTTTCATTTTAATTATTTGAATTGTAATTAAAGCAAATGTTTTATATGGAAGCACCAAACTTTTCTGTCTCTCCTAATGCTTCAAGGTTAAAATTTCTTTGAACTCTCCTTTGGATTAATGTTATCTATCTTATTTTGTTATATTTACCTTATTTTCCCCCTTACTTCCCCAGTGGAAGGTCCTTTCTGACTCATTCTTTTTTTTTTTTTCTGTTATATATTTGTTCGTTTTATTCTGTTTTTCTGACTGGACTGCAGTATCTGAGCTCAGAGTCCCAGGTTTTCACACTGATGACATTGTCCTCTTAAGTGATACATGTCTCTAACTGAGAAACTCAAATCATGGCACTTCCCAATTCCATGTTCAAATTCATCTACCCCAGAGCTCTGGACAAAACCATAGGACTTAAGATGTTATGAAGGTTCTGGTGAACTGCTTTAAGGAATTGGTTGTGGGACACTATGGCCTCTTACCAAAAATAACATTATATCCTCAAAACCAAAGAAGTAGGTTTGGAATGGGATGAAGGCCTCTGAGTCAGGTACTGTGGGCATGGAAGGATGGCTCATCCAATCTGCTGAGTCCAACAGCTAAATTTAAGAGGATGCCCAACAGGAGATGGACAGGGTAGGCAGAACTTGGGTGGAAAAGGTAAGAGCATTATTAGCTACCCCGATGGATGACCCACCAGCTGAGCACATGTACTAACGAGACACAGTCAGAAAAGGACTTTTTTTTTAAATATTTATTTATTTCTGAGAGTAGGTGTGTGCAGGCCTGGGAGTATATGCGAATGGGGGTGGGGCAGAGAAAGAAGAACAGACAGAGAATTCCAAGCAGGCTCTGTGCTGCCCAGAGCCCTATATGGGGCTTGAACTCATGAACCATGAGATCATGGCCTGGGCCAAAATCAAGAGTTAGATGCTTAACCAACTGAGCCACCCAAGCGCCTCATAAAAGGATTTTTCTCTTTGGGCATTGATCATATCTTCTAATCAATATAAGATCTGTATTTATTTAAATGAATTGGTTGGTTGGTTATATAAACTTTTGGAAAAATAGTTTAAAGTATTGGGATTCCCCCTTCTGAGTTATTAGACAAAATCAATAATTTAAAGATATAATCTCTCTAATTTTTGAGACTTGATTAGTTAAAATGATTTGTATTTTCATAAATAATGCATTATTACACTGTCTACAGGCTAATTGAGTTAAATTTGCATATTTAAACATAATAAATGGCAATCAACATGCCATTTCTAAATGTGCATCAGACAGGAAAGCAGAAATTTTTTAATAGGACTACACCAGTTATCAGACCATGTTAATGGCTGTTTTTGTTTTTGTTCATTTTTTAATTCATGAATGTACTCTTTTAAGAAAGAGATCCTAGGCAGTAGGTGATTTCTGCAGACTTCCACATGAGAATTATCTTGTAAAAGGTCCTAGGATAGTTTTCATATTTAATGGGGATTAAAAAGGAATTTTTTAAATGTTTTTTTAAATTTATTTTTAATACAGAGAGAGAGCATGAGAGGGGGAGGGGCAGAGAGAGAAGTAGACCCAGAACCGGAAGCAGGCTCCAGGCTCTGAGCCAGCTGCCAGCACAGAGCCCGACGCGGCGCTCGAACCCAGAACATGAGATTCGACCTGAGCCGAAGCCGGAGGCCCAACCGACTGAGCCACCCAGGCGCCCCAAAAAGGAATTTTAAGAAGTGAAAAAACCCTGGCTATGTAACACTGCCAGTAGGAAAGGGTGTGCTCATGGTTTTTATGATCTTTGAACAATTGACTCGCTTTGACATAGTCAGGGATTATTTTTTGTCTGTTTTGGGCAACGATGAATTCTAAGCATCAGGAAATGGCTATAGTAAAAAGAGACACTCAACTACTTATTTACTAATTGAATTAGGGTTTTAAGGAAAAATAATCTAAATAAGGGAAGCTGTGTTATTTGTTTCTGGGTACAAACAAATTGCCTGTATGTTTTAGGAAAGCACTGCTGCGACAACTAGTTTGCCCGAGGGAGCAAGGCAGGAGTCACAGAGTCTTTTACCACCTGGGTAGGGATTAGGGGCCACTCTGGAGGCTGGCTGCCACAGGGAAGCCCTGACATCCTCTACCAGATTAGTCTGCATTGATGTAAATTCTAACAGTTCTCATTTGCTCATATATATTCATCAGTACCTACTGCCCAGGTGGGGGGAAAAAAAAGGAAAATTCAAACCTGTAATCCTTGCAAATCGCTCTCAGTGGTAGACAGTAATCATCGGTCACCTTCTTCCCTTGGACAGTTGCTCTCATTACCATCCACGTATTTTTTCTGGATTGTGATCTTTCTCTTCCTCTGTTTGCTTCCTTGGCAGCGTCCATTCTCCTGTCTCTTCAGTCTCACCCTCTCGCTGTGTCATCAAGTCAGCACGCAGATGTCTTCTAAAAATCCCCTATCTCATTTCTTACTTCAGTTACCATCTCTTTATTTGGCTTCCCTGCTGTCACTTCTCCAACGTGGACTCACCCCTTGAAACTTCACTGAATCTTCTCTTGGAAAGGTTACCAGTTTTATCTCACTGAAGCCAATTAACACTTTTCTATGCCTAAATTGCTTGGCTGCTCCACAGGATTCGACATCTGTGTCCATCCCTGCTTAAAAAACACTTTCTTTTTTCTTTTCTTAGCTTACAGGATGCGATACCTTAATGGTTTTACTCTAACACCTCCATCTTTTCCTTTTCAAATCCTTTTCCAAAGGCTTCTGTCTCTGTTCAACTTGTAAAATACAGAGTGACCTCAGGACATGATCTTTGTCTCCTTATTTTGTCTCTTCATGTATCCTTATGTTGTTTTGTGCTTTCATATAGTTTAAATGTCCACTGTTCTGTTCCCCATCCAACTACCTAACAAATTTGATTTCCAGTAAGTTCAACATATCCAAATTAAACTTTGATTTTGATGCATGCTTTTATGCTCCCTTATTTTTATAAAATCTTCATGTATGTATGACTTATCTTCCCTGGAGTGGTTGTAAATACTTACTTTTGAAATTGCATTTTATACTTTTATATTTGTCATGACATATCACACAACAAGAAGAGCAATTGGTGCTTAATATTCTTTGAATCAATTGATGTATCAATATGGCAGGAGGAATAAATTCTAAAGTAAATGCAGTCTTAGCTCTAGGCAATGAAACAAATTCACTTTTAAGTACAGTAGTTAATTAACCTTTCTATAATAATTTACATAGGCAGAAATATCTAAAACTTAAATATGCACACATAGCATATTTGAATGGATAGAATATGCTTTCATGAATAGGCTTAAATGAGTAAAAAATGCTTTTTTCCTAGATTGACCCCATTTGTTTTAATTTATGCTTTGTGCAGTTATTTTTTCTGTTATTTTTATTCATTTCTTTGCTACAATGTAGAGTACAGAGATCTCATTTCAAAGTTATGATAGAGAGATGATAGATACATATACAGTAGATAGTTACATAGATAAAATAGACAACATATATATTACATATCACATCATGTACATTTGTAGTATAGTGTTATCATTTCCTTGTGTTTCAGTAAATGTTTACCTAGTACTTATTATGTGCCTGACACTGGACTTACAATAGCAAACACATGCACACATAGACCCCTGCCCTGTGGATTAATTTTTCTTAAGGCAAATAAAGTCACTTAAGAAAGGTCTTAGCAATTGTATATTCATGACCTTATGAATATTATCATTACAAAGAATGCCAAGATTCAGGATATATGTAAATCCCCCTAGATAACTATGTGCTGGTAAACTATCATAATGTAGGTGCTTATGAGATATATACATTCAGGGATGCCTCCGTGGTTCAGTTGGCTGAGTGTCCAACTCTTGATTTCGGCTTGGATACTGATCCCAGGCTCACGGGATCAAGCCCTGCATCAAGATTCTCTTTTTCTCCCTCTGACCTTCTCCCTAACATGCTCGCTTACTCTCTCTCTCTCTCTCTCAAAATAAAGAAGAGATATATTCACCTAGCTAGATAATAGAGACAGGTGGATAAAATGCATGCCACCACCCCTATACACATGTATGCATTGGTTTCAAATATTACTGTTATGGTTTAGAAGATTCTGAACAAAAAACCTCACAAAAAAACAAAGATTGTATTTTTTAACCTCAGCCACTCTAGTACCTAACATGCGGTAAAATTATAATAAATGTTGGTTTCTAGTGCTTTCCATGATGTCCAAGTTGTTTACTATCACTGATAATAATTCCAGAGTAGGATGGTAGCTACACTTATGGTCATTTGGCTTTCCTTAGGCATGTTTCTAATTGCCAAAATTACTATAAAATGAAGACTTGTCATATTCTATACATTAAACATGATGAAAAGCTTCTTTTCAGGGTCGTTAAGAGACTATGTCTCTTTATCCATAAATGCAAGGAAAATAAGTATATATTTCATTTCTTAAATTGGTCATGATTTTTTACTAATTTAACCCATAAACCTTTTATAATTTCCTCCTTCCTTATGGCCAACATCTTAGGTCAGGTCTTCATCTCATGAAGACCGAGACTGGCCCCTCTACATTCTATCTTCACATGTCCCTTCACTGCTGGGATAGCAGTCTCTGTCCTTTTGCCTCCCCTGCATCCGCAAAAGCAGGATTCTGAAGCACATATGTCATCAGTTCATTTTATTATTCAGAATTATTTGGCAGACTCCTATAACCCTAGAGGATGAATTCAAATGGTTTTAATATGCACAGCCTTCTCCAGTGAGCTGCGTTGTTTTCCCACTCTCTCCACTGACAGCTGAGTCCCACATGGTCTATATTCTAGCCACTCTGGTCTATTCATACTTACATTTCCCTCAGTAATGCATGGTCCTTTGTGATGTTCATAGTCTTATGCATAGTCCTCTTGGAATATTATTTCTTTCAAATAAAAAAATCACTCATTCTTCAAAGCCAATTCAGTAGCTCGACTTCCATGAAATATTCCAGCCAAAAACAGGTGGCCTGTTTAACTCATACTTCAGTTGTATTAGTTGTAGTATTTTATATTATGTAATATGTTGATATTTTCTCCCATAGTCTCTGAGCTCCTAAAGCCAGGGAACTTTCCTTATTCATAGGCTCAGGGCCAGGCACTACAAATGTTTATTGAATGGATCAGTGGACTAAATACAGTGCTGTTATTAGGAAGGGAAACAATAAAAAGAAGACCTGAAATGAAGTATTTTCCCTGCCTTCTATCAAATGTGAATAAGAGACATTATCTACAGAAAGAGCAATCTTGTATTTGTTTCCATGGTATCTTATTTGTGAGATCACTGTTTTCTTCATCAGGTCTGAAGAAGAGAAGGGCAAGTTTCCTCTAAAGTCGTCCCTATATTTAACTAATGTTCATCATTCAATTATGGTCTGGGTTACAAGTCAATGAATCACATTTCAGCTAGAAATGGAGCATGCTGTCTTGAAAGCCCTATTATTAATTGTGTCTCTTATGGTCTTCTCTGCATTTATTCTCTTTAACTGGATCATATCTTTGGCGTAAATGTTGGATAGCAACGCTGTAAAATAAAAGGATACATTTTCTTTGCAGAAATTCTCAGGAATGAAGATTTAAACAAATGTAGTGCAAAGAGGGCAGTGATATGTCCAAAGTCTCACAACAAACCTCCTATGAGAAACTACAAAGTATATACAGGAGTGTGACATCATCTTTACCACTAATATCGAATGTTCACATTGCATTTTCTTCAAAAAAAAACTGTAGGACTACTTTTCTTTCATTTTTCATTCATTTTTATTTTATTCACATAACTTACCTCGGTACGCTCTGTTATATTTGCAGAATGGCTCTCTCTGTTGATCCACTATGGATTCTCAAAGATGAAGAAAAATCTTGCTAAAGATATGCAGGAAACAGTAGCTAAGTTAATGGGAAAGATTCTGTGCTATTTCCGTGTTTCAAAGGGCTTCTTTTCCAAACCTCTCAAAAACAATAATAAACTATTATTATGTTTTTCTGTCACCATAAATGTTTCTGGTGTGTGTGTGTGTGTGTGTGTGCACGTGTACATGTGTGTTTGCATGTATATGTTTTTTAATTTTTTTTAATGTTTTTATTTATTTTTGATACAGAGAGAGACAGAGCATGAGAAGGGGAGGGTCAGAGAGAGAAGGAGACACAGAACCGGAAGCAGGCTCCAGGCTCTGAGCTGGCTGTCAGCACAGAGCCTGACGCGGGGCTCAAACCCACGAATGTGAGATCTGACCTGAGCCGAAGTTGGAGGCTTAGCTGACAAGCCACCCAGGCGCCCCTGCATGTATATGTTTTGAACCTGGAATTTGTAACATACTGTACTCTAGACATTCAGCAAATGAGAACCAGGATTTTAACCCTGGCTCTCTAGTGCACTCTGGTTCTGAACACTGACATTATAATGCTGGCTTTGGAGATGTGCAAAGAAACTCACTAACTTAAATAAGGAAAAACAAGTAGCACCTAATTCACTTGGGGTCATTGTAGGACAAGACAGTCTTAAAAGAGGGCACTTTTAATTCTTGGTTAGAGGCCACAGTGAATAAGTACAAGGCATTATAGACACCAAAGTCTTATAATTACTATGTCCCTGGATAATCACTCCAGGGTTAGAGAATGTTTAAAAGCTTTATACACTGATGGGTATAAGAAAGAAACACATTTTATCATTGTAAATTTGACCAAATGCAGCAGTGGTTAATTGCTGCTGTTAACATATTCTGTATATCCCATTCAAATTACTATGGTTAGAAATATCACTGATTTTTATCCACTCTCAGAGTGTTGGCTCGTCAGTAACTCATAAAGAAGATTTTTATAATTCATCATATTCCTCCCAGTCTTCAAAGGAAGACTGTTATTGCATCTTCTTTTCTTTCTTTGAAACCAGGACAGGGTTAAAACCCTTAACTTGAAAGACATGTAGAAAGTTTGGCTTAGTTACAGGGATTTCAAAGACCAGAGCCAAAGTTAGTGAGTTTGTGCCAAGAAGAAGGATGGAAGGAGCATATGACTGGACCCATCTGTAGCAAATTGCCTTTGATGATGTAACAAAAAAAAATAATTAAAACACAACAAAGAACAGTGAATGATCCCAGTAGTGAACAAATCCTCTGGAAGGCTGATAAAGATACTGGGGCAGAAAAACAGCATTTCTTCCGGGATGAATTTGGAGAAAGAAAATCCATTTGTTTAGCCTTTAAAGAAGACTCACTGTTTCCATGTGGGTTCTGCCCAATTTATATTCTTTTCTAACCTTATGTCGGCACTAAGAATATTTAGTAAAATTGATGATGAAGCCCAGTGAGATGGAATGTCACTGTGTAATATCTTTGCAATTTTATGATCAATAAAACACCCTTATGCCAGAACATAATAATCAGTGCATGAGAAATGAATTTCAAACAAAACCATAATAAAAATATTAGCAAGATAAATATGTTTTAGGTCTTAAAAATGTCATATATGGAAAATAAACATAACAACACATAGACTACAACCAGAAGACCTACAATATTTGGAGAAGTCCTGAAATAAAAACTTGAAGGCTTATGAGACATCACTTTAGAATGTAAGAATGACAAAGATAATCATTACCCCATAATATTTGTACTTATTACCCCATAGTATTTGTGCATAGAGTGGTAATTGCTTTCTGACTCCAAAGATTCAGATTTAGAGTGAATTTAACAATGAGAATTGCATTTTTATACCCAATGATGAGACGCAGAATAGTCTGGATCTGTGGTTTATTGGAACAATGTAGAATAATTACTATGTTATATAATCTTCTAGGCCAGATTTTACTTCCTATCTAGAATTCTTTCCTAAAGTTTATTTGTCTGCATTTCCATTTTCCCTTCGATGTGGGAAGTTTATGAGGCCTCACTAACTGGGCTGGAAATTTCTATGAGAAATGCAAAGTGTGGAATAATGATAGCATTTTCATTCTCCACTCTTGTACTTCAAGTATACCCCCAAGAGAAGTAGTCTGGGTCTGCACTCTTCATTCTGTTCCAGTTTAGGGCAATTCCATCATTAACCAGGCTCTACCTTCACTTGTTGTGATCATAACTAATCCTCTCCTAAGCAGCAAAGCCCCTGATGCACTTCTCAAGCCCTTGCCATGCTCACTCTGTATTCAGTGGCTGCTGGGTTATGCTATCAGGTTGGAAAAGGCCCCTTAGGATGGAAAGAATGAGAGATTCAGCCAAAAAATAATGTGCTCATTCCAATTGAAGAAGTTTTGTGAAGCCTAGTGTTTGCTATATGAAGTTCAGCTAAATCTGGCTTAGAAGATTTTATAAGGTGGTAATTGTTTATATTGTTCCAACAAAGCATAGATCTACATATTTTAAACTCTTGCCATTCTGTGATAAATACAATCCTATTTACTAAGTTTTTCTCTGAATCCATTTCTTTGGAGACAGAAATTTACTATAACTCTTTGAACAAGTATTATAATAATTATTTCTACTACTTGTAAAATAGTCTATTTTAACTCAAATGACCATGATTTAGGAATAGTAGGCTTAAAAGTTAGTATACAAAAGCAAAAAAACAAAAAAAACAAAAACCCAGCCTACGATGAAGTACTCTATGCGAATGATGATATCAAGGTGTAAACTAAATGCATTAAATCATGAGTATCCTGCTTGCAAGAAATATAGAGCAGGTGGCCCTTTGAGTGGCCACAGAAGAATATCAGTTTTGAGAGACCCCAGTGCAGGTCGCCATGTGGATAAAACACTGCCCCTGAAGCCAAGAGTGAAAAAAGGAGAAATATATGGAATGAGGCCATGGGAGAAGGATTGTGCATTCCTTCCACACATGATGCCCAGAGCCTAACTATTAACAAAACTGAAAGGAGACTTGTTTAATTGGCAGCTTCGTGTCACCCTGAAGCACTTCCTTCTGCTGCTCATGCAGGCCAGGATGCAGCAGGGAATCTGATTTCAATCAGCATAAGGACAACCATCCTACCCATGAACACTGTGTGACATAGGAAGAGGCTGACAAATATCACAAGAATGAAATGAGATGATTATGTCATGTGGATCATTTATGTTGGCCATTAATCTAATTAGGGATGACAACCTAAGAATATAAATGAAACGAGTCAAAGAAGAGATTGATAGAACGTGTAGAGTCCACAGAAGAGCAAAGGAAAAGAAAATCAATTTGTTTGGAATATATATTTAATTAAATGAATTGAAACAAGAGTTTGGAAATTGAGCTCCTATTTCTGGAATTATGCCAGTTGTTCCTTAATGTAATCTTAACTAATGTAATCTTAACTAATTTCACCTCAAGCAGTACAAAAAAAAGAGACATTATTGATTGTTCTACACACAAACATACATTACTATGAGATCTGCCTCTTTACAAAGACATTTCAAAAGTCAGAGCTAAAGTTCTTTTCAGCATATGATTAAAATATTACAGAAATGCATTTGGTGCTTTTGCAAAATCGGCAATTCACGATTTCCTGCTTTTGTGTTTAGGAGCTCCTCCAGTAGTGTGTGGTGCTCAGTGTTAACATTTGGCTTAAAAATCATGAGTTCTTTCTAAGTCTTGAAATGGCCTTCGTCCAAAATTGACAAAATTCAGAGCTGAGTTTCCTTGGCCAGCAACCAGATTAACATCAGATACCAGAGAAATTTGGAAATGTGGTGGCTCTTTAAAATTGGAGGTCAAGATTCCAAGAGTGGACTACAAAAAAAAAAAGCCACAAGTGGGAAGAAAGTAGGACTAGAACAGGAGGAACACTTTCCGAGAAGATATTAATGGTTGACATGAATTACTTTGGGGTTTGTCTTTGTAAACATTGTAGTTGTATATTTAATCACATCATTAAAAAATTATTGGGGTCTATGTCTTCCCTTTCTTCATCTGCCAGAGTGGTTTTCCAAGGCAATGGTGATCTGTCCTAAAACAGCTCTTAAATGACAATGTAACCTACCCCCCTCTTTTTAGTGGTCCTTAAAAAAAAACAGTCTTATTCTTAACCTCACTAATACAGTTTTGGCTGCCTATTTTGGTTTCACCTCAGTTTGGTCTTCACCTATTACTGTTACTCATGAGCTCTCCCCTCTTCTTTCATCTTTAGTGACTCACCTCTATGAGAAAGAATAGCTTTGGGGACTCTCGAGGAGCAGTACCATTGAAAAGGCTCTGGTGGATATGCGTATGTGTATGTTCATATACACAGTGTGGTGGTAGATCTGTGTGTACACGTATGTGTATATATGCCTACACATAGATATGCTTTCAGTGGATCCCAACAAATGTGGAATCTGAAGGAGTATATGGCTGTTCTTAGAAGGCTGTGGTGAACTGCAAGCGTGGAGGAGCAGAAGTGAATGACCTTGTGCCTCTTTGGTCTATTGTATTAAAGGAGCTGTAGGCATTCTCCTGAGATGGTTAGAACCGCAGAAGGAAGTAAGAGGGAAAAGATAGTCCGCGGACTTTTGGCTCTAATTCTTGACAGGACAAATGTGCAGACCTCCTGTGGTCCAGGGCATCGAGCAGCAGGCTGATTACAGGGTAACGTGTTGTTCGTAGAGTGACCTTCGACTCACAAGCTACCTGCTCATTTATTGGTCTCCCCTCCCCCAAGAATGCTAGAGCACTAGTCCTCGAGACTGAAGAGAGATCTATAGATCTCATATTTACATATTTGTATTTATAGGCATTTCTTATTTTTATTTTTCTTCGTCTCTCTCTCCCAAAACATCCCACTGGAAAGAAAATAGGATGAAGAATGATATTGTTTAAACAATGATAATTTCTATTTTACAAATCTATTTTTATTTACTACTACAAATCTTAAATATTCATGTGTGAATATGTTGGTAAAATGTTCATGTGTCCTACATGCCAGGCATTGTGTTACAAGCTTCAAATGCTCAATCTCTAATTCTCACAAAAGACAAAGTAAATGTGACAGTTTTCATTTTCACATAAAGAAAACAAGGCTCACAGTGGTTAAAAACATGTCTAATTAGTAGAGAACTGGGTTATTTCTGTTACACTCCATTGAACTCAAAATAAAGCCCAAAATACTTGAGTCAGATTTGAAAATAGTGAGAGATTGTAATTCCTCTATCATTGACCCTGTGGTTTAAGGGAAAGAGCAGCATTACCCTCCCATCAAAGTCTCATGGAAGACATCTCTAGTTGTTTTTTCTGCAAAGTCCACATGGAGTTTTGGAGTCTTCAGCCTTTGATAAATGAGAAGAAACTCTGGCATCTCAAATCTACGGGTAGAACTTTATATCATTTTTATTCTCTAACATATTCACCTAATATGTTTCTAATTACGTTCCTCTTTTCTGTGTGTGTGTGTGTGTGTGTGTGTGTGTGTGTGTGCGCATGCGCCTGTGCGTGCAGCTTCTTTTCACTAATGAATGTGGCCATGTGGAATGTCAATGGCTAGCATCTATGTCAGTGTGCTAGGATCTACCTAATTTTTACTAAAAGCTTTATCTTCACCACAACATTATCACTTAATTTTATCTTGTTATGCCCTAATATCTCTATTTTTAAAATTTTGGAACAATAATGCCAGTAAAGAAATGCAATAATTATTCTTACATATAGTGTTCTTTTCTCCCTGGTAAATTTTTTACCACCTATTGTTGAGTAATTAACCCACTACAAATGGGCATTTGTGTCTCAGTGCTATTGCCCAAGCCTTGGAGGGACACACACAGATCTTTAATATTAAACTAAGTATGGCTCTCATATTATATTTATAATATAATTTATATAATTTATAATTTTTATTATATAAACATTTATTTATATATAAAATTTATTTATATATAAAAATTTATTTTTATATATGTATATTAAATTGAAAGGCTAAACAAATCAAACTTTCATTTTTAGTTCTTACTCTAGCATTTCAACAATTAAAATGTACAGAAAATAGATTACTGAGTGAATGTTGTTACCGATAAATAATACATTTGGCTTAGAAAGGGCATAAATTGTGTCTTCCAGATGGCCTTTTGTTAGCATAGCTCTCCAAGTGCAGGTAGTAGGTGTCAGCATGGGTATTAGATTTAGACAAATCTGAGTTCTCCCCCTAAATTGTTCGCTATGTGTGCTCAGCTTCAAGTTTCCTAACTACTAGACTGTTTTCATATTTATAAAATGAATTAATAAAGGGAATTAACAGGGATGTTTTTAGCATTATAAGACTGTGTCTAAGACCCCAGAATAACTATAGGTATTACTATGTTAATATTATTATAATTTACATACAGCATATGTATATACATGAAAGCAAAAAAAGGTTCAATTTATTTATAATTCTATGTAGGAGATATTTTTTGTGGCATCTTTGATAGAGGAATACAGAGAAACAAGACATGGAATTTCCCTTGAAGGAATTCATCTCAATAAGATAAATAAATATACTAAAATTATATGTAAACATATGCAAACAGACCAAATATCAAATCACGTGCAGTCATTTCCTGAACTAAAAACATTAGGAGCTATAGATACTTGAACTCCTTCTCATCACCTGTCCAGAATCTCTGACCAATGTCAAGTGTTCTAGGTCGGCGACCCTACTGTGGGATAGAAATCTGACCCCACATTACTCTCCCTTCCTACCGTTATGTCTTCTTGGGGTGGGGAGAGGGGCTTTGGGAGATGAAGGACTGGCAGTCTGGCGGGGAGTGGATGATTTCTAAAAGATTTAGTGGACATTAACTTCAGGTTCTGCATCTGGCGGATTTCATCAAAAGTATTCCTTATCTCCTTTTCCCCATGTCTTCAGATTTCCCACCAAGGCAACTGCTCAAAAGTCATTTTTTTAACCTAAAATTCTTCTAATTCTCCATTCTTTAATTCTGAAATTCTAATCTCTAACTACTACCATCTATCATTTTCTTTCTCTAGATACTAAACATTATTTTCTATCTCCTGGTGACTCCAAGTCCTCATTCTCCTAATCTCGGCCTCTTCTTCGCCATCCTTTAGATGACCAGTCATCCTCATCATAAGAGTATTGTTTCCCATGTGCTTGGTGATCTGCAAAATCCTTTACATGTATTATCTCTTTTAATTATTATAACCTTACATAGTGGATGCCACAGGTCCACACTTCCCTAACCTTAAATTCAAAATCTAAACTCTGAAAATTAAAAACAATGTGTTTTACTCATCTGACATCAACACCTGACACAAACTGAGAAGAGGCTATTTGTAGTCTTTAATTATTTCATTGAACATAAATAGTCATGTTTTTCTTTGAATTATTCATATATCTTATTATGTATAGATATAAATTCATATATCTTATTATGCTTCATGCTCAGTGCAGAGCCTGAGGTAGAGCTCGATTTCACAGCCTGAGATCATGATCTAAACAAAAATCAAGAGTTGGGTCCCAACCTGGCTGAGCAGCCCAGGCGTCCCTTTAACTCACTTTAGATATTCTTATCACATCAGACTATGACTCACTGGATATACACCTAACGTATGGTATGCGTACTGTAATGTCTTCCTAAAATCTGAAAAATTCTGAACAAAAACCACGTTTGATCACAAAGGGTTGAAATAACAGACTGTGAATGAGTATTGCTGTCATCTCCACTCTACAGCTAAAAAAAGAGAGGCCAAAATAAATGGAGCAACCTTTCCAAAGTCATACACTAGTAAGTGACGTAACTAAAACTCAAGAATCGCTCTGGATCCAGAACCTGGTCTCTGAGCATGCAGCTTCTTCTAATAGATGCTGTAGCCATAAATTTTCTGAACTCTTCTCTTTACATTTTGCCTTCATATTTTCAAAAATCTTTGAATGATTTCTAGTTGTTAGTTTCAGGCTACCGAGAAAGCTATGCACTTACATTGATCAGTTTCATAATGAATTTATGAAATCCAGTTTCAGCTGGGTCATCCATGTAGCCCTTTCAGTTTCCTGTTCGTTGTAAAGCAGTGCCTACTCCCAGACCCCCTCAGCCATTGTTCCTCAAATTTCATACCTTCTTGATGACCTTACCCTATCCCAACCCACTTGTATATTTTATTTTTTTCCTCCATAACTTCATGATTGGTTCTCATTAATCCATCCTTCCCAGTGCCTTCAGCTCTTTGTACTTAGTAAACGGAAGATTTTTTTTTTATAGCAGATCTGGTTAGGTTACACCCTTACTTAATAGTTATTAGGGGCTCCCCATTGGCTATAGAGCTGAGTCTTAAATTCTTACAATGGCATTGAAGACTCTTTCCACAATATGGACTTAGTCTATATGGCTAGTCTTAACTCCTCAGATTTTGTTTTTTTGTTTTTCTTTATTTTTTTGTTTTGTTTTGTTTTCTCAGATTTTGTTTTTTGGTTTTTTTTTTTTTTTGAGAGAGAGAGAGAGAGAGAGAGAGAGAGAGAGAGATTGAGAATGCACATGATTTGAAGAGAGAGGCAGAGCAACTGAGAGAGAGAGAATTCCAAGCAGGCTTCATGCTCAGTGTGGAGCCTGATGCAGAGCTCAATGTCACAGCCTGGGATCATAACCTAAACCCAAATCAAGAGTTGGGTCCTAACCTGACTGAGCAACCCAGGGGTCCCTTTAACTCACTTTAGATATTCTAATCACATCAGACTATTCAAGGTTCCCAAGATATTCAAATATTTCTATATGCCAGCGCTTTTAGTCATGTGGTATTCTTTGCTTGGAATGTTCTCATATACTTTATGCTCTTAGTGGTATCTTGCTCAAGTTTCAGAGTTCAATTCAAAAGCTACATCGTTTAATGCACCTTGCTAATTTAACACAGGCCCTTCATTTTATTGCAACCTCTCCAAAGCACTGTACTATTTTTTGTCACACAATGGAATTTGCTCATGCTCAAGTGCAATATATTTGGTGTTTTTCTTTTCTTTTCTTTTCTTTGTGAGCCCTTTAAATTTTCACTTCTTATTTTTCTTCTTGACACTCAGTTGAATTAATGACATATAAAAGGTACCCAATAATAATTGATTGGAATTAAAATACAGCATTCATGTGAATCATATCTATTCAGATTTCATTACTTGTCCTCACATGCATCATGGCATATTAAAGTGTAGTTAGCAATTTAAACCTGCTTCCTTTGAGTTTATGCAGAACAAACTTAAAATTTTGTTTCTATCATTATAACATTTTATCAGAAAGTAGAAGGATGCCTGACTTTGAGTCAATGCTCAATATATGGTTTAAGTAAGTAGAAAAATGAGTAAATTCATATTATCATGTTGGGGTTTTAATCTCTAATTAATAAACTATTGTTTATCCTATTTAATTTCTATCCTGTGTGAATTAATGGCTAGTCTTATCTCTCTTTTTATTGACTTAATTTTCACATTAGTTTGCTCTTTCATTTTTGTGCTCACATTTTAGGCTTGTAATCTTTTTTTCAATCTATCTTTTTATTTCATTAATATACTTTGAGAGTAAAAGTTTGGGCATTTTTTTACTTGTCTGTTAAATACCAAATGTTCTTCCTGTCTTGAGGAATCCAGTGATTTATTCAAGCAAGAAAATTGTCCCACTTCTTACATATACATAAAATATACTTTCCTGAGCAGTAATACTTTTATCCGTTGTATTTTGTGTTCATTAAACAGTACTAATTTTTAGAGGATTTTGAATTAAGGATATTACTTTTGATACTCTACTGAGAGATTTGTATTCACATTTTATAAACAGCGTATACTGCTATTTTGGGGGAATGAAAAATTTGTACAAATATCCTAGCTTAAGTTTGCTATTCATTTGCTGTTTACACTCATCTATTTGTTTTATTTTCTCTCTCATTATTTCCTACCCCTCAAGGAAGACAGAAAACTGAGTTATGTCCAATAATTTTGTCATAAAACACAGCTCTTCTGTTTGCATTGAATGGTTATCAACTCTCATGAACAGCACTGTGCCAAGGGACAGATACAATCATTCATGGCTGACATTTTGCTCCAGACCTTGCTGCCTCCTCTTATTATTCTTCCTGTCAGATGCTTCCTAAGGACTTCTCATTTTTATTTTTTCCCATTGTTCTTCTATGTTCAACCATATGAATGTTTTTCCCCTTCAGGAACCAAATGTAGCATGAAAGACAATAGAAAGCAGCCATCACCTGCTAAGTAGGAAATCACCTTGAATATCATAGATTGGGAATTTTCATTGGGTTAGTGAGCCTTTTCTATAAAGAGAATAGTAAAGACCTTGCAAGAATCATTCTGAGCATAACTTTGTCAGCTCCATGGCCTATTCTTTATTATGGATAGTTCTTAATCCTTTTTGTATCATCTAAAATTTTAAACAGCTGTAGTATGTCTAGGAAAAATTATCTGTATGGATGCAATAACTCACTGTTTATAAAACATACCTTTTAGTGAGTTTTTAAACATTTATTACTATAAGTTATGCAATTTAAACATGTTAAAATTAATCTTTACCTATATCAGAGAATCTGAAATCAAATAGAAGTTTTATAGGGAAACTTTGAGCCAGTTTTCAGCTAGTACTAGCAATCCCATGCACATCTTAATTCACCAAGTTGAGATTAAGTATGCATCAATTAATAAAGACATGCCTACTCCATGCCAAGCTCTGTTTTAGGCATTAAGAACCGGAGGTGAATAAAATGAAGAACAGTCTCATCCTCATGGACCTTAAGTTATGATGGGAAAGGCAGACAATGAACAAATGTTGAAATAATTAAAACATAAGATGGTATTGAAAAATGTGAAGTAAAATTTACCATCAACAAAAATCTAGGGAGATAGTATTGAGTGAGGATAGAACCCATCCTGAAATCCTGTCCACTTCTCCAAGTTGATACCAGAAGAAAAATATCCAATCACTAAATGCTGCATTTCTGTAATTCCAGTAATTGCATTCCTGATACCGGTTTTCTTTCTTCCTCCCTTAAACTCAAATATTCTAGGTCTTTGTCAACAGTTTGAAAAGGAAATTGAAATGTATTAAATGCTTTATAACAAAAACATTTTCAGATGATATTCTATATATTACATACTCATTAGCAACAGTTATAAAATGTGCTTTTGTTTCCTCTTCACCCAAATACATCTACATAGACACATGCATTCCATTTGTGGTTGTTCATTGAGCACCTACTCTAGGCAAGGAACTGTACCAGGTACAGTTTATTGGATTTTGCCCAGCTTTGAATTCCATGTATCTAAAGAGAGAGACAGATATTTATCTGATCTTCACAAGTGTGAAGATTTTATATATTCGAAAGTGTGGTAAGTGCTGTAAAGGAGAAGTGCTCTCAGAGTCTGTGGCAGGCAGGTATGGTCCAGTTGAGGAGATCAGTGAGGATTGCCAGGAGGAAGTGATGATTCCATTGAAACATGAGCGGAAATTAACTAGATTGAAAGAAGGAAAGAAAAAGACCATTTCACATAAGTGTGCTTAGATGGGAAGGAGTGTGGGGCCTTTAGAAGACTGCAGGAGAGTGAGTGCAGCTGAAGCAGAGGGTAGGAAGAGAAGCCTGCTGGGAAATCAGGTTTGGCGGGGGGCCTCTGAGCCATTTTAATATTGAGACTGGAAGTGTCTGCTAATGGAGCAGTAGCAGCCTCCTCATGTCATCACGTGGACACTGATTTTATGAGATCATTTGATAGGGCCAAATTCTATTTAACAACATGTCAGCCATACTGCTTATTGAATGTATACACTGCTTCTCATGATCTTCTCTACCATCAGAATAGATGTGTGCATGTAACAGCTAGCCTACAAGATGGTGCACTAGCACCTCATGCTTTCTTGGTTAAAGAAGAAAAAAAGCATCTTTTGAAAAAAAGTTTTTTGAGAGAGAGTGTGAATGAAAATGTGAGCAGGGCAGAGAGCTAGGGTGGGGAGAGAGAATCTTAAGCAGGTTCCATGCCCATTGCAGAGCCCAACACAGGCCCAGTCTCACAACCCTGAGATCATGACTTGAACTGAAATCTGACTTGGATGCTTAACTGACAGAGCCAGCAAGGTGCCCCTGGTTAAAGAATATCTTAGTAACATATTCACTGGATGGTGTCCAAACCCAACAGACAGTGACAATTCATTTTAGGCTATTGTGGTAGAGAAATTCCTTAGCTCTACTAACTATATCTGAAGACCTAAAGACATTTGTCAGATATTACTTTATTGGCTTTCAGCAATGAACATGGAAGAAAGTGGCCTTGTGAACATGGAAAAAATATTTGTGTGGGAAATGGAAAAACTCAAATAAGAGTAATGCGTGAGGACTTTGTAATCATTCTGTAAACAAACAGGGGACAAACTGCATAAACTTATCTAGACCATGTAAACATGTGGCTCCCAGTCCCAAGGGAAGATCCTGGAAGAGCTGTCAGCAGCTGTGATATGGCAAAAAAACATATGAATATAATTAAGGATATTTATATAAGATTTATATGTTTTTACAAATGAAAAGAAACTAAATTTTCTGTGTTGTACACTGTAAGTGACTATGATTCTGTAATTGGAAATCCTGGAAAACAGAAGAATTAGTATGGTGATATGAAAGGGATTATAAGAAATTAATTATACAACATCAGCTTCATTGATCTCTGTGCTCACATTAAACTGTTTACTTAAGTGGTACATTGGTTGCCTAACATTTTAAGGAAATTTGTCAAGAAATGCATTTTTTGGATATAAAGAAAAAATATACTAGCAAAAAAAATACAGCAGTATTCTGTTTAAAATCATTTCACCAAATGTGCATTTAAAACCACATATGTCTACCCAGTAAGTATATTGATCTAACTCTCAATATTATTCCCCCCCCAGCAGCAAAATTCCTGTAAACACAAAAACTAAAGTTATTACTCCAAGCATAGTGACTGTAAGAGATTTCTGTGGAAGAGATCTTATGCAATTAAAAAATAGCCTACACTTGATTTCATTCTATTCTTAAAAATTCAAAATAACATTAACCTCTGTATAAATTCTAAACAATATGGTTGCAGTTTTAAAGAAATTTCTAGCATTTATTTTTAAATACTTAAAATTTTAGAAAATATTTTAGATTTTATTTTAGATTAAAGAACTATTTATATATCTGCTTGATACAGATATTATTCTACATTCTAAACATTGCTTTACATTCTTTAAAAACATTTTAAAATATTATAACTCTGGAAAGTTTTAATACCAGTAAAATAATTGGTGTGACTTCAAATATTCAGTGTCTTACTGTGGTCGAGAGGCAAAGGATGAAACTAGGCTGCTATGCGAGTGGCTAGGGCCACCCATGTATTAAATGATTTTTCTTTTATTGCTTAGGTTCAAAATGATTCCTATATGGCTTTTCAGCTTTTAACCTACCTTTTCTGTGCTCCATCTTTTATGAGCATAATGCTTACTTAAACATGTTTACATTTTTGATTGATGGATTTTTTTTCAAATAGCAAAAAAAAAAAACTCATGAATGTACCAGACCCAAAAAGAAAATTTAATTAGAGTATTTGGAAACTGTTCTCTGTTATCTTGCAAATGAGTAACGTCAAATAGTTCTTACAGTTGTTATTTTTTTTCTGGCCTTCTCACAGATTTGATTTGATGAATTCTAGTCTCTCATGGACATTAGATAAAAGTATATAAAATAAATATATGTTAGTGTAGATATAATTACATTTATATGTATATATAGAGAGAACACAGATTTTTTAAAAAATTTTTTTTATGTTCTTTATTTTTGAGAGACAGAGAGAGATAGTGGGAATAGAGGAGAGTCAGAGAGAGAGGGAGATACAGAATGTAAAGCAGGCTCCAGGCTCTGAGCTAGCTGTCAGCACAGAGCCCGACGCGGGGCTCGAACCCATGAACCGTGAGATCATGACCCGAGGTGAAGCCGGACGCTTAACCGACTGAGCCACCCAGGCACCCCGAGAACACAGATTTTTAAAATTGCATTTATTAAACTATTTTAGAATCATTTTCGAGGTATGCTAATTATTGCAAAGATGGAATAAAGAGTACTTGTATAGCCCACACCCAGATTTCCCTGTCACTAACATCTCATGCCAGTCTGGCACATGTATCACAATTAACTAACCAATGTCATGTGTTATTAATAACTGAAGTTCACACTTGATTCAGAATTTTCAGTTTTCCCCTAATACCATTTTTATGTTGCAGCAGTCGGGCCATCTTGGCCTCCTCTTGGCTGTGATAGTTTCTCAGACTTTCCTTGGTTTTCATGACCTTGAGGATGTTGAGCATTATTGGTCAGGTATTTTATAAAATGTCTACCAATTAGTATTTAAACTGGTGTTTTTCTTATGATTAGACTGGGCATAATGTGTTGTAACTCTTAACATCTGATTATGGTAAAGATGTGTATTACCAAAACGAAGCATCACTGCGATGTTCATTTTGATCACGTGGCTTGAGGTGATGTTTGTCAGATTTGTCAGGTAAAAGGCACTCTTCCCCCCCTCCTTCTTATGGGAAATTTGGAATGGCAGTCTGCAGCTCACACTGAAGAAGGGAGAAGTTAGTGTACTCCTTCTTAAGGGTAGAATATCTACATTAATTATTTGGAATTTTTCACTATAGACCTGTCTAATTTATTTAACCATTTATTTAGGTCAGGATAGACTAATTGTTACTTATTTTATACTGTGGGTTATAATCCAGCACCGCTTTATTTTGTTCTCAAGCTGTATCTGCTTTGGCCCCTGGGAACTCCTGTGTCCCTTTGACATGCTCCCATCACTGCAGGTGTTCTTGTTTTGTTTTGTTTTTCTTTTTTTGGTGAGGGTTGGGGAAAAGGTTTGTTTTTGTTTTTGTTTTTTTAATTTCTGGTACTACAAGATGCCCCAGGCTCATGTTATATTTTCCAACCCAGTCCTGGAATCACCAGTTTGTCCAAGGACCCCTGGTGTCTTCTAGTAAAGAAACTAGATCTGGGCACTAGGTGTGCTTCTTTGCTAATGGGGTTTTGCTGCTTGTAGGATCTCTTAGCTGACAGAACTAGGGGATATGTGTGTGTATACTGATCTGTACATATATATATATCTATAAATATTTCTATTTGTAACCATCTATATGAATCTAAATACAAATTTATATTGTCTCCAATATAATCAATCACTACATCTTTATTCTAGCCTTCTCACTTAGCTCATATGAAGCCTCTCAATCCATGAGAAACCTGTTGCCCAGCATCTTCTATACATTTAATTAATTGTACATTTGGAGTATAGGTGTGTAGTAGCTAAGAAGTGCTCACCCATATTCCCATGGGAAACAACTAGAATATACTGCTAATGTGCAAGTCTCTTGCATTGGTCTTACAGTCTCTCTTCATTTCCAAATTTACTTAGGTGAGTGCCTTGTTCCCCCAACCCCTCAGTGAGCTCATTTCATCTACTTGAAATCCATTTAGGTTGCTTTCTCACATTATGCATTCTTTCCTGGGGTATTTCAACCTCTTGGAGGATTTTTTAAATTACACACATTAAGGTTATTCTCTGTGCCATAAAGTTCTATGGGTTTTAACAAATGCTCAGTGCTCATTTACCATGATAACATACAGAAAAATTTCACTGCTCTAAATAATTCCCTGTGCTTGAATTATTCAGTTCCCTCCTCTGATGACCCACTGACAGCCACTGATCTGTTTGCCATCACCATAGATTTGGCTTTTCCAGAATGTCATGACAGTTATTTTCTACAGAACCATTTTGGAGTTAATATAATGATTCTTCAAGCTAAAGGCATTATGAATATTGGGGAAAGGGAGTGGGGTTTTTTTGGTGTGTTTTTATTTTGTTGTTTGTTTGTTTGTTTGTTTTTGCTAGATAGAGTTCCATGGCAGGAGGAAATGATAAGTATCTCAAAAGGACAACACAGTAATGTGCTTGAATTCTTTGTAGCTGACAGGGGAAGGATATGTTGGCTTAGGTATAGGTTCTAGGATCATCTTTATTTTATTTTTTGTCTTGTTTTGCTTTTTCTTTTTTGTGGCTCTCAGACACCTGAAATTTTTGTTCAATTGTTTTATATATTTAATGTTTCATTTAAAACGACCCTGATAACAATATAATCATCATTTTTTGGTATGTGAACTCATTATTTCTGGAAGTTTGTGACAATTTCTCTTAAACTTAGAGTTTAAAGATTGCACAAGAATGTTTTGCTCTTAAAATTTTGACTTGTTCTTCAGCTCAGAAATTTTCTTTTATTATTTTTTTCTGATTATTGGTTCTTCTCAAAATTTTTTGCCTTTATTTTTGGAAGTCTTATATTTAAATATGGATTTTCTAACTCTATTCACATCTGTTGTCTTTTATTTCATTCATAATATTCAATTTTTGCATTTCTGCTCAAAAATAATGTTAATGGTAAACATTACAATATCAATAATGAATGTAACAGCTCTATTAAGATTACTTCTTTTTATTCCTCATAGCAACCCTATGAGATAAACACATTTACTCTGCATTTTATAGATGGAATAACTACTAGCAATGGGCAGAGCTTAGGTTTAGACCTAGGAGTCTGATTTCAAAGCCTGGGAGACACATAAGTATTCCACATCCTGTATTTTGAGATAACTCCATTTCATCTTTTATATCACGTATTTGCCTTCTAGAAGTATTAATTCTCTAGTATTAGCTCTATTTTCCCTTAAGCCATTTTTTAATATCCCCCAATCCTTCATGTTCTCAAATTACCCATTTCAATTACTTATTGAACTTCCTGAATATTTTTGATAGTTTCTTTCTTTTAAGACTTTTTAAAAAAGCAATTCTAAGTTTATAATACAATACAGAGGAAGGTACAAAGATTTCCTGTATATCAACTGCTCCCACACATGCATGGTCTTCCCCATTATTAATATCACCCAACAGAATGGTATATTTTTGACAAAGTATAAACCTAGATTGACACATCACCAACACCCAGAGTCCATAGTTTACCTAGGGTTCAGTCTTGATGTTGTACATTCTATAGATTTGGACAAAAGTTATATAGTGACAAATAACCTTTATAATATCAGACAGAGAGTATTTTTACCCCCATATAAATCCTCTTTGCTCTGCCTATTCATTTCTCCCTCCACTAGCACCTACAAACACTGTTCTTTTATTGTCTCTGTAATTTTGCCTTATCCAGAATATCATATTGTTGGAATCATACAATGTGGATTGGAGTCTTTTCAGATTGACTTCTTTTAATAGTAATTTGCATTTAAATTTCCTCCATGTCTCTTCATGGCTTTATACTCTCCTCACCCCTGCCCCCCCTTTTTTTTAGCACTGAATAATATTCCTTTGTCTGGATGTACCAGAATTTATCCATTTACCCATGGAAAGATATCTTGTTTAATTCCAAGGTTTTACAATCATGAATAAAGCTGCTATAAATATCCATGTTCTGATTTTTATGTGAACATGAACTTTTAATTTATTTTATTTATTTTTTTCCTCCATAATATTTTATTGTCAAATTGTTTTCCATACAACACCCAGTGCTCTTCCCCACAAGTGCCCTCCTCCATCACCACCACCTCTTTCCTCCCTTCCCCCTTCCCCTTCAACCCTCAGTTCATTTTCAGTATTCAGTAGTCTCTCAAGTTTTGCGTCCCTCTCTCTCCCCACCTCGCTTTCCCTCTTCCCCTCCCCCTGGTCCTCCATTAGGTTTCTCCTGTTTTCCTGCTAGACCTATGAGTGCAAACATATCGCTTCTGTCCTTCTCTACCTGACTTATTTCGCTTAGCATGACACCCTCAAGGTCCATCCACTTCCCTACAAATGACCATATGTTATTCTTTCTCATTGCCATGTAGCACTCCATTGTATATATATACACCACATCTTCTTGATCCATTCATCAGGTGATGGACATTTAGGCTCTTTCCATGTTTTGGCTATTGTTGACAGTGCTGCTATGAACATTGGGGTACATGTGCTCCTATGCATCAGCATTTCTGTCTCTCTTGGGTAAATCCCTAGCAGTGTTATTGCTGGGTCATAAGGGAGTTCTATGGATAGATTTTTGAGGAACCCTCACACTGTTTTCCAGAGTGGCTGCACCAGTTTACATTCCCACCAACAGTGTAGGAGGGTGCCCCTCTCTCCACACCCTCGCCAGCATCTATAGTCTCTTGATTTGTTCATTTTAGCCACTCTGACTGGCATGAGGTGGTATCTCAGTGTGGTTTTGATTTGTGTTTCCCTGATGATGAGTGATGTGAGCATCATTTCATGTGCCTGTAGGTCATCTGGATGTCCTCTTTGGAGAAGTGTCTGTTTATGTCTTCTGCCCATTTCTTCATTGGGTTAGTTGTTTTTTGGGTGTGGAGTTTGGTGAGTTCCTTGTAGATTTTGGATACTGCCCTTTATCTGACATGTCATATGTAACTATCTTTTCCCATTCCGTAGGTTGCCTGTTAGTTTTCTTGATTGTTTCCTTTGCAGTGCAGAAGTTTTTTATCTTGATGAGGTCCCAATAGTTCATTTTTGCTTTCATTTACCTTGCCTTTGGGGATGTGTCAAGTAGGAAATTGCTGCGATTGAGATCAAGGAAGCTGTTTCCTGCTTTCTCCTCGAGGGTTTTGATGGTTTCCTGTCTCACATTCAGTTCCTTCAGCCATTTTGAGTTACTTTTTGTGTATAGTGTAAGAAAGTGGTCTAGTTTCATTCTTCTGCATGTTGCTGTCCAGTTCTCCCAGCACCACCTGCTAAAGAGGCAGCCTTTTTTCCATCAGATACTCTTTCCTGCTTTGTCAAAAATTCATTGGCTGTACATTTGTGGGCCCAGTTCTGGGTTCTCTATTCTATTCCATTGGTCTATGTGTGTACTGCTTCACATTCTTACCATCATTTGGTGCTGTCAGTGTTTTGGATTTTAACCATCCTAATAGATGTGTAGTAGTATCTCACTATTGTTTTCATTTGCATTTCTCTGATGACATGTCATGTGGAGTACCCCTTCATATATGCATTTCCCATTTGAGTATCTTCTTTGGTAAACTATCAAGGTCTTTAACATTTTTTAATTGGGTTCTGTATTTTTGAGTTTTAAGAATTCTTTGTATAATTTGGATAACAGTCCTTTATCAGAAGTTTCTGCTGCAAATAATATTCTCCCAGTATGGGCTTGTCTTCTAGTTTCACAGAGCAGGTGTTTTGAGTTGTAATGAAGTCCTGCTTGTCATCTTATTACTTTCATGGATCTTGTCTTTGATGTTGTTTCTAAGAAGGTATCATCATACCCTAAGCTCACCTAGGATTTTTCCTCTTACCCTTGGAGATTTTTAGTTTTACATTTTATATATAGGTCTGTAATTCATTTGAAGTTAATTTTTCAGATGGGTATAATGTATGTCTTGATTCATTTATTTTCATATGGATGTCTAATTTGTTCTAACACCATTTGTTGAAGAGACCTTTTTGCTTGATTGCGTTTTTTTCGAAGATCAACTCACTCTTTGTGTGGAAATCTACCTCAGGAGTCTGTTCTGTCCCATTTATATTTGTCTATTCTCTCATCAATACCACTTTGTCTTGATTACTATAGTTTATTGTAAGTCTTTAAGTCAGATAACATCAGTCCTCCAACTTTGTTCTTTTTAAATATTGTATTAGTTTTTCTAAGTCTTTTTATGAACTTTAGAAACACATTTGTTAGTATCCACAGAATAACTTGCTGTGATTTTGATCGGGTTGCATTGAATTTATAGATCAAGTTGCGAAGAAAGGACATCCTGACAGTATTGAGTCATCTTATCCATGAACATGGAATATATCTCAATTTATTTAGTTCTTTGATTTCATTCATTGGAGTTATGTAGTTTTCCTCATGTAGATCTCGTTCATATTTTGTTTGACTTTTTTTGGGTGGTGGGGCCCAGTGCTAATGTAGATGGCATTGTGTTTTTAATTTCAAATCCCACTTTGTTGTTGGTATATAAGAAAGCAATGTATTTTTGTATATTAACCTCATATCCTGAAACTGTGGTTTAGTCATCTGTTTTTTTCCCCCAGGATGGTTTGTATTGTTTTTGTTTGTTTTTAGATTGGTTCAGATTTTCCACATAGACAGTCATGTCATCTATGAATAAAAACAGTTTACTATCTTTCTTCCCAATGTGTATTACCTTTTACTTCCTTTTATTGCCTTATTGTACTGGCACAGACTTACAGTACAACGTTAAAAGGAATGGTGAGAGTCAACATTCTTGCCTAAGATACAGGATCTTAGTGGGAAAACTGAGTTTCTCACCATTAAGTATAATATTTCCTGTAGATTTTTGTAGATGTTCTTTATCAAGTTGAAATTCCCATTATATTCATAGTATGCTGAGTTTTTATCTTAAATGGGTGTTACATTTTTAACATAATAATGTGATTTTTGTTTTTTGTCTATTCATGTAATGGGTTATATTAATTTGTTTTCTAATGTTGAACCAGCTTTGCATACCTAGGTTAAGTCATACTTGGTCATGGTATAAAATTCTTTTTATAGGTTTTTGAGATTCAAGTTGCTAATATTTTGTCTTGGACTTTTGCATTTATGTTCATAACAGATATCAATATATAGTTTTCTTTTCTTATAATATCTTTGTTTGTTCTTACTATAATGCTGTCCTCATAGGATGAATTAGGAATTATTACCTTTGCTTCTGTCTTTTGAAAGAAAATGCATGATAATTCATATAATTTATTTCTCAGATGTTTGGTAGATTTCACAAATGAACTCATTTAGTTTGAGTCTTTCAGTTTTGGTAGGTTATTAATTATTGATTCAATTTCTTGCATAGCTACAGGCATATTTAAATCATCTGTTTCTTCTTGTGTGAGTTTTGTCAGCTTGTGTCTTTCAAGGAGTTGGTACATTTTATCTAGGCTATCAATTAATGGGCAAAGGGTTACTCATAGCATTCCTTTATTATCTTTTTAATTTCCATAGCCTCTACAGTGATGTCCCTCTTTCCTTTCTGGTATCAGTATTTGTGCACTCTCTTTTCTGTCTTACCATAGCTAAAGATTTACCAGTTTTTTAAAATCTTTTTAAAAAAATTTCCCTGTTGATTTTTCATTTTCAATTTCAATGAATTCTGCTGTAGTTTTTTTTTCCTCTTCCTCTCTCTCTCTCTCTCTCTCTCTCTCTCTCTCTCTCTCTCTCTGGATTTAATTTGCTCTTCTTGCTCTAGTTTTCAAGATAGAAATTTATAGTCCTATCCACAGCAATCAGAAAAGAAAAAGAAATAAGAGGCATCTATATTGCTAAAGAAGAAGTTTCATTATTACTTTTAGATCTTTCTTCTTTTCTAATATATTCATTTAATGCTACAAATTTCCATCTAAACACTGCTTTCACTGCATTGCACACATTTTGATGTTTTCATTTCAGTTCAGTTCAAAATATTTTTCAGTTTCTCTTAAGATTCTTCTTTGATATGTTTGTTTTATGGCCCACAGTGTGGTCTCTTTTGGTAATTGTTCCATGCAAGCTTGAGAGAATTCTGTGTTCTGCTGTTTTGGGATGAAGTAGTTTATAGATATGTTTGTCCAGCTGGTTGATTCTGCTGTTGATTTCATCCGTGTCTACTGGTTTTCTGCCTGATGAACCTTTCCATTTCTAGGATACATGTTGGTCTCTGGCTATGAGAGGGGATTCATCTATTTCTCCTTGCAGTTCTATCAGTTTTTGTCTCATGTAATTTGGATGTTCTATTGTTAAGCACTCACATATTAAGAATTGTTATGTCTTATTAAAAAGTTGATACCTTTGTCATGGGTGGTTTCTTCTGCTTTTTAATTTTATGTTATTTTAGAGAGCGAGAGAGAGAGAAGGAGAAAGAGAGCATGCAAGTGAGGCAAAGGGAGAGAGATTGAGAATCCCAGCCAGGCTCCACAGTCAGCACAGAACCTGATGCAGGACTCAATCCCAAAACCTTGGGATCATGACCTGAACTGAAATCAAGTGTCAGATGCTCAAATGACTGGGTGGCCTCTGCTTTGATGTGATGTTTTGAATTTATTTGAGAAATTATGTTAAAATACATAAAACATAAAATTTGTCTTAACAATCTTCAGGTGTACAGTTCTATGGCACTTAGTACATTTGCATTGTGCAACCATCACCATCATCCATCCAAGAATCCATGTTGGATAACTGAAACTCTCTACCTATTAAAAATAACCCCCTTTTCATCCTTCCCCATCCGTTGGTAGCCACTATTTACTTTCTGTCTCTATAGATTTGACTACTTTAGATGCCTCATATAACTGGAATCATACAGTATTTGTCCTTTTGTGATTGGCCTATTTCATTTAGTATGATGTCTTCAAGGTTTCTCTGTGTTGTGGGATGTGTCAGATGCCCCTTTTTTGTAGGGCAAATAATATTTCATTATATATTACCACATTTTAATTATCCATTCATCTGTTAATGGGTGCTTGGGTTTTCTTCCATATGTTGGCTATTGTGAACAATGCTGCCATGCATGTGGGTGTAAAATATTTCTCTTCAAGTCCTAGATTCCAAGGTATATGCCTAGAAGAGGAATTGCTGGATAATACTATAATTACATTTTTAGTCTTTGAGGAATTGCCTTACTGTCATCCATAGTGACTGAACCACTTCACATTATCAACAACAGTCCACAAGAGCTTGTTTTTCCATATCCTTACCAACATTGGTTATTTATTTTCTTTCTTTCTTTCTTCCTTTCTTTCTTTCTTTCTTCCTTTCTTCCTTTTTCCCTCTCCCTCCCTCTTTCTTTCTTTCTTTCGTTCGTTCTCTCTCTCTCTCTCTCTCTCTAATACTAGCTCTTCTATAGCTGTGAGGTCACCTTAATGTTATTCTAATTGTTCACTTTAGTATACACCTAAGGTAATGAGTCCTCTTCAACGGTGAGTGATTTTTCTTTGTACTCAGTGGACCCATACCAGCTTACATAGAGAGAACAACCCTTTTTTGTAAATTGCAATGTGAATAATGGTCCATAAAAACTCCTACGAGGTCTACTCAGTGCCCTCCTGGGACTTGGGGAAGATACATCCAACTTCTACTGGCAGGCCTCCTTTTCTCTTGACACCACTGGTTATCTCTCCGCACAGTTATGCCTCTTCAGCAGGGAACCAGGATAGTGATAAAGTCATTAATGTGTACTCAAAATGTAATTTCCTCAAAATTTTCACAGGTTATACTTTTGAAATGCTTATAGGTTGAGGTTTTGTTTGTGATAGCTTATATTTCTCTTACAAGTTGCTTGAAACAACCACTATTATACCATTGTTTGACAGTGTTTTGTAAGTTCAAGGCAATGTAAGAATAACATAAAAACACAAATGAATAAATATTAGAAAGGATCAAATAAAACCCATGTAACAGGATAATATTATTGTCTAATTATAAATACTAATACTAAATATTTAAAAATTAGTATACCTATTTAATGTCCAGTATATTAGCCAAGGACACTATAATTATATTTTAAGAAGTCATTGTTTTGCCAATTTTAAATTTATTTCATGTGTGCTGTTGAGTGTGTCCTTTCATTCTGCATTGTATCTCTTTTAATTAATATTTTATCTTAATTTTCTGTCTCATTTATTTTTCCTTCCAGGCAACCATTTTAATATATATGCTTGACCATATGTATTTTATAATATATGTCCTATATTTTTTAGTATGTCATAACTTTCATTCTGTTTATTACTCTTTCCCCTTCAATCTGTATCTTAAAGATCCATCTTTGCTTGGATATATTCATCTAGTTAATGATATCCTACTGCTACAAATACTCTGTGAGGTGTACTCATCATGTTTGGCCAGTTCATACTGCCATTACCTGATTTCCATTGTCTTAGCATCTCCTTACATGTCATTTGATATTTAAAATTTCTTCTTACATAAGTTTCTAAATATCTCTTACATAATTTTTTCTGCTTTGTCATTTTTCCTTTTGATTTTTTGGAACCATTTTTATCATTTAATTTTTAGTCTTTAACCTATTTACATTTCTATTATTGTTCTTGTGGTAAGGCTTATTGCCATTATTTCTCTTTTATTAAGTTTTACATTTGATTTTTGTTGATAGGATGGTTTGGCCTTTAAGTTAAAAACACATACTTGTGTTTGTTTACCCCCATTAATTTCTTGCTCTTAATTAGACAAGTCCTTTATCATGTTCTCATGACAATGCGATCTCTGCCCCTTCCCTTCTTCTATGCTTCTTTTCACTGTCATACAAACTGAAAATGTTAGTATTTTCTATATTATTGGCTCTGGTGTATTTGTGATAACTTTCTGTATTAATTGGTCCCAAGTTTTGTATTTTAAAACAACCCTTCCTTTCTATATCTTTTGCAAGATTCTCTTAGATTTCTTATTTTAACATACGCTCCAGTATTTTCCAGTATTATTTTAACATGATTTTTTTAATGTACAATTTGAGGTCTTGTATATCTGATGATAATTTTTTTATGCGTTCGTATTTGACAGTTTGGCTGGATATAAAACTCAAGGTTCAAGATAATTTCATTCAGTAGATGCAGTTATTAGTTTATTATCCTCCTGTATCCAAGGTTACTCTGAAGAAGCCTGATTTCCATCTAATTATGATCTTTTATTTTTCTGGACACTTTTTGCATTTTCTTCTTTCACATTCTTAAATTTTACCATATGCACAGAAGTGTGTTTGTCTTCCTTTTCTATCTTGTTTGACATCTCATGATCTCCTTCAGTCTTCTCTCACTTCTGAAATATTATCTGTATTACTTTTATATGTTTCCATTTCTCCTCTTGTTTCTTAATCTTTGTAGAACTCCTTTTATCTCTAGATGGGCCTTTCTATTTTTATCCTTAAAATAATCTTTAGATTCTTTAAAAATTTCCTACTCTTCGGGGCGCCTGGGTGGCTCAGTCAGTTAAGCCTCCAGCTTCGGCTCAGGTCAGATCTCACGTTAGTGGGGGTTCGAGCCCCGCATCAGGCTCTGTGCTGACAGCTAGCTCCGAGCCTGGAGTCTGTTTCCGGTTCTGTGTCTCCTTCTCTCTCTGCCCCTCCCCCTCTCATGCTCTGTCTCTCTCTGTATCAAAAATAAATAAAACATTTAAAAAAATTTTTTTAATTTCCTACTCTTCATTTTACTGCTGCCTTCACTGAGTTTCAGAATTGAATCTTTCTACTCATTTATTAATTCTTCTAACCATCCTGCTATTTTTTACACCTATTTGTTCCCTATGTACATATTATATCTTTCATGTGCAACGTTTATAGTTACTTTTATTATTTCCAGTTTTATTTTTTATTGACTTATCTTTGCTTCTCTTCTTAGGTGTATGCATGAAGCCTTTTATTTTGATTTTTTAATATATTTTTTCAAGTTTTTACTTGAAATGTAGGTAGTTGATATATAGTATAATATAGTTTCATGTATACAGTATGGTGCACAATTTAGTGATTGAACACTTCCATATAATACTCAGTACTAAAACTATGATTCTATCTGTTTTTAAAATTATGCCATAGGTATTATATTATTCAGCTTATCATCATCTTTTAATAGAAATTTGGCCTTTTGGAGACTAGTAACTTTGGCCTATGAACTCATGCTTCCATAGTGATGTGAGCTGTTTTCTCTGGTTATTTAGGAAATGAAAGAAGGATAGTTCTTTGCTGTTCCCCACTTACCATTGTAAAACACTTTGTCATATATATAAATAAATGGTATAAGTATGTAATTTATTTATTAAAAAGGACAAAATTTCAGTAAGTGGCATAGAGTCCTGAACAAGTCAAAAAATAAATGATACCTCAGGATAAAACAATTCAGTATTTCAGTTATTCATTTCATCACTCTAAGATTCATTTGGGAGAATGAATGTATGAGAAAAACAAAAGAAAAAATTAAGGATGAAATTGTGACCTATTATAATGTAACATTGAGACATAATAGGCCCAAGTGTAGAAATTTTACCTCACTTTATGTCTTTACTCTCTTGTACTCAAAATGTTTATACCTTAACTCTTTCCTTTACATACTTTGAGAACCATATTACACAGTGCTTTAATTTTTCCACAACTATCAAAAATTATCTATCATCTATCTATCATTTGTCTATCTACTGTTTAAGAAAAAGTCCCAAATCAATACAGCTTTTATTGCATCATTAAAATATCACAAATAAGCCTGAAAAATCATCCAGCATCTTGCCGTTTCTGTAGCTGGACAACTTAGGTCTTATTCATCACCTGTGGGACTGTTCCTTTTTTAGAAACATAGACATCATCCAAAATTTTCTGATATTCTCGCTTTTAACTGTTGTGGCTTGCTGAATCAAAGAAACTGAGTTTGATATGAGATCAGTGTCATTGCATTCAAGAATTAACTCATCTTTCTGGACTTGAGATACAGAACAAACAACACCTGGCCTCATCTGAACTCTGTGGATGAGGATAAGAAAAGTTAACTGCATTTACTCATTTGGGCTGGGTTTTTTTTAATCCCTTCTTGACAGTCTAAGATTCATTCTTTTATCTTTTCTTTCATGGTTAAAGAAATTCCTTTATCCATTAATTTGTCTACTGGTGACAAATTCTTAATTTTCCTTCATTTTAAAAAGTTTTGGGAAGAGGGGTCTTGGGATTCCTGGGACCTAAAGTGGGTAGAAGTCTAGGCTCTCTGCTCAGCCTTTTCTACTAATTAGGGGTGCGGGTATAATATAAATTTTCTATGATGTCTGACTGTTACAGAACAGTCATTATCAAAGTGTTTTCTTTCTTGCTAGACTTTCTTTTTCCTGGCCATTTGCCTAGAGAGAGTAATCTCTGCCTGTTGGATTTTCATGTTGCCAGAATCTCATATTCATTTGGTAGTATATGATACAAAAAGAAAACTTAGGAAATGCATAATCTTATGATTCCTTCAGTCCTGAAGTTCCCAGGTAGTCTGCCTTCTTTCCACTTTTCAGAATCTTCTTATGTTTATATGAAACTATCTATAATTTCAGGCATTTTATTTGTTATTATGAGGAGGAGGGATATGGAAAACAAATCTATTCAAGTCTTTCCGGAAAAGAAAATATGATAACTTAGTAGGTATATTATTGGTGGAGCAATTGGGAGATTAGAGACTGATACGAAAACTCCAGAAACAGATTCAAAATATGAAAAAAGTGTCAGCAGATACAAAGTTGTTGATCCACGGATTTTGAAAAAATTGGCACCATTTAGGGAAAATTTATATATTCATCTCAAACCTCTGAAACTGACGTTCTAAATGGTTTACCTTATTAATGTATATCTTGAAGTGACTCTATCATTTTAGTGTTTCTTACGACTTTTCGTGACACAGAAGGGAAATATTGACATAAAGTGTGAGTCAAATGCATTACCAAAACAAATATACAATACATATGAGAAAGAGTCAATATCAATAATACATGGAATATCAGTTCAAAGGTAGGAACAAGGTTAAATAATAAGAGTATTCTTTCAGTTTCTGTAATTTAATAATTGTTGTATTAATGTCTATTTTTACTATTATTAGTGTGTCCAATCACTTTTCATATGTTTATTGCCTTGGGTTCATGAATTTAACATCCATATGAATGAATCTTACAGATAAATCTTTGGCCAGTGACAAAGTCATGAGTTGAAAGCAAGAGGTTTTTCATTTCTCAAGTTAGAAAGAATTAAAATTAGAATATTAAGTAAATAAATAAAGCAACAATGTGCAGAACAAAAATTTGATTGATATATAACTTGTTTTAAAAAAAATGTTCTGGAGTGCCTGGGTGGCTCAATCGGTTAAGCATCTGACTTTGGCTCAGGTCATGTTCTCACAGTTTGTAGGTTCTGTGCTCACAGCTCAGAGCCTGGGGCCTACTTCAGATTCTGTGTCTTTCTCTCTCTGTCCATCTCCTACTCATAATCTATCTCTCAAAAATAAATAAACATAAAAAATATTCTGATATATATTAATATATATCAGAAAGTAAATATATTAAATAAAATTTATATTTAGACTGCGTTTTTGTAGTAAGTTATTTTTATGACTCTCTCATATTAGATATTTACCTCCACAGGTTAAACTCTCTTTTTTTGTCACTTTTTTATTCCTGGTGTCTAACATTACAGTACATGTGAATATCAAATGTTTGCTGAGTAAATGAATAAATGGACAGATAAGTCAATAAGTAAATAAATCTCCATTTTACATTTGGATGAATAATTTGATAATTGTATGTATAAGATTTCATATGTTATATTTAAAGTGAAGTAATAGTAAATATATTAGAATGATATTCTCCAATAATCCACTGTAGGTAGATCCATGACACCCTTGTTTTTATTTCTTCCTACATAAAATAATAATGGATATATTTTCAAATATCTTTTTTTATTAGAAGGTCAGTTGTAAGATTTAAGAAATGATGATTATGTTATTGATTAAAGTGATCACACAGCCTTCTATGATGGTATTTGTTAAAAACCCTTTGAGGGCTTGTCTTAGTTAATGAGTAACTCTAGCAACTTCAGAAGTTGATTAATAGCAAATATTAGCAAAGTGAATTAAGTTTGTAAATTAAGACAGACTTTATCAATGTCCACGGGTGTTATGTTGCTATGTGTCAAACAGGCCCCTATACTTTAATCTTTAATTCAACGAATCATTCCTTTGATTCCGCATCACTAAAACTAACATTCAAAGATTAACCTTGAAAAAGCTTCTCTTCTTTTGTCATCACAAAGGATCTGAAATTCCATTAATGAGGTGTGAATTTCCCATCCCTTTCAAGGCAAAAGTTACAGGAATCTCTGGGGTTTAAAAAGATTTGTTGGGTTTTTTTTTTTTGAAAAGATGTTCAAAGATCTATCTAGACACTGTTAGTTGTTTTTGCAGTTAATTTTGTATTAATTGATATGTGGTTCTCCTTTCTCTGTAATTCAACTGAGAAAGACCTGCTGGATTCTGTCTCCCTCAGCAGAACGAGGTGTCAGCCATATTTGTCAACATTAGTGCTGTAAAAGCACAAACCTATGAAAATATGCCTCCTTTGGATCTTCTTTTTGCAAATATTTCTCTTTTTCGTTAGCCTATATTTTAAAAAAAAAAGCACACTTGTATATACTATGCACTTTGTAGCTGTATGTTATGAATCTATTAGAACAACTTGCTTGATTTTCTGGCTGCCATTCCCCTCAATACATCTTTCTGCTCCACAGACACAAGCTTTGATTACAAGCTTCAGACACAAAGAGTTGTTGTTGATTTGTCATTAAATCAAAACAGTGAATCCTGAGATAGTAATTATTTGGGAGTAACCATAAACATAATCATATATGTATGGATGTATGTATATGTACATATATGTATAATGCTATATATAGTAAATGTATAGTTTATTTATTTTTCTTTCTTTGCTGTGCTTCCATATTCATGATTTATTAAAACAGGTAATTCTCAGGAAGAGCTAGGCCCAGAATAGCAAAGAACAATGAAAGCCAACCTTAAATATTCAGAGGAGATACTTACCTAAGTTTTCAAGAAAAATAATTTTTCATTTACAGCTGACTAATGTGGTGTAGAGATAGTTTTACTTGATGCTCACATAGCAATCATATTATAATAAGTTTTTAATAGTCAAAATAATAGTATTTTTGAAATCCAATGGATCTTAGAAATCATCACATTGCCACCGTGGCTCACTCCATAATTCCTTTGTCCTGGCATCAGGGATATTGATTTCTCCCACATATTCCTCCTTTCATCTCACTTTACTCTTTGCTTATGTGAGTTATTTCATCTCTTTGAAGGGCGTTGCAATCTAGATAATTACAGAATAGGAATAGACATTTGGGTGAGCACCCCATGCTAAAAGCCAGGGCTTCTGGAAAATGTTCAGCTCCCATCAGACATCAGGAAGTTTGTGTGCAACAAGGGAGAGATGGAACGGACTAAGAGCATATTTTAAATAATGGTGTCTCTGAAAACACCAAAACAGCTTTATCAGTATGTCTGCAAAGAAACACTCTAGTAGATTAATACACTTCTATTTTGATGAAGTAAAGTATATCATGAAAAGTTCCATCAGAGTTCCAGCATTTGTTTCTCCACCAGTTTTCATGAATCACATTCTTCCATTCTAAATGATCGGCTTTTTCTCTTCTTTGTTCTCTCATCCAAACTTGTTAATTCAGACCGAGAAAGGACTGTCAAAAGTGTGGCAAGAAAGTGGGCAGAACTCTGGTGATCGGTGGCAGAAGGCTGTCATCCTGCTAGGCAAGTTAAGGAATTTTGAAGTCATATTTCAAGGCATCAGAACAAGAGATCTGGGAGGAGGAGCTGCAATTGATGACATCGAATTTAAAAACTGCACAACTGGTGAGTTTCTGGAAATCGTGTCTATTTGGAATTGTTTTCCTCATCCAGCCATTTTATCTTCTCATTTATAAGATGTTCTGCTGTTTATATATTTGGTACGTCCAAAAAAATCAATTAAAAAAGATAATTTGCTACTGAACCAACATGGTAAGAGGGCATACTTCTCCATTCTATAACTGAACAAGCTCTTGATTCCTTTCTTCCTCTCAGACCATCCCCTTTCCTTCTTGGAGAAGTATTCTCCTTTGATTTTTTTTTCAACACAATTTGAAGTGTATGCCTCGTATTTACACACATTTATCCAAACTAAATTAAAGTGAACCAGTAAAAAAGTGTCAGAGAGCTGTCACGTATTGGATATATGCGAAATAAATTCAACCAGGTGTAACTCAAGCAGAAGCTGAGGTGAGCGCAGGGCTTTGCGTATTTAAAATGCTACTCTTAGCAAGTGAACAGCAACTTGAAAAATCTGGCTATCATTTATCACACTTCCAAATGTGACTTATAACTATACTTGGAGTTTTCTTTACAGAACTCCCCAGAAAATGTCAAAAAGAATTATAAATTCACTTGCACAATTTCACAACTGGCAGTGTTCTTTCTGAGAAGGTACTTTTCCATCTGATTTCCAAAATAGTCCCATGTGGTGTATACTGTCACCAAGTTCTACACTGATTCACTTGGAGGCCGGCTCCTGGGACTGAGAGCTAAACTTGAGGACTGTTTAATTTTATTGTTGCTCTCATGTTAAAGCATCATGTCCCTGAGGCAGGTCAAAAATGTGATTCGGTTTTTGGTGATATGAGAGCATCTGCTCTTTTTATGATCAAGGCTGCTTCGAAGATCCCAGGTGATCTAGGGAGCACAGAGCACCAGGCATCCGTGTCAAGAAGGGGTCGGGATTTGGGCTCAGAGATGTTTGGGACAGGGTGCTGGACAACAGAGGATGAGGTCTGAACATTTAATTGTGAAAATGTATCTTAGCAGATACCTGCTTATTCTAGAAGAATGAGCTTCCTCCGTCCTTTGACAGTCACCATCCTAGAAATTTGCTAAATTTCTATTTTAGTTAGTTTTTAATTTTACATTTATTTATTTTTGAGAGGCAGAGCATGAACAGGGGAGGGGTAGAGAGAGAAAAAGACATCAGCAGACTCCAGGCTCTGAGCTAGTGATCAGCACAAAGTCTGATACGGGGCTCGAACGCATGAATTGTGAGATCATGACCTGAGTCGAAGTCAGACGCTCAACTGACTAAGCCACCCAGGCACCCCTATTTTGGCTAGTTCTTGATTCTGACAACTTCAAAAGAAATCTTCAAAACCTTTTTAAGATTTTAGAAAGAAAGAAGCTTTTATTAAACAGGAGAGATTCCCTTCCTCACAAGGGAGGCAGATGATTATTAGATGGGTTAATTCAGGACAGAAGAAACCCGAGAGGAGTTATTCCAATTTTGCCAGTTTCCTGAAGTCTGGACTGTTGTGTTTTTTCCCTTTCTTGTGAAGTCCTCTGAGAATTTACATGATTATAATTAATTTTGTTTTACTCAATCTAATGCTGAGCTTACTGAGAAATATTCTAATATCTTATGTTTAGTGATCAACTTCCTCTAGGTCTGTAGTTCTTTCTGTGTCATCAAAATAAAGAGGCCAATGGTACCAGTAGTATTTAAATACGGTCACTTGTGTATCAAATATATTTTAGGACAACGTAGTTATTGCTTTATTGAAAACAATTAAAGCCCCATCTGCTACAGATAATGAAGGCTTCCAAGTTATGTTTTAGTTAAGAAAGATGAAAAAGGCATTATAGGAAAGTTTGAAAGAATATTTATGGAACTAAAAGACTATGACTATTTTGTCCACTTAGGCTTAAATGATATGCCAGTAAAATATCAGTTACTCAGAATATGTTCCCCTAAACTGCTCAGCAGTCTCCCCAGGTTAGATGAGAATGGCATTTAACTAAACACCTAAAACTCAGGCACCACAGAACAGTGGTCAGGAACAAGGAGACTTGAGTCAAACTGTGTTTGGGATCAGCTTTGCCACTGACTAGTTTGGGTGTCTTTCTTTACTTTGCCTCCATTTCCTTATCAATAAAATAGAGATGATAATGATAGTACTTCTATCATCAGTGTCTGCAAATATTAAATATGTTCATATATGTGACATGCTTGGGATAGTCTGGACACATAGTAAAATTTACATGTCACATACTATTACATACATACATATCACATACATTATGTACATACGTTACATTTATAGTTATGTCCCCAGTCTTACTCAGCTGGTGGTTTAGTGCCCTGCGCTAGGTAACCAACTTCAAATCGTATGCAAACGTTTTGCCATAAAGTCTATCATGGAATTGTTGCCTTTTGCCTTTTGAAGTGAAGAACTTAAAACATTACCTCATATTTGTTTTTCTGCCACATACTTCCATTAACAAAAGAACATATATAATACGATTTGGAGAAAGTATCCATAACAGGCAAATGTCTAGAGATAGAATGTAGGTTAGGAGTTGCTCAGGGCTGAAGGAAAAAAGGGTAGGGAGTGACTCGTAATGAATATGGCATTTTTTAATAGGATGATGAAAATATTCTACAGTTTTCTTTTTTTATGTTTATTATTTTTGAGAGAGAGAGAGAGAGAGAGAGAGAGAGCATGCATGCAAGCAGGGGAGAGAGAGAGAGAGGAGGGGACAGAGGATCCAAAGCAGGCTCCGCACTGACAGCAGCCACTGCGGTGTGGGGCTCAAACTAATAAACCAAACTCATGACCTGAGCTGAAGTTGGACCTTCAATCAAATGAGCCACCAGTTACCCCAATATTCTACATTTTTATCGTAACAGTCCCACAACTTCATGAATATACTAAGGCTATTAAATTGTAAACTTAATATAGATGACCTTAATGGTCTGTAAATTCTAAATTATAAGTCAATGAAGTTTTTAAAAATATATATATGTAAAGCAGAAGAGTTAGGGGAACATGGTGGTAGTGGTGGTAGTGGTGGCGGCAGAGTAGTTTTTGGATTTTCCCGAGTTCACACATCAAAACAGAGCACATAGTCAATGAGTCACGGAAACATAGACAACAAAATGCATCCCTATAAACCCAGTATACAAGGAAATAGGGACAAAGCACCAACAACCACAAGACCTGTGTGGTATTTATGTCTGAGAGGGCGAAGAAGAGAATCATCAAAGAGCCAATGGCTATTCACTGGAAAATGCAGTCAGGGGTTTGAGAAAGGCAGCTGAAACGGGAGGGGATTTACTCACTTACGGAATGAGCGGGTCCGAGGCTCGCTCTGTGGCAGATTCCGGGGGTTCGAGCAGTTGACACCATTGTCACTGTGAACTCTCAAACTAGAGCCACCCTGATTCTCTTCCATTCGAGCAGTTTACATTCACAAACCCAACCAAACAAAACACGAGCAGACACGGCACTGAGTAGACTAGAGATGAATGAAGGGAAGGAAAGAGAAGACCCATTTCAAAGCGGAGAAGGGGGACAAGCTAGAAAAATCTCAGAAATCAAGGCACCATATGTTCTTATAGATGTATATAGATTCTATGGACTTAAAATCTGTTTCAGGGGTTTAGCAGTAATCCTCTAACTTTGGCTATATCGTTATAGAACTTCAGTTTTCTCATTTGCAAAATGACAGGATCATGATAGACTCTTTCTGAGATTTTCCTGGGACCATCTGACAACTCTAGAATCTATGCATATTTTAAAAGTTTTAGAATAATTGAGAACACAGTTTAAAATTGGTTAAAGTGGGTGTGGAAGAAGTTAGAGGATACATATGATTTATGTTTATATATATTTATATTTGTATTTTGTGATTATCTACTGTACCTGCAAATAAGAAAGCTATTTGAGCTTCATAGTTATTTTTTACTTTCCATTCAAAAGTTTACAACTCAATTTATTAGGTAATACTTAGTACATGGCCCACAGAGAGCTATATGTATTTTTTTTTATTTCTTTGCATTCTCAATACATCATGGCACTATCTTCAATTTACTATCAAATCCTTTATGTTTTTCTAAAAAAATATATAGCAGAAACACAGGCTTAGGTATAGTGTTTGACCTGTCCAGGGACACATTAAGAAGCCTATCTCCTTTTTGAATAAGTTAACAAGGAAGCAAGTAGCTTATTCATAGAAAAATAAGTGACAGATTATGAACTTGATATCTCCTCTTTTTAAATCAAGTTGATTTAAAATGTTTTTTAATAAAAATCTTATAAAATGAAACTACCATTCTATAGGAGAGAGAAGTAGGAATGAAATTTATGTAGACAGGAAAGAAATAGTCTAATGCTGTAATTATAAAAATGTCAATTCTAAATTTAAATGGTTACTCAGTTTTGAATCAGAATATTATCTATTAAATATAACCATTCAGTCTGTACTTACTGAGTTTACCGTGAATACTAAGTAGCGTTTATGTCAGATCTTCAAAACCTCTAGGTTCCAATGGCGGTTTCTCTCTTACTATCTGCTCTCTGGTTTTGGGCAAATCACATGACCTTCCTTTGTCTCATTGTTCTCAGCTCTAAAACAAACAGAATACTGCTTCACATCGCATAGAGCTCTCGCAAGAGTGGATCATTTACTTTATGCAAAATGCATTCAAGAATGCATGAGATATTGTAAACACCGAATATTTTATCAGCTAAAAGCATAAAGGAACAACAAGAGTAGAAGACTTGATATTGTTTTAAGCAGAACGCTTTTCATATCATGATTTAAGATCTGGTTCTGTCCTGTTCACATGTTCAACAAACGTTTATAGATTCCGAGGGTTGCAGAAAGCTGTGCAATGTACTGTGCACATCTCCTTACAACAGGGCTGGAATGCACGTGTCACACAGCGCTTGGCTTTATTGATTTTCCGTTTCCCCTCTCAGTGCCCCTTTCTTGACTGCTGGCGTTTCCTCCCCTTCCCACGTGCCCCCTGTGCCTTGTATCACCTGGACTGCTCTGTGAATTGTCTCCAAGAAACTCGTAAGCCTGGAACCTCAGCCTGGTACCTTAAGGTGGAAGCCAATAACAGTGTAAGATGTTGCCTTTTTCACTAAAACATCTAGAATATTCAACTGAATGATGACCAGATTTTAGTTCAGGGAAAAGGAAGGAATAATTTAGGGAATAGAAAATGTTTCCAGATGTCAATAAAATCTTCTAAGTAGACAGCACAGTAGCTACTCTGTCTTTCTCTGAACTCCTGCAGAGCAAAACACATCATGCTCCCCAAATAACCCTTCTTGTAAATGGAAAGAAATACCTTGGGAATAAAGTACGAGAAGCCAGCATCATTATAATTTTAGATGTCTAGTGAATTGTCTTCACACATAGCCAGAAAAGGCTTTCTTTTTTTATCATAACCACTTTCACACCATTCATTTTTTCCCCTCAAAAGCTCTATGTATGACTCCTAAGTGTCCTTTATACAGTAATTGATCTGGAGTGAAAAATGGTGGCTTGATGATAATGATTGCAGTGCAGCCTTACTCTGGATTCAAATTGAACTTGGGAGATCACAGAACAGTGATTGCTCTTTATAAAGTTCACGAATACATAAATCTATAAACAGAAGCCTGTAGAGTTTGACTTCAAAACTTAACCTTCTTCATATAGTTTAGATGAAAAGCTGTATTTCTGCTCAACACCTAAGTGCTGCAAGCATTGCTCTTAGATCTCACACACTTTTCTTTTAAAACATATGTTGCTAGGAAGAAAAGGAAGACAAAGAAAGCCATGATGGCAATGAGTAAAAAAATAAAAATAATAAGTAAACCTCTCACCCTAATGAAATAAGTAAAAGTCACCATTTTTAATAAATGGATAGATGATTTGGAGCACCATAGAATGTAAGGATGAATGGATGGACAGATGGATTGATGGACAGACAGGTGGATTAATAGAAACCATTTACTCAAATCTTGGCGTATGTGTAAAAACTCAGATCAGAGCAAGTTTCTGCTTCATTGAGTTACAGTCTGGTGGCCATTGTGGGTAATAAAGAAAGTAATATGTAATATTGTGTCATGTGGTAATAGATGCTCTAAATGATACAGGGAGAAAGGGAGGGAGAAGTATTGCCCTGATTAGAATGGTAAAAAAAAAAAAAAAAACAGTCTCTTTGAAGGTTACGGTTGAGCAAGGTCTTAAATGAAATAAGAGGTGACCGTGCAAACATCTCAGTAAAGCGTTCCTTCCCCTGAGGACCTGCCAGGCGGTCTGCTGGAGCAGAAGGAAGAAAGGGTCCGGGATAGCAATGGGTCTCACCATTCAGACATTTGTCATCAGAAATGCCTGCTCTGACCTGGGGATCCTCTGCGTACAGGAGTTATGCAAGCATACTGGAGTCAGTCTCCCTAGGATTAAATTCTGTCTCTGCCATTTACTGGCCATGTGACCTTGAGTAAATGCTTATCAGTTCTGTGCCTCCGTTTCTCTGTGGCAATAAAAATGAGACTTACTTTATAGGATAATTATGAAGATTTAATAAACTAATAAATGACAAGAGCTTTGAGCAGAATCTCTTTATGTTGACTACTCAATAAATGCTAAACATATGATTTTCATCATAATCATTGCAGTCACATTTACTTTAATTTTCAGTAAAACTCTGAAAAATTGAGGTACCCAGAGGTTACAATAACTAATACCAGCAAGGTTGATTTCCTTACTAATGCTTAACAACATAGGACCTTAGCTATAGTTAGCCATAACAGCATGGAATAGTACTAAAATCATGATAAATGCCTTTGGGGTAAAACCAGTCACAAAGGACCTGTCATATCTACTTCTCAATAACTTCAGGTACTCTGAAAATAAAAGAGATAATATCAAACCTATCAGTAGTTTTCCTAATAGGAGTGTTTCAGTAATACTAGTTGAAATATCTTAAAACATTGTAAACCCTGTTTTTAATGTTTTTAATATTCAACCAATTCTCATTGCTATGGACTTATTTTATTTTGGATTTAAAAAATCAATGAGGAGGGGGAGGGAAAAGAAAGTAAACCTGATGTACAAATGTTATAGAAACTAAACCTGTTCCAGTTCATAGCAATTCTTTCTTTATCTGATTATAGATGCCTATTTTTATTTTAGGTTTCCTTATAACTGCATCATACCTTCTTAGTCTAAAGCTAAAATTTTCTGCCAAAAATTGACATAAATTTGTTAAATAAACTCTTTTGATGGGGGGAGGGGTGGAAGACTAATCCCAGACTCTTTTTTGAAATGTTAATTTAAGTCTAATTAACATACAGTGCTATATTAATTTCAGGTGTACAACACAATGATTCAACAATTCTATACATTTTTCTGTGTTCATTAATATAAGTGTCCTCTTCACCCTCTTTACCTGTTTCAGCCATCCCCCTTCCCTACCTTCCCTCTGGCAACAACCAGTTTGTTCTATTTAAAAGCCTGTTGTGTGTGTGTGTGTGTGTTTCTTTGTTCATTTGGTTTGTTTTATAAATACCACCTATGAGTGAAATCCTATGGTGATTTTCTTTGACTGACTTATTTTACTGAGCATCATACTTTCTAGGTCCATCCATGTGGATGCCAATGGCAAGACCTCATCCTTCTTTATGACTAATATTCCAGCACATACATGTGTGTGTGTGTGTGTGTGTGTGTGCGTGTGTGTGTGGGAGTGTCATTGTGTGTGTGCAGCACCTCCTCTTTATCCATTCCTCTATAGATGACTTGGGCTGCTTCCATATCTTGGCTATTGTAAATAATAAACAATATACTTAAGGGTACATATATATCTTTTTCAAATTAGTGTTTTCATTTCCTTTGGGTAAATACCCAAAATTTGTTAAGTATGCTCTATATCAGAGCCAGTCATATTTTTAAACCTGGTACTTCAAATTTAACTTTACCTATTGGCTAGTTAAAATGCCCAATGTTTCTTAAATGGGAAAAATTAGCCTTATTTGAAGTAAATACTTCACATTCCTGCAAATATCTTTTGTTAAAAAACACGAAGTGTTGGGGGTGCCTGGGTGGCTCAGGTCATGATCTCACTGTTCATGAGATCGAACCCCACTTCAGGCTCTGCACTGACAATATGGAGCCTGCTTGAGATTCTTTCTCTCCCTCTCTCTCTGCACTCCCTGTTCGCGCTCGCTCGCTCTCTCTCTCTCTCTCTCTCTCTCTCTCTCGGAATAAATAAACATAAAAAAATGTGAAGGTCGTATTTTGAGGTATTTATTTTGTCAAAATTTATATCCTGATGATATTTCCTCTTCCAGCTTAATTTATCAGTCTTGGTAACATGGCCATATAAAATGCATATTTTATTAAATATATACCACATAATGTGAAAAATAATCATTTTGACTCTTCAGTCAAGTAAAGGTAACTGATTTTTATTGACTGAAAAATTTTCATACTTCAGCAATAGGGAAAATGTTGACTTACAAACATATACTAGAGATTTTTTAAAACTTATCATTATATTTTGTAGAGATAATTTACTGTTTGCAAAATATCCATTTCTTCCCATGTTTCCCAGACCCTTCTGGGTAAGTGGATTTATGTGAAAAGATGTGGCCAGTGTGCTCTCAGTAAGTAACATGTCATTTCCAGGAAGAAGCATTTACAAGCTAGCGGACAGCCCTCTGGGTCTCCCTTCTGATGCTCTGGTAATGGAGGCCTTATTTTCCAGATGTAATGTCTATATCTGCCTGGTCCCAGAGGAAGTCCTTCTGACATTTTTTTTTTAGATATGTATAGTAAGTGACTCTCCAAAAATGGCATTTTTGAGATTTGGGGGTTATTTTGTCTGTGTCAAATAACCTGGCCTTACCTAACACACACTGTGGTTACCTGTGTTCCGGTGGGGATAGCTAGAGCTATCATAGAATTATACTGTACATGGGTAGGGTTGTATTTGATATTGGGTTATCCAACTTTGTAACCTTGGACACGCATACGTGTTTGTCTTTGAGGTTACATCCTGAGGATTGTGGTTGCTTGGGTAATGAACAAAAAGAAATCACCTCTAAGAGCTCATCCTTTGTAGGTTTTCTCATGCTGAAGATGTAAAAGAGGGGCACCTGGGTGCCTCAGGTCATGATCTCACAGTTCATGAGTTTGAGCCCTGTGTCAAGCTCTGTGCTGACGGCTCAGAGCCTGGAGCCTTGCTTCAGATTCTGTGTCTCCCTTTCTCTGACCCTCCCCCTCTCACGCTCTGCTCTGTTTTTTTTTTTTTTCTCTCTCTCTCTCTCAAAATAAATAAACATTTAAAAAAAAGATATAAAAGAAGGATACTTAGCTTTCCAGTTCTAATATTCTGAATATGCTAAGAGAGAGCTTTCAGCAGCCCTGGCTCTAGCCTTATGGGGAAAGTAGTCAGGAGAAAAAAATTGACACTAAAACAAATTCAGAACCAAGAGATGGAGAGTCTGTGGAACCAACCCCTGCTTCCAGTCATTGCCAGCTATGGCCCTCAGTTTGTTTCATTGCTTGACTGGATTCAAGAAGGCCTCAGGAGAGAGGCTTCATTGTCACAGCCAACCAATAGCTCTCTTCTTCAATAGGCCTTAGAGCCGATCCATTTGCTTCTTGTAAAATCAGGGCTTAGACTCTTGCTTTTGGTTCCATGCCGTGTTTTTAAAAGCAGGACTATGCAATTGAATGTATTATATTTTTAATCAGCTATTTTAAATCAAAAAAATCAAAGACATGGGTGGATCTAATTACTTCAAGATTTCATTGAAATCATTTATTACATACCTAGAAAATAATTAGGTATTACTTTATCTTTCAGTATAATTGAAAAGATTAGTGTTCCATTGTCAAAAAGGTCCATATTTAAAGATGTAATTATAATCATATCACAATGATAAGTGAAATATTATTATTGATGTGATTATACTTGATTATAATCCAGGCACAGTGATATAACTTGATTTGTTCATTATATTAAGGAAAAATAATTACTTGAGCATACATTTTAGTTTGGTTTAAATATCCTTTGAAATACTCTTATTAATGTCCTTTGTAAGTCTGAATACGAACATTATCCTTGGTTCATGTGATTTCTAATTAGAATTTGTTTTAATTTAATGAAAATTTCCATATTTAATATCTTGGTCAGTAAGACCATTGCATAGAGTATTTGTGACGCTATGGTACCTCAGTTTTTACTGAACTACATTTTAGTAATTATTTTCTATTCAAAGTTAATATTCATAACAAGAACCCATTTTGCATTAATGATATGTGTTTTTTTAATTTTACATTACACAGTCGAATGATATGTTTTTCAGTTTTGAGACATTATTACAAATATATATACAAGCTACTGGTGTCCTTTAAACAAATAGAGGTGGAACTCAAGAAACTTATATCCGTTGGATTAAACATGAAGAACTAAGTTTCAATAAAAATTGTATGTGTATATGTATGTACAAGTATTAAGCCAAGGGTAGAAACAGAATTTCTTGTATTTTTGATGGAACATATATACACATATACACAGAGGCATGTATGAGTTTCTGAAAAACCTCATATTTTGAATAACCACACAAGAAAATAGGATTGAGGCAAGCCACTCTAATCATAGGTAACTAAGTTATAGACTACTGATATAAATAATAACAGCCATAATCAAAATACTAGCACAGAATAAAGGCATTTTAAAATTCTAATAGAGGAACATTTCAGTAAACACATTACTTTACCTAAAAAGGCTGTTGAGTTGGCAAGCAAAGAATCTTGATGGAAGGAAGGATGATAAAAAAATAAAGTTTAAGGGGTGTCTAGGTGACTCAGTTGGTTAAGCGTCGGAATCTTGGTTTTGGCTCAGGTCATGATATCACAGTTTGTGACCTCGAGCCCCACATTGGGCTGTGCACTGTCAGCACGGAGACTGCTTGGAATTCTCTCTCTCTGCCCCTCCCCACTTGTGCACACTTGCTCTTGCTCTCTTAGAATAAGTAAATACACTTTAAAAAGTTAAGACTGTTTAACTGTGAAGGCAAGAAGAAAGTGCCCAAAGACTGGAAAAACTATGCAGTAAATAAGTACTTCCAAAAGAGAGCATGCAGAGAAAGAGTGGACACTAGGTAAAGCACATACTGAACAGCCTGTATTTTTTCTTGGCTTGCTTGCTCAACTGTGTTAGTGTACTTCCTTGGTGGCAAAGGCATTAGTGAAGAAAATTACATAGGAATCAGCACTACTTGTGTGTTGCATTGGCCTAATTCTTCCATTGGCCAGTTGCATACAATTTTCATTGCTCTACAGAAACATGCATTGCATATGTGAAAATGGAGACAGTAGAAGGAAACTGATACATACCAGGCACCTAGTGGGTGCCAAGGTCAAAGCAGACCTAACACATACATAGTTTCTTTTAAGAAGAGAATAAAGATGTTTAATACGGAATGGTTTCTTGCAGAATTTGAGCAAAATAAGTCACACAAACTGTCTGGAAAGTTGCCTCAGCAGATTTGGGAAATGCAAAGTTTTAAATTGTTGATTCAAAGGTCAGCAAGGAGCTCAGCAAAAGAAACCAAGTGTGGTTTGGATTTCTTTCCACTAGTTTACTTTTCGGTCTTTTGATCTTTATACATTCTCATGATAATTTCTGGGAAGTCTCTAGGTTAATTAGGTCTAGTTTAATTGCCAATAGTATTAAACACAAAGGGAGTTTATTTAAGGATAGGAAGAATCTGAGGAAACCCAAGATCAGGAACACAGTCCAACTTCAGGAACATTCTAAAACCAAGATGGAAGAGTTAACTTGAATTGTGCTTTCTCTGTGCCTCTTGTCTCTTAACTGCATCTCTGCACATCTGTTTCACTGCCCTCACTCTGTGGAACTAGCTTTCTCTGCTTCGCCATGCATGGGCAGAAAATATGACTACACCTCACAGTGTTGCAGAAACCCATTAGTTATATTTCTACATTCTCTGTTAGGGGACTTTAATTGATCTTGGGTCAAAAAACCATCATTAGTCATATTGTACACATAAGCCTACTGGGTCCCCAGCCTGGTGACCATATGGATAAGAGGGAATCATCAGATTAAAGGAACAAGGTAAACAGGCCGACAGTGAGCCCATTAACAATGCATTCTTAGACTGTTCATTCAACAAATCATTGATTCAGCAAATAGTAATATAATACTTACCACAGACAAGTATCAAAGTATAGTACGCAGATGAATAGATTGTTTCAACAGATAGCTAATCTTTTTTTTTTCATTTTGCATTTTCTCTCATTATCTACTCAAGGTCATGCCTACTGCACCTCTAAACATTTCATTAAATCCAATTATACAGCAAACACTCCCAAAATAAACTTAGATTGTATTGCAGTTTCACTTAACAGTATATAAAATGCTGTGTTGTGACAGGTATCAACTATCCATTAGATACTGAATCAATTTTTCTTAAGCACTACTCACTGCTTGCTTTTCTTGAAGCTAGATCA
>NC_043709.1:117829437-117841862 GCF_006229205.1 Suricata suricatta
TTAAATCCAATTATACAGCAAACACTCCCAAAATAAACTTAGATTGTATTGCAGTTTCACTTAACAGTATATAAAATGCTGTGTTGTGACAGGTATCAACTATCCATTAGATACTGAATCAATTTTTCTTAAGCACTACTCACTGCTTGCTTTTCTTGAAGCTAGATCATTCTGAAAATTTCCTGTTAGACCTATGAGTGCGAACATATGGTTTCTGTCTTGTGGTAAAAAGTTATGAACTGACCTGGAGTATGCAGTAGGAACAGAGGAAGGGGGGAAGAGTGTATGGAAAATTGTGGGGAGGATGACAGTTCAGGATGGGTGCTTTTAGCTCTAGTCATTATGTCTGCCCTCCAGCTGGCAGGTAAAAAAGGTGGAAGAAGAGGCAAAGAGCATATGCCAAGTGTCATTTAAAAGATGGGACACCTGGGTGGCTTAGTCAGTTGAGCATCTGACTCTTAGTTTCAGCTCTGGTCAAGATCTCATGGCTCGTGGGTTCAAGCCTCATGTCACTGCACAGACAGTGCGGAGCCTGCTTGGGACATCTCTTTCCCTCCTTTTCTGCCTTTCTCCAACTCATGCTTGCTCTCTCTCTCTCTCTCTCTCAAAATAAATAAAATAAACTTTAATTTAAAAAGAAAGTTTTCCTTATAACCTTTGCATTTCCTTCTAACTGTTGCAGATTTCACTTATAACTAATTAGCCAAATTCTGTTGCCTATTTGAAGTGTGAGGAAATCCAGGACTTGTGTTTATTGTAAACTAAGGAAGGGGAAGGGAGCGGGTATTTGTTTAGAGAACTAAGAGCCCCCCAGAAGTTCCTACTAGATAATTTCTCAGCCTAAAAGCAGCCAGAATTGTGACTTTAAAGGTATATTGTCAACCCCTTCTTCACAACATCCTGTTCTTTGCTCTGTGTCTCCATTTACTCTCTGCTAAGGTTGCCTGCTGCTTAGTTCTCAAAATTTGGGCATCTCCCCAAAATTCATTTCCTTAAACCTTTCTTAACCAACCCCCTCCACTGTCTTCCATGAAGATTTCTTCCCTTTTTCATAATTTTTTGACCAGGAAATATTTTCTAATTTAGTAGGTGAATTGATACAATGTTTTAATTTAGATACACAATGAATAATTAAGTTAAATTTTTTTTTTTAACCAGTATGTTCGTTACTGGTCATTCACATTTCTTTTGAGAATCGCCCATTCATTTCCTTGCCAAAGGTTTCTATTGAGTTGTTTGCTTTCTTGTGTTGATTGGAACATGCTCTTACTTCACTGATTATATAAACCATTTTATAAGATATATATATATACTGCACATGTTTTTCATGCTTTTCACTGTCATTTCATATTGTTTATAGTACTTTCACTGAGACCATTTCATTCACTTAATTTAATTTAATTTTGTTCTATTTAATTGAATTTAAGTTAATGAAGGTTTTACTTTATGGATTTGCTTTTGTCATTAAGTTTAAGAAATACTCTGAGATTAGAAATGTTTTTCTGCTTTTCATTTTTATATTTTAGTGCTCATATTTAAATGTCCTTGCACCATACTTCTCCATCACCGTATTTTATCTAACAGTAATTATGCTTTATATTTTTGTTGTTCCTTTTTCCCAAGTTCCCTCCTGAAGCAATTCACCATAATGTTTTTGTTGTTGCTGCTGTTTTTTTCTATTTTACAACATGCTGGTACATTTTACTTTCCTAGTAGTGTGATCTACTACTTTATTTTTTAATTTGTTGTGCTTTGCACCAAGGGAACACCCTGGTTTCATTTTAGTTGTTTATTTCTTAGTGGTTAATTAGACTTCTCTTAATTGTCTTACTCTGGTGGAAACTAAAATGTGGAATTAGGAGATTATCCCGATTATCAGGGGCTCCTAGGAATTCATTTGGAAGGGTGATGCTTTCATTTTCTTAATTGCTTTAAATAAGCGAAGTCCAAAGTATTAAAAGGTTCTTTTAATCTATACTAAAGCTAAATGTGTTGGTTGGACTATAAAAAAAAGTAAATCAAAGAGAAATGAAAATATTAAGAAGTTCATTATTATTCACTAATTGATCTGTTACTGCTGTTAATATATCTCTAGATAATCATTAACATGAGCTACTTTACGCTTAGATATATTTTTATGAGTTGAATCATTGGCTGAATGTTATCTTCGTATATATTAAATATTGTAAGTACATTGAAATGAAGTTGATGGAATACAGCTTTCTTGGGGGCATGGAGTGCACCTGCCGTAGCTCTGGGATGTCTTCAAGAGACCATGAGGGCATACATGTGGTGAGGTGTGTGGAGTCCTTCTGCAAAAGGCAAACTGTAGCCTGTGATGAGATGACCTGAAAAGTTTAGAATCTCCAGTTGTCCAGAATCCCATAAAGCCCCTTTCCAGAAATGGGAAAGCCCATTTCCTCTCCCTGCATAATCTTACAGCCTTTTATTCTCATTGGTTCTGATGCTAATGTTAGACATGGTCTACTATGAAAAGTGTGTTTTTCTGAAAAGACACACGTGTGTTTTCCTTTCCCTCTTTCTGTCTTTGTGGTTCTCTCTTCCCCTGCTCTTTCTCTCTCATTCTTCTTTGCTAAATTGCCTAAAACAATTTTACCTCCTTTTGTTGAAATGCATCAGTGATTGTGGCACTCAACCCTGGCTGCACACTCCGATCTCTTGGGGAGCTTAGAATAATATCTCTACCCAGGCCTCATTCCAGACCAATTAAACTGTTATCTCTGGGTATGGAGTTCAGGCATCTTTCAGGCTTTGGGTAATTCTAACATGGAGCCAGTAATGTGAGCCCTTATTACACATATAAAAGAGTATCTTAAACTATATCTTCAGCTTAGTGTTAGAATAAAATGTTCCCCCAAGTTACTATCTACAAATTAAATGCATCATCTATACCTTGGAAATTTCTTATGTGTACTTAAAATGTAAAATGTAAAAACGTTTCCAAATTTAAGTTGAACATAAAGTCAGGCTTTCACTTAACACCTGCTCCTAGCGCAGTGCCCAGCCTCCAATAGACAATCAGCAAATATTGTTGCCTTTAAATTTTTTTTATTTTTTAATGTTTTTTATTTATTTTTGAGAGACAGAGAGAGACAGCAGGAGTAGGGGAGGGTAAGAGAGAGAGAGAGAGAGAGAGAGAGAGAAAGAGACAGGATCTGAAGACAGACTCCAGGCTCTGAGCTGTCAGCACAGAGCCCAACTCTGGGCTCGAACCCACGAACCATGAGATCATGACCTGAGCCAAAGGGGGACGCTTAACCGACTGAGCCCCCCAAGTGCCCCAGATTGTTGCCTTTAAAATTTCTCTTGATGGTGGTCAAATGCACAGAACATAAAATTTACCATCTTAATAAATTTTAAGTGAACAGTTTAATGACCTTAAGATATTTACATTGTTACGTTACCATCACCAGCATCTAAGAACTCCATCATGTAAAACTGGAACTCTGTACCCAGTAAATAATAATGCCCCATTTTGCTCTATTCTTGGCCCCTGGCAACCACCATTCTACTTTCTGTTACCGCGACTTTGACTAAGTGTCTCATATAGGTGTCCTGTTGTGATCTGCTTACTTCATTTAGCATAAAATGTTAATCCATGTTGTAGCATATATCAGACTTCCCTTCATTTTTAAGGCTGAATCATATATTACTGTAGGTATACAGCATATTTTATTTATCCACTCTTCTGTCGGTGTGCACTTGGATGACATCCATCTTTTGGCTACAGTGAATGCGGCTATGAGTGTGGGTGTATAAATACCTGTTTGAGGCCTTGATTTTGTTTTGTTCTTTAGGTATATGTCCAAAAGTAGAATTGCTGGGTCATGTGATTGTACTTTAGTTTTCTCAAGGCCACTGTTCTGTGACTCATGGTCACTGAGCCATTTTACCTCCTCACCAGCACCACACAAGCATTCCAATTTCTCCATATTCTCACCAAAACTTGATTTTTTTAAAAAAAAATGTTTCTTTATTTATTTTGAGAGAGAGAGAGACAAAGCAAGACTGGGGTAGGGGCAAAGAAAGAGGGAAACTCCCAAGCATGCTCCTTGCAGTAGGCACAATGCCTGATACAGAACTCCGTCTCACAAATGGTGAAATGAAATCGAGTTGGTCACTTAATAGACTGAACCACTCAGGTGTCCCTGACTGTTTTTGTTTGTTTTTTAATAATAGTCATTTTAATGGGTATGAGGTAGTATCTTATTTTGGTTTTGATTTGCATTTTTCTAATTTCCCTTAGTGATGGTGAGCACCTTTTCATGTGCTTATTGGCCACTTGTCTATCTTCTATTCAGCTGTAACATAATTGTCTTTGCTCTCAGGCATAGATTGCGGGGGGCGGGGGGTGGGGGAGAGATCTACCATGGTTTTTGACACAATCTGTGGAGCAGTGATTTCTGATATTAATTCCCCAAGCACAGTGATGTCATCATAGACAATTTTCTAAAGTGATGAACTGAACTTCTACCTTGTAGCTACTAGTAGCATACTGAGTCACTTTTCTATAGATGTGCAACTTCTCTAGCTTTCACTAGGAACAGTGCTAATTTCCATCTAACTTCCAAAGACAATGAGGATGAGAGCTTGTAAATATCAAACTTATTTACATTTGTACTTCAGCTTTCTTAATTAAAAAAATAGCTTTATTTTTAGTTATGTGTGCTTTGGCACTAAATCCTATTGTATATGTGGTTTCATGCTAATTTTTTAAATTTTAATTTCATAAAACTCCATCTAAATGAATCATTTTTTTGAAAATAGGGAATAAAATGTGTGAGACCTTCAATGAGCTAAAAATGTTACATCTGTACTGCCACAACCTGCCCATATATATTTCTGAACATCAAATAGAGAGGAAGATGCAAAGGTCTGTCTTCTGTAAAGTGTTGAGGATGGTGGCAAAATCAATTGCACACAGGAGCGCCGGGCTGATCACGAGTGCATTCGCAGGCACAACCGCTTTAGGAAGCTTCATATTTAGAAATGGGGTTCTAAAGATCAGTTTCCTTAAAGCTATATTCCCTGATCCCCGTTGTAAAATCTTCATGTACTCTCTGACATCCCCATAACTCAGTCTGAAGATTGATGATATATGATGAGTCCATTCCTTTCTTTCCAATCTACATGTCAGGTCTGCCAAAAATCAGATTCCTAAATACATGAGGCTCAATTCTAGGTCTTCTTTTATATTTCAGCGGTCTATCAATCTACCCCTTTGTTATTCCACACCATCTTGCTTATTATAATATTTAAATATGTTTTTTTATCTGAAGTATATAGACTCTTGATTTTGATCTTTCACAGGAGTATCTTGGCTTTTTGTTTACCTTTTGTTATTTATGTGTATATGACACTGGATATCATAGACGTATATATGTATATATGTTTATGTATATATCATATATAATACATATAGATATGGCTATGTATGTATGTGTATGCATATGTATGTGTTCATATCTATGTATATGGATATATGTCCATCTACAGGTTCTAAGAGGCAGGTTTCCCATTAACTCTAATGCAGCAGGTATAAGTCGGTTAGTTCAGTTTTGTGTGGAAGCCTCCAGTAAATTCCCTGCCCTGAGTAGGTCCTGCCAATGAAGTTGTCTGCAGATTTCAATAGAATTTTCCAATTGGTTTACTCCATTCCATTTCTGGCTTTGAAGACTCCTATATGTGAAAAAATATTTGAATTTTTGTTACACAATGTAGATATTTCCTCTTAGATGGTCTTAATAAGGTGACTAAAATCTCACACTGCCAAAAATGCTGGCCAAAAAATGATTTTCTGCCCATAATATTAAAAAAATGTAAAATACAGTATTAACCTGAAGATGTTTGGGAATGTTTGGTTATCTGTATTATGAAAAATTATAATATTATTTCTTGAACATATAGCCATATAAAATGTACATCTTTTCCCAAGATGTTAGTCTTGCTTTAGTCTTTAGGAAGTAGTATACTATTTGGTGAGCTTTTCTTTAAAATAACTTATGAAACTTATTAAGCAATTTAAATACTCTGTTGAGTTTGACAGTGAATCCAGTGAGCCTCCAGGGGTTTCCAGTCTAAAAGTATTATCTTGTGTTCCAAGAAAAGTTCTACTATTAAATATTTTTGTAATTTTCCAAATTTCCTTAAAAGTATAGAACATGCACTTTATATTCTCATTTTGATTTCCTCGATTGGAAAACCAATATTTAAGATATTATATAAGTGGATAGGCTTTTAAATCATTGCCTGAGTTTGAATTTTAACTCTACGATTTCTCAGCTGTGTGAACTGGGACAAATTAATGAAGCACATTGTGCTTCTTCTATACAATTGGATTACTGTGAAAATCTATTGATTAAACTTTGCAAAGTAATTAAAACAATACCTAGCCTACTGTAAATCATTAATAAATATCATCTGTTAACACTGATATCATTTTCTAATTCTGTTTAGAAAGTAAGTGATTATATAGGGGCTCCTGGGTAACTCAGTTGGTTAAGCATCTGTATTTGGCTCAGGTCATGATTTCATGGTTCATGAGTTCAAGCCCTGCATGGAGCTTCACACTCACAGTGTGGAGATTGCTTAGGATTCTCTCTCTCCCCCTCTCTATGCCCCTCTCCAACTGCTGCTTTTTCTCTCTCCCAAAATAAATAAACTTTGAAAAATGTTTTTAAAAAGTAAATTATAATATAAAATATTATTAATGTTTTCACAGGTAGTATTTTGTTGTAGAAAGAATGCTGGCCTAGGATGAATGAATTAGGACTTCCAACATCTATAAATCAAGGACAATTTCATCAGCTTTATGTATTTATCTCAGCTAAATCTTACAAGAAACCATTTTATACAAAAAGAAACTAAGATTTTTGTGAGGGAAAGCAGTCAATAATTAAGTAAAAAAATGGAAATGCTATCATTAATAGGAAATTTACCAAACTGTCAAGCATATACTGAAAACTTTGCATATATTATCTCCTTTAATGTTTGCATACAAGTCCATATAGGAACTTCAGTATCTGCATTTGTCAGAGAAGGGTTCTGATCCTCAGAAAGATCAGGTAATTTGGGGCTCCTGAGTGGGTCACTCAGCTAAGCATCTGACTCTTGATTTTGGCGTGGGTCATGGTGTCATGGTTTGTGAGATCTCACAGTTCTTTGGGATTCTTTCTCTCTGCCCCTCCCCTGTTCTCTGTCTCTCTGCCCCTCTCTGTTCTCTCTCTTTCTCTCAAAATAAATAAATAAACTTAAAAAAAACTTTAAGAAAAGATCAACTAGTTTAACCAAATTGCATAGTTGTTACAAATTTTACTCAGGGAGATATTAAGATTTTGTTAAAAATATTTTCATTATTTTAATATTTTTGTAAATTATTTGTTTACAGTTACAGAGTTCCTCCAAATGTTTGAGTCTTAGTTTTAATAATCATCATCAGTCCGCAGTACTCTTAATTCTGAAGATCTGATTGAAATCGTATATAGATATTAGAGCACAGAATAAAATTTTATACATCTTACAAATATGAGGGAATTCACTTGAAAGGGTCAATGATAATATTTACTCTGATTAGACTTGTTTGTATTCATTTTATGCAGAAAACCATAACTTGATCATTGTTTGACCTTGAAATTTGCACAGTAATTGAAAATTATATCACGGTGTCCTGTAGTAACCTTATTACACAAATAATAGACAAGATGGGTTAATTTAAAAATCTGAATTAGATTGTTCAGCATTTCACAATCTCTTATTCTTCATTAAAGTCCATTAGTGGTATCAAAATCTGAGAGGCTCTAGAACCTTATAAATTTAGGTAGTCCATATGTTTTCTTACATGGCATTTTTAAATTACATATATTATTGATCATTGTTGTAGCCCTCTTCCTCCTACCGTTGGACCAATACAGATCAGCAATAGATGCAGTTAACTGCTTATATTCTTTTTTAGTTCATGTCTCAGAAACCAGTTTTACCAGCCTTGAGAAAATCAAGGTCATTTTTGATAATGATTTGAGATGAGTGCATAGAAACATAATAAAAAAAAATTGATGAAAAAGATGTGCATCTGTGGACCATGCATAGGTGGGCATTACGAGGTGTATTTGTGAGGCAGGAAGTAGGGAAAGATAAAGTAACAGGTGAAAGAAGACATTGTGTCCATTTTTGTCATGTTTAGCTTGTCTGATATGTTGTAGAGAAATCCAACAGAAAATGTATTGTAAGTTTCCAGACTCAGGAAAAGGTACAGATTGAGATGTAGATATCAGATTATCAGCCCCCCAGGTGGCAGATAAAACCCTGAGGCCCAAGGAAGAGCAAAGGGAAATAAAGCAGCATTATAATTTGTCCTGCTAGCATTTAAAAGGTTTAGCCTGGAAAAGGGTGAGAAGGAAAGTGAAGAAATGACAGAATAGCAAAATACCGTTTATTCATTTAGCTTAGGAGCTGAAGAAACTGAGGGTTTCCAAAAAGAAGGCGTTTTTGGCATATCAGAGGAAACTGTAAAGTCCAGAATGGAGAGTGTTGATACTTCTTTTCAAATGGTAATCAGGAACTCATCAGATAGCTGAACAAGGATGTGAAGACTAGAAGTGGTGGGAGGGAGTGAGGACTCTGAATCACTAAACCACTGGAAGGTTCTTGCATAAATGTATCACATTCTGAGTTTTTTGGTGGTGGCATTTTATTGGTGTTATTGGTGTTTTATTTTCTTACAATTTCTCCTTCCTTCTTCTCAGGCCTTCTAATAACTTTCGTCTAAATCTTTAGGTCATTGATTTGATGTGTATATTGCCTAGGGTTCAGCAATCTCTGTTCTTTATTTTATTTTATTTTAATGTTTATGTATTTTTGAGAAAGAGAGAGACAGAGTACAAGCTGGTGAGGGGTAGAAAGACACACACACAGAATCTGAAGCAGGCTCCAGCCTCTGAGCTGTCAGCATGGAGCCTGATGTGAGGCGTGAACCCACAAACCCTGAGATCATGACCTGAACCAAAGTTGGATACTTAACCACCGGAGACACCCAGGCACCCCTGCTGTTGTTAAATAATATGAAGAGCCCATAAAGAAAACTGGACATTTAACATATGTCCAGATCTTAGAAAATAATAATAATAAAAATAAAAATCTGAGTCTCATGTCTGAAAAGAGAGTTTGGGATACATCATTTTCTTTCAAACAAACATAGACACGGTTTATTTTTTTGTGTACAGACATGAAAAATCAGTCTTTAGGATATTTTCCATTTAGTGTGCATTTTTTATGTGTCCCAAATACTAAGACATGGTTGAGTAGGTTTGATAACATTTCTGATAATTTTGACATGAGATCATGGAGGTTGCATTTTCAGAAGTCCTGCTATGAATTGTCTGATATGTGCATTGACCTTCTTAAAACCTAGCCATGTTTCTAACAGAAGATGGATTTAAATGTTCCCTGCTGTAGAGAAACTATGAAAGGTATTGTTAATTTCCGGGTGTTTCAACATGCAGGTCATGAGTTATTACGTCCTCAGTTGTGTTGAGCTCTCCTTTCATTTGCAAACTTACCCCTGCTGGCATTTCTAGAACCAGAGGGCACTCAAGTGGAATAAGCAGTTCATCTGTGAAGGAAGATTTGAGGTGCATGATTCTTTTTCCACAATACTTTTAGCCTGTTTCTTCTCTGCAACATATGTTGCTCTTCCTTCAAACAGATCTGAGTCTTCCATACTTTCATTATGTTTCCAAACTGACTCGTTAAGGAAGCCAAGAAGGATGGCATTTTAAAAAGGAAATTCATAAAGAAAGTACTTGGTCTCAGTCAGGTGGTCTGGTCTATCATTCTAATTGGTTAAATGAGCAGCTGAGATGGGAAACACTTTGAAAGGCCATCAACTGAGTAACTGTACTAAATATTTATTACTGCAACACTACAAGCTAGTGCTACTTCTTACTGTTCTCTGACAACAACACCTACATATGTTTTCATTATAGTACTAAACGTGTATCACTAATACATTTTGATCACCAGGTTATAAATTCTTTGAAGGTAAGAACTATTCCAGTATCCACCATGTTGCCTGACAATCACTCAATACATGTTCCTAGGATGAATAAATAAGAGATTCTCAATTGCTGACATCGCTAGATGTAAACATATAGTCATTATAGATTAGGGACAATGACACTTCAGTGGCAAGAAGCAACCTAGTACCCAGAGACTGGTTTCTTTCTTTTCTTTTTTTGTTTTAATTTTTAACATTTATTTATTGAGAGACAGAGAGCATGAGCATGGGAGGGGCAGAGAGAGGGGAAGATAGAATCTGAAGCAGGCTCCAGGCTCTAAGCTGTCAGCACAGAGCCCAACACAGGGCCTGAACCCACAAACCATGAGATCATGTCCTAAGCCAAAGTCAGATGCCCAACCAGCTGAGCCACCCAGAGACTAGTTTCTGGTAACATTTTCCAATAAAAATAATCAGGGCTTTATGGAGAAATGGATTTTGGCTGATTCTAGGAATGGGCCAAGAAACATACAAGATGAACCTAAAGCAACTAATAGTGCTAGAAAATAAGGTAGTATGTAAAAAGAAAAGTCTACATTGTAAAAAAAGATAAAAGAGGGGTGCATGGGTGGCTCAGTAGGTTAAGCATCCAGCTTCGGCTCAGGTCATGATCTCACAGTTTGTGGGTTTGAGCCCTGCTTCGGGCTCTTTGCTGACAGCTCAGAGCCCGGAGCCTGCTTCCAATTCTGTGTCTCCCTCTCTCTCTCTCTGCCCCTCCCCACTCATGCTCTGTCTCTCTCTGTCTCAAAAATAAATAAAACATTTTTTAAAAATTAAAAAAAAAGAACATCTACATTGATGGGGTATGTCAAAGGGACACAGGAGCCAACTGAAAGGGCTCCTCTTGGCCAAAACCTGAACAGTTCGAGCAGCAACATTGCCTTGTATTATGACTCAAATTGTAAATGTTCTTGAGTCCATACTGACAAAAATATTTACTGAAGAAGTACATAAATGAGAGACAAGAGACCACTTTCCCATGTATAAGAATTCCAAATAATTAATTTAGATTAATTAGATTCTGTGCCCTGAAGGAAGAAATGAGGTAGTAGTTCACCTTAGATATGGCCTGCCTCCAGTCATTTCCTTCCGAAAAATGCAGTATGGATAGAGACAGAAAACAAGTAACTTTACAGTGGAGAATCATGGCAGGCAGTGGAACATCAACAGGAGCAGTGCCGAGTCATACTAATAACATGTACCCTGGTCATTAGGTGATGAAAATAACTCTGTATCCTCTCTTCGTCAAACCCATTAATTCTATCACGGAGGGAAAAATAATTCCAGTAGAAAGGTATCCTACAAAATACTTGCCTAGTACTCTCCAAATGTAAGCCATCAAAAACCAAGGAAACCTGAGAAACTGTCAGAGTGAAGAGTCACCTAAGAAGATATGACATTACCAACTCAATAGCATGGGCTTCAAAGGCAGGAAATATGCCCATATGTCTTTAATGTGTTGCTTGTGATCAGTATAGACTGCATGAAAAATGAAGGTGCTTAAAAACACTTGCCCATGTGAATATACTGTCTGAAATGGAGCATATTGAATATCATCCCTTGAAGAACATGATAAAACTAGTGTTTGCCCACAAATATAGTCTATAGAATGATGATACCTAGTTATGTATAATGAACCCTATGTATAAAATTATTTTAATCCATATATACATTTAAAGTTACAAGAGTTTCTTGATTGTAAATTCTGTTTCAGAGCAGAATAAAACCAGTTTTAAATTGGAATTACTTTCAGGCTGGTGATTCTTCAAATCCGTAGTGGATTAGTCTAATGTATATATCATGCTTTTACGGGATCCAATATTTTATCTAAAAGCTATTGTGCATTATAGACCTTTTCTTCTTTCGAGGGTTTTTCAATTTATGCTTTAGTTTTAGGTTTTTAGGACTCTATCAATTTGTTTTTCTAAAGTAAATATTTAATCTGGAGATTTTTATGCCATTTTCTGCCAGCCAGATTCTCTTCAACTCTCTATTATGAGCCTCAGTGTTCTTTTCATTATATCATTAACTACAGAATATGTGAAATTATCTTTAATTTTGTATATTTCTCAGCCAGGTTAATAAATAGTGCTTTTATCATTTTGTCTGAATGAATAAATTGAAAATGGCTAAATATGAGCAAAACGTTCTCACTAAAATAATCAACCTTTTCTATTTACTGCAATGATTTTGGTAACAGCTGTCCGATTATATTTTTGTCATAAAGAATATCTACCTTTTTTAAGAATTATAAGCTCTTTTTGGTTTTTTCTTGGTGAGACTCGTATGCTATAGAAATTAGTCATTGCTTGGTTTATTACAATTTAAAGTACTGACTTGATTTCTTTTCTTT
>NC_043709.1:117841962-117844934 GCF_006229205.1 Suricata suricatta
TTGATTGTGGTGAATGATTTTTTAGTGTATTGCTGAATTTGTTTACTATTATTTTATTGAAGATTTTTACATCTATGTTCATCAGATATTTGGGCCTATAGTTCTCATTTTTGGTATTGTCTATGTCTGATTTCAGTGTCAAGGTAAAGCTGGCCTTATAGAATGAATTTGGAAACTTTCCTTCTTTTATTTTTTTGGAATAGTTTGAGAAGAGTTGGTATTAACACGTCTTTAAATTTTTGGTGGAATTTGGGGCATCTAGGTGGCTCAGTCATTTAGGTTTCTAATTTCAGTTCAGGTCATGATCTCATGGTTTGTGAGCCCGAACCCCATGTCAGGCTCTGTGTGATACCTCGGAATCTGGAGCCTGCTTTAGATTCTGTGTCTCCCTCTCTCTCTCCCCCTCTCCCCACTCACATTCTATCTGTCTGTCTTTCTCTCTCAAAAATAAATGAACATTTAAAATTTTTTTCAAATGGTTGAATTTACTTGTTAAAATTGTTAAAGTGGGTATACTACTCAAAACAATGTACAGATTTAATGCAATCCCTATCAAAATATCAATGACAGAACTAGAAAAAAAATTTCTAAAACTTGTATGGAACCACAAAATACCCCAAATAACCAAAGCAGTTTTGAGGGAAAAAAAAAAACAAAAGAAACAAAACAAACAAACAAAAAAAAACAATGCTGCAGTGTCACAATCCCAGATTTCAAGATACAGTGCAAAACTGTAGTAATCAAAACAGTACATAATGGCACAAAAATAAGCACATAAATCAATATATATAGATCACATAGGATTGGAGAGTCTAGAAATAAACCCAACTTACACTATCAACCTACAATATAGGAGGCAAGAATATACAATGTGGAAAAGACAGTCTCTTCAACAAATGGTGTTGGGAAAACTGGACAGCTTCAAGGAAAAGAGAGAAATCGTACCATTTTCTCATGCCATACACAAAAATAAACTCAAAATGGATTAAAGACCTAAATATGAGACCTGAAACCACCAAACTCTTAGAATAAAACATTGCCAGAAATTTCTTTGATATCACACATAGAAAGATTTCTCCCTGTATATCTCCTCAGTCAAAGGAAACAAAAACAAAGTTAAATCATTGGGCTAAACTAAGAACAAAACAACAACAAAAAAAAACCCCACAAATTTGCACAGCATAGGAAACCAGCAACAAAACAAAAAGGTAATCTACTCAATGGGAGAAGATATTTTCAAATGATATGTTTAATAAGGGATTAATACCCAAAATGTATAAATAACATACACAACTGGCACCAAATAATAATAATAATAATAATAATAATAATAATCACGTTTAAAAAATACGCAGAGGACATATAGACATTTTTCCAAACAGGACATACACATGCCCTGAGGACACATGAAAATATGTTCAATGTCACTAACCATCAGAGAAATGCAAATCAAAACAATGTGATATCCCCTTACACCTGTTAGAATCGCTCAAACACACACACACACACACACACACACACACACACACACACAGAACAAATAGCAAATGTTTTTTGAGAATGCAGAGTAAAAGAACCCTTGTATACTGTTGACAGGAATGAGGATTGGTGCAGCCGTGGCAGAAAACAGTATAGAGTTTCCTCAAACAATTAAAAATTAAAAATATAACTACTGGGGCACGTGGGTGGCTCAGTGGTTTAAGTAGCTGACTCTTGATTTCAGCTCAGGTTATGATCTCCTAGTTTGTGAGTCTGAGCCTTGCAACAGGCTCTGTGATGCTAGTTCAGAGACTACTTGGGATTCTCTGTCTTTCTCAAAATTAATAAACTTAAAGAAATAAGTAAAAATAGATTACTGCATTATCCCATAATTCCACTACTATTTATCCAAATCAAATGAAAACGCTAATTCGAAAAGATGAATTCACGCTTATGTTTATTGCAGCATTATTTACAATAGCCAAGATATCAGAGCAATGCAAGTGTCCATCCATGGATGAATGGATAAAGATATGGGATATTACTCAGCCATGGATGGACCTAGAGGATATTATGCTAAATGAAATAAGTCAGAGAAAAACAAATACCATATGATTTCACTAAGATGTGAAATTTATGAAGCCAAGCAAACAACAACAACAAAAAAAAGACAAACAAAAAGTAGTCTCTTAAATAAGAATAAACTAATGATTACCAGAGGGGAAGTGGGTGGACAGATGGATGAAAGAGATAAAGAGGATCAGGAGTATACTTACATTGTTGAACACTTAGTAATGTATAGAATTATTAAATATTTATGTTGTACACCTGAAAATAATATAACACTGTATGTAAATCATACTTCGATTAAAAAGTGTGAATCCCTTTGGGGCACTGGGTGGCTCAGTCAGTTAAGCGTCCAACTTCAGCTCAGGTCATGATCTCACACTTTGTGGGTTCGAGCCCCACTTTGGGCTCTGTGCTGACAGCTCGGAGCCTGGAGCCTGCTTCAGGTTCTGTGCTCTGCTCTTCAGATACTCACTTTCTGGCCCTCCCCTGCTTACTCTCTGTCTCTCTCTCTCTCTCAAAAATAAATGAACGTTAACACATAGTAGCAGAATATTTACTATTGAAGCTTGAAAAGATGTGAGTTCTTTGTGTGCAATCTTTCATTTATGCACGTGAGAGGGTTTTCTTTTTTTAATATTTTTACATTGTAGTACTTGTTTTGCTTGTTGGGGGTGTTTGCTTATTTAATATATTCCGTCAAGGACAGAAATTACATGCTGGTTTTTTTTCCCCTAGGAAGTGTGTCTTGGGTTTTTCCCTTATTATTTTCTTTTTATTTTCCTCTTCTTTTTTTGGTGGTGGGGGTGGTTATGTTTAAATGAAGTTGCTTTTACAACACCAAAGACTTAATCATCCATTTCCTACATAAAAGGTAGCTACTTTTTTGCATGGACCTCAAGTATATTGTAGAATAGAGGTGGAAT
>NC_043709.1:117845034-117858659 GCF_006229205.1 Suricata suricatta
TCAGACAGCTGTGAAATTAGGTGATTAACTAGTTGTTACTTAACCTTCTAATTTCTGTACAAGTCTAATTACATGAAACAGAAGTTGGTGTTTTGATTTTTTACTTTGCTTTTCTGTTTGGAGTGTCATTGCAACTATTGTATTGTAAATGATGGAAAATAATTGTGTATGTTACAAAAAATAAATTGTGTTATATTCAAAATAAAAAAAGAAGAAAATAGAAGTTGCCAGTAAAAAATAAAATAAAATAAAAAAATAAAAGACAAAAAAAATTTTTTTAAATGTAAATGTAAATCGCTTTGAAAATTCTCTGTTAATTCACTTTCCTAAGCTTCCTTGTGATGAAACCATTATGCCTTCAATTATTATACGCACATTTATTAAGTACAAACTATGGATTAGATGCTGGGTTTGGCCTAAGAAAACACATCCACAACCACTGCTTCCAAGGGGTTTGGAGTCTGGAGAAGCAGACAGGCATGCAACACAGCTGTCATCTGAGGTGGCAAACATTTTACATAGGAATAGCAGGATTCTTAGGAGACATGAAACAGAGGTACCCAACCTAGGGTTTGGATGACAAAGAAAAGGCAAAAGAAGGGGAGAAAGGAGCTATTTCCTGGAGTCTTGGTGTTGAGCGGACCACCAGGAGCCCAGGAGGGAATGGTCCGTGTAGGCAAAGGAGGCAGTATATGTGGACACATGGAAAGAGGGAGAAGCGACCGATCTGTGAAACCTCGTACTGTATTTTAATTGCAGGTACTTCTGTGGAGAGTTGCAGAAAATGAGACTAGAAAACTAAGCTACAACCAAAGCAAAGCATTTTTAGGGTCTTGAATGAGACTTTAGATTTAGATAATAGATAATGGTCAGCCCTTGACTGATTAAAGGTGATTTTTGAAAGTGCAATCCACATAAACTTGCTCACAGATGGGATGTGGTGCTGACGGAGGGAGGGTTGTCTACAAGTCTGCCTTGGACAGCTCTTAAAGATCAGTAACGTATTTAAATGTGGAATCTATAAAACCACTAAAAGGAATATTCAAATTTAATGGAAAAAAATGACTTTGTTTTCATTTTTTCCACAGTGGGAGAGACTTCTGAGATTTGCCCAGAAGCCACTGACTTTTTGTGCGACGACAAGAAGTGTGTGGCATCTCACCTTGTCTGTGACTATCAACCAGACTGCCCTGATAGGTCTGATGAGGCTCACTGTGGTAAGTGGACTTGCCTGCTCTAATACAGCCCGATCAACACAGATTTTCACTTTATTAGGAAAGTAACGTATCGGCTTTGGCCACTGAGAGGAAGTGTTCTTTTCATGCACTAGAGTAGGTTTAAAATAGCTGAGACATTTTTTCCAGCTTTTCTGTACACGCATCTACATTTCAGCTCTCTCAACCATTTCAGTCCCGTGCTAGACACTGCAGCAAATCTTGTCACAAAGATTTCTCAACATGTCATTGTGCAGAACTGTGTGTGTGGTCAGAACTTTAACTGCCAGAAACTGACCTAGCTGTCTACTTTTCTTCATTGGTTTTCATTTCCTTTTTTCATTCCTTTTCCAAAAGATGGTTGATTTTATACATGAGGCTAAAAATGAGCACTTTGAATAAATACTAGTTTTATGATTAATTTTGTCCATCCCAGAGCTCTGGGGAAAGAGGACTGGATTGGCCATATTGTTATTGTTGTCATTTTATTGAAGCTTTAATTCAAGTGATGTTGAAAAGTCATTTATAAAAGCAAGTATGCAATTTTAAAATGTGAGCCTGTATTTAAATCATATTTTTTACTGATGAGCATTTGTATGGAATCTTGATACCATGTGGGCTACCTGTTGTAGCATTCACTACCTAAGAAACTACCGTAGAAGTTAGGAGCCTAAGAAAGTCTCATTTAGCTTTCATGTGGTGGATCCCTAATTCAGGAAAGAACCAGCGAGGCATATTGTTTCTGATCCACATGTCTTCAGCTAGGATAGCTGAAATGGGAGGTCACTTTACATGTGGCTTCATTCCTTCCATGTTTGGCACATTGGTCCTCTTGGGTCTATCTGGTTTGACATGGCGTCTCTTCCTCCAGGATAATCAAATGTGGCTTGGGCTTTCCATAGCATGGCTGCCACGGACAGTCAGATATCTTGCATGCCTTTTACCAGAGTAAATGCTCTCAAAAGCAAGCATTCTAGGATCCATAGGAAAACAAGACAAGAATTCTTATGACTCAGCCTTGAAAATTCTAGAATGTCACTCTTGGCTCTCTCTAATAGTCACTCAAATTAAAAAGTCTCACTTGAGCCAAAGAGAGAAAGGGTTAGACTCCACCTTTGGGGAAATGTCATGTGTGTAGAGGAAGGGAGAATCCTAGAAGTTATGTTTAAATTTTTATTTTTAACTTAGTATCATTTTTATTCTTTGACATATTACAGTAATGGTGCTTCTGAAGTGTTCATTTTCTCTTAGTTTCATTTATTACTTTTATTAAATTGTGGTAAAATATATATAATATAAAATTTACCATTTTAACCAATTTTAGCTGTACAGTTGAGTGGCTTTATGTGCATTTGTATTATTGTACAGACATCACCACCATCCATCTCCAGAACTGTGTCATCTGGAAAAATTGAAACTCTATGCCCATTAAACAATAATCATCCATTTTCCCCCTCCCAGCCCCTGAAAGCCACTGTTCTCTTTTCTATTTCTAGGCATTTGACAACTCCGGGTACTTTATACAGTATTTGGATCATACAGTAATTGTCTTTCTATGTCTGGCTTATTTCCCTTAGCATAAATTTCTCAACATTAATCCTGTATTTTAATTTTAAAAATCAAAGTATAAAAGAGATTAAAAGTCACTGGCACTTGTTAAAACTGTACTGGCAACATCACAGTGCTATAATAATCTTGATTTTGTAAACTTTTGTGTATTTCCTTTATAATGTATGCTTTCTCAAACCTTGTAATACATTGAAAAATACTTTCTAGTGTTCTTTTTTTTTAAGTTTTTACTTAAATTCCAGTTAGTTAGTTGTTCTTTCCAGCTTTTTTCCTTTGTTGCACCAAAAAATATATTTTTTGATGCTGACTATAGAACTGATTCCAATGGATCTCTAAAAACATGCTCCAAAACATTTGTGAAATCACTAATTTTCTACTCTAACAAGTAGAGTTTTTAATAATCACCAGCAAAACAAATAAAGACTCTAAAGGAAAAACACTTGGAACATTATGACATTGTATACATAATACAGTAAGGATAAGGGACATTTGTTGCATTCACAGAGAAAAATGATTACAGCAATTAAATTTTCTTCCTCTCATTTTAAGATGCACACGCTTTGAAAATATTTACATACAAAATATATTCTTCCATTTATTCCTATTCTTAGTATGGGCTAGGAACAACTTTCTAAACAATGAATGTATAAAAATGAATAAAACATTGTCTTGAACTTCCAAACCTTGCTTTCTACTGTGGGGAAAAAACAGGTGTGGGGGGTATAGTAAAATGTAGTATTCTTTGTTTTTTTAAAAAAGTTGGCAATAAATTAAAAAATTTCTGATTACTTTTGAAATGTACCAGGTGATAATACTAATAATAAAGTTATCACAGTTTTTTTGGAAGTACAAGTAAGAATTACACTTGCCCATGCAATATAGGTTTATAGAATATAAATAGTTACTAGGTATTTTGGTTTTCAAATGTGAATGCGGTTGTTTTTGTTTTTGTTTTTTTCTTGGCTTCACTCATTTTTCTTCTCGGACTGCTTTATGTGATTTTTATTTTTCCCACAGGTGTATGAGGTATTGAGATGAAAACATGCAAAGGCAGTTTTGATTTTTAGAAACTCAGTCAGTTATATACTCATATAGTTAGTGTTCCCTCCAGCTTTGGTGGATAACTGCAAGCCATATTGGAATTTATTAACATTTAAAAGAATATGTTGACAAATGAAACAGTCACTTCCCTAAAGACCTTTTGATAGACTTTGTTTGTGTCCACACACATGGGCATACAAGTGACTTACTGATTCTGCAAACTGACTTCGTCAGTATTTTATGTTGATAGTCTTTTGGATACATTGGATGCATCAAGGTTAGATTCCTGAAATCAGATAATCTATTGTGGATGGTGAACTAAATGACAAAAGTTTTTAAATGACCTTTGGAGAAATAGAAGGAAGAAATGGACTTTTGGTTTATTAACCTGAAGTCTTCATTTTGCTGAGTGATTTACCCTCATCTGCTGAGTGATTATTTAAATTCTCAGAGACTCATTTCCTCATCTTTATATTCGATATAATCACATCCATCCTATAGAGTGCTTTGAGAATTAAATGACATAAAGAACACATTTGTTTAGCCTTCAAGGATGAATAATGTTGGCCTCTTTCATTTCATTATTTTTATATTCTCTTGAAACTTGTCAGTCATAGAGGACATAGTTCATATACTTTATATTTACTGGAAAGTAAATGCAGCTCTTCTTCATGACTAAATTTTTAGTGTAGGTTATAAACAAAGGTAACATTTTCTTTTGCATTTCTAACTTCCACTGCAATTCACAAAAAAGAATTAAATCAATTCTCTTTAACAGAAACAGTTAAGTTTAAAAATGCGCTCTTTCTTACAGGGAAGAGCATCGTCACCTAAATCATGTGTTCAGTGTACTTTGTATTCCAGGCTAGGGACGTGCAGGGCATGGGGATTACAGACTAGCCTGCCTTTACCACAGTTAGAAACACCGTTATCCAGTCAGACCCTTCTTTCCCACTGACCCCAGACTCTTCAGGAGCCTTCTCAATGCAGTGCTCTCTGAAGTGATTTCACACTGAGGAGAAAGTATTAAATATTCATGTATAATGCATTATGATATAGCAAAGTAAGGCAAATATGTGGACGTGAGTAATTAAAAATTATCAATTATGGGGCCAGCTCTTAAAAAATATAAGTGATTGGGCCAAAATTTATACTTACCACACAACCATGTGACTGAATACCCTACCTATAGGAAAATGCCAGTGGCTAAATGTTAGTAATGCCTTAAATCTATTTGAGGAATCATGACAAAGGTCACAATTTGGAAATTTTTTTTCTAAAACCATAATCATATAAAAAATACTGACCACATAGTCATCATCAAGGAATATTACAGAATTCCTTGTATCATTTATCATTTAATAGTTCTATATGGAACCACTGTGGATAGACCAGGGTTAAGTAGTAATATCACTCACATAGAAATGTTCAGAGTAATTCAATGGTAAATGACTATGATGATCATCGACAAGAAAGAAGTAATGAATTTCCAAATGAATAGTAGTAACTGGAGTTGCTGTTAAGTGCTATAAACCACACATGCACACATACTTTCAGAGAACTGAAATGGTCTGAAAATGAAAGATAAGACCTAAATCAAGCATTCAAAGGTGAGTAGGAATTGCTAGATGGAATGGAAAAGATATATTAATTGATATACTTGTAGCAGAAATTTCAGCCTCAACCAGTTTGGGCATCATGGTAGTCCCTGCTAGTTGCCAAGCACTCCTTTTGTTTCTTAAAAACAGAACTCTGCTTTTATTTGGTTCAGAGTTGTGACCAAATACAGAGCCACCTTTTCCAGACTTCCCTGTTGCCACCAGAGACTAATGAGATATACATGGAAATTTTGAAAAGGTATCCCTTTTAGAAAGAAAAGCCCCAGATTGTTTAAAAAAAAAAAAAAGAGGCTCTTCTTCCTACCCCTCCCTCCCTCCCTCCCTCCCTCCCTTCCTTCTTTCCTTTCTTCCTTCCTTCCTTCCTAGAGAGAATAAGCAGGGGAGAGGGAAGCACTGGTAGAGAGAGAATCAATCTTCAGCAGGGTCCACAGACAGCGCTGTGCCTGTTGCGGTCCCAACCCACGACCCTAGGATCATGACCTGAGCAAAATTCAAGTAGGATGCTCAACCAACTAAGCCACCCAGATGCCCCTCCTCTTCCCACCTCTTTTAATGCCTTTTAATATACGTGATACTGGGAAAAGCCTGAGGATGACAAGATGAGAGGAAAGATGGAAAATATGTGCCTCACATCTACACAGTTGAACCACGCTTACATGGACAACTTCCTGACTTCTTTTTACTTGAGATACATGAATTCCTATGTGTCTTAGCTACTGTTACTTGGGTTTACCAATATACGTATTAGTTGGAACCAAGTGCATTTTAAATTGATATAATAAGGAAAATGTGTTATCTCAAATAGCATGAGGTGAAAAGCAAGGAACCCTAAAATTGGTTAATTTAACAACTTTTCTTATCAAAAAATTAGAACTACATAGACTCCTTCCTTCTTTATCCTTGCCATCTTCATATAACTGACTTTTTAATCAAGTCAGCTCTCCATATAATCTCTTCAGTCCCAAGGATCACATCTTTGCAGTGATATCCTCCGAAAGGATAAATAGATTCTCTTTCTTTTGATTTGCTCTTAAAAACAAGGCAAACTTTCCCAGGTACCTTTTCCATAATAAGGCTCATTGTCTAGAATTGTATCCCAAGACTATGGCTAACCTAATCAAGGCAAGGAAAGAAGAGAACATTGCACCTCACAATTGCTTTGATAAATTGTAAGTCGCCTCTAGACATCTGAGTGTAAGAAGGTGAATAGTAAAATACAATAGCAGTCTGTCCTCTACAGGAGAAGGAAGAAATGACTGATAAAAGAGCATCCCACAGCTAGAGAAACATTCATAAAAGAGAAAAAACGTAGGGGTGCCTGGATGGCTCAGTCGGTTAAGCGTCTGACTTCAGCTCAAGTCATGATCTCACAGTGCTTGGGTTCAAGCCCCACATCAGGCTCTGTGCTGACAGCTCAGGGCCTGGAGCCTGTTTCGGATTCTGTATCCCCTTCTCTTTCTCTGCCCCTCCCTGCTCACATTGTCTCTCTCTGTCTCTCAAAAATAAATAAAAAACATTAAAAAATTAAAAAAGAGAAAGAAAAGTAGTCCTAAACATAAAAGTTGAAAAAAAAACCTGTTTTTATTTAAGAAACAATCTTCTGAAGAATTTAGTTGGCATAGAGGCAATTTTGAGATTCAGTTTCAAAAACACTTTGCATCAAAGGAAAACTTATTGTATGTAAGGCAAGGGGTGTAAGAGTATATTCAAACCATGTGAAAAACTGGGTATTTTGAGCAATGGAAATAACACAAGAGCATTCTTAGAGATGATTAATGTGGTTTGGGTTTGTAAAGTTGATACAATGAAGGCTACACTAAAAAAAAAAAAAAGACTCATAAAATAACCCAGGGGCTTGAACCAATAGAACTATAACAGGGGTTATGAACTTCACAAAAAGGAGTGAGTTAAGTTCTACAAGGGAGACCCTGCAGGTTTGGTGATAGGTTGGATATGGAAATGAAGAATGCAGAATCAAAGAGAACTCCAAGGTGAGCATCTTTAAAAAGAGAGAAGAGTCATGCTCTGAAATTAATTATTAATCTCAAAGAGAAGAACTAATTTAGAGAGGTGAGTGCTGAGTTCATTTTAGGCTTTGTGGTTTTGAGAAGACAGTTGCATCTTCCGAGTGGAATATTCAGCACACACTTGAAGATACACACCTGCATTCCATCCTGGCTGTAAATTTGTAGGCAGGCCATCTGCATTAAAGTGTGAAGGACCATGGGCCAGGGTTAGTGAAGCTATGCAGAGTGAGAAATTTAAGCATGTAAAATTAAATCAAGAGGGGCACCTGGCTATGCCTGCAAGTTATAAGAAAGGAATTGGTAGAATATATGAGATCGAAGACCTGGAAAAGTCTTCTAACTGAAATAAACGAAGCTGTGCAATGCTAATAGCAGTACTTGGTAAGGTGTTGAGATCATAAACTGAGATTAGCCCTAGAAAGAGAAAGGAAAATGACATAATTTGACGTGGAAAGAATGAAATATAAGAGACATTTTATCCTGATTGTATAGATATCTTTAGAGTCCTCCGTAAAGTCATATGTTAGATAAGGTGGAACAGAAAGTTCAAGGGTGGGTACAGAGAATCCAAAAGGATATAGAATAATTATTATAGGTCCTGTGTGTTAGGGAGTCAGTTCCCTAGAAATGCAATAGTGCAGAAGCTGTATGTGACACCATTCTAGAGAACAAATATGGCTGTTTTTTGTATTTATATTGGAATATTCGGCATGTTTGTGGTTGTGTTAGCTAAACAGAGAAGAACTCGATTTCTTACTTTTAGCCATATTGTATAGCATAATATAAACCCATTCTTATAATATTGGAATTATAAACATAAACAGGGTATCTAGAGAGCCCATAAATAAGAATATAGAATTGAATGCATTATATGTCATTTAGAATGAGTGAAAGAAATGTACATAATTAAAAATTATTCTAGATTTTAGGGGTAAAATGCAATCATGCCTGAGAAATAAAATATGGATATTTAATGAAATATTTTCAGAGATCCAGAAAACTTTCTGAAGGAATATTAAAGCTTTGTTTACTATATGTTTGGCATCCATTTGAACAGCAAGGTTTTCTTCTGATGAAGTTTCTGTATGCTAGTATTAATTTCATGTTAGGAAGAAGTTATGCACAGGAAACCATCCTGAGAAGAAAATATTAAAAGTAACACAAACTTCATCTTTCTGAAAAGGAAGGAAAAATCAATGACAATCTCAATTGATTCATACTGGTTAAATAACCCAATCATTCTGTCTGTACCACACAGTATCAAAAATAATAACTGTTGTGCAAAAAAAGAGAAAAAAAATAAAGAAAAATGAAAGCAGTTATCACCATGTTATGATGGTACTTTTCACAGATGAGTAGGTCATAGACATTCAGTTATTAAATAGTAATTTTTCTCATTACAAATAACTTAATTTTTAATGAGTTATCAGTCAACATTTTCCAGTATTTCATGACTAGCTTGGAAATGTACGTGGATGATTGAATGGTATCCTGACAGTGTTTGTGTCCTGTACAGTTTACAACTTCTCCAAAGGCACCTTTCCTTTAGTTAATGACTCAGCCCCTCCAATGCTCTGTGCTGTTCAAACACCAGAGTAAACAGAGAGACTGACATAAACATCTAGACAACTGGAGCCCTTGATTTATATGACCTGACTTATCTGTATTATCATAATATTGTGTTCATTGCTCACGTGTAGACACAGTTTTTTCAGTCATCTTAGTCAACCCATATAACTCCTTCATGGATAAATGACAATATCCATGCACTCCTTCTAGGCTTTATGGTGAAAATAAAAACTACAGTGTGCAGCTGACATCTCCAATGGGTGCAATTGTCCTGGTTCTTTAAATTTATTAATACACAATTAAAATATGCAGATATTAATTTTAAGTAATCACAAATGTATGATATAAAGTATACTCTGTATTTTCAGAGCATTCTGTTCCTATTTTCATTTCCCTAGGCCAGTATACAAGCACAACAGGAAGTTGTAATTTTGAAACAACTTCAGGGAACTGGACCACAGCCTGCAGTCTTGCTCAGGACTCTCAAGATGACTTGGACTGGGCTATTGGCAATAGAATTCCTGCTGAGGCCCTGAGTCCAGACTTCGATCACACACCAGGTAAGCCTCGCAGAGATACACAGGCTAAGCCGTTCACTCATGGCAATCTGCATTAACTATTTGGGTGAATATCAGAGAATATTCCTTATGTCTATGTGTGAGTAGAACTCAATATGCTTCATGAAAAGAAAGTTAGTCCTTCTTTACCTCTGGATTATTGAATAGACCCAGAACTGACATTGTCACACCAAGGAAATCCATGACTCATATTGTAAGAGATTCACAGATTTTATTTACTTTACCCTAAAGGTGGAGTCCATAAAGTGTCCTGTTGGGGCAGGAACGAGTAGAGGACATTCAGATTTTTTTTTTAAATTTTTAATGTTTTTTTAAATTTTATTTTTGAGACAGAGAGAGACAGAGCATGAGCAGGGAGGGGCAGAGAGAGAGGGAGACACAGAATCGTAAGCGGGCTCTAGGCTCTGAGCTGTCAGCACAGAGCCCGATGTGGGACTAAAACCCACAAACATGAGATCATGATCTGAGCCAAAGTCAGACGCTTAACCGACTGAGCCACCCAGGCGCCCCGGGGACATTCAGATTAATGCATGTAATAGGCAAAAACGTATAGTTAGCATTAATGAGAATTCTCATGCTGATGCTCCAACCAATTCCATTTCAGTCCCTCTGAAGTGTAGGGACAGAGATGTACAAGTGATGACAGGAAGAATGAACATCAGCAAACTTTTGGCAAGTTTTGCCTCCTTCCTTGTGATTTGAGGTTAATGTAATCCTTAGTGGTCTTACAGGTAGTAGAGTCAGCTTGTGTTCTTGTGTTCTTACTTACTTTTACCCTGAAGTCTTCCCTTCTCAGTAACATTTCTCCCTTAGGAATCTAACTTTTCTTGGGGGATAAAACTTTTCTAAATTTTCTTAAGGATAAAGTGGAACTCTTCTAGTGATAGAAAAAATAAACTTAGATACTTGAAATGGATACTTTTCTGTGTCAAATTGGACGGTGTTTTTGGATGAGGTAAACATTTAAATCAGTGAACTTTGAGTAGATCACTCTCCATAATGTGGGTGGGCCCTATCTAATCAGTTGTAGGCCTAAATAAAACAAAAAAGATTGGCCTCCCTGATCAAGAGGTATTTCTTCACCAGGCTGCCTTAAGGCTTCATCTGCCTCATTGGCTTTTCTGAGTCTCCAGACTGCCACCCCACACTGCAGATTTGGGGCTTGCCAGCCTCTATGATTGTATAAGCCAACTAATATGGTAAATGTCTTTCTAGATCCATATATATTTTATTGGTTCTGCTTCTCCAGAGAACTCGCTTAATATAATATCAGTCAAGACATTTGAAGCATAGGCCCAATGAAAAAGAACAAGATTATATGGAATTGATTAAAATGATTTTTCAAAGAAAAAGTATGAGCAATTGTCTCAGCCATTTTTGGTAGTAAAAGAGAAGATACTTTTATTTCTTATTCGGGCAGCTTGAAAATACCGTGACCTTCAATTACAGTGTCAGTGTCCTTTTTTGTTTTAAAGTTGAATTGAATATTCTTATTCCTTTTGACCTGCCAAGTTGTGTTTACTCTTCCTCACCAAGTTTTTTTTTTCCCTTAAAAAGCATGATGTTAGTATATGGTAGATTATAAGTTAATGGGACAGGTTAGAAAATCAAAACACTGAGGTCAGTAATTAGGAGACTAATATAAAACCAAGGTCAATTCCATGGGGTAACAGATAGAGTCTTCAGTATGCTTTTGGCATATCTAGTTACACAGCTGAAAAAAAAATAAAATTAAACCCAGGTTTTCTTTTGTGTATTGTATATACAGAAATGTATTCAGAGGGATTAAAGACTTAAATGCAACAAATAAAAACAATACACCTTTTGCAAGAAAACAGAGGGTAAAGCAATGTGCGCTGTAAAGGCAGGATTTCACTTCTAAAAGCCCAGAAGCTACAAAAGAAAAGAGGTTCATATTCGATTGTGTAAAAGAATAAACAAAAAATTCCATAAACAAAACCAACAGGCAAATAATAGCTTAAAATAAAGCTCTGCCAATTACTAGTAGGACACATATAGATAACTTACAGACTTACTAGAAGTGTCAATTGTAACAACCAGAAAAGATCTGCAAAACCAATTCACAGACGATCCAATTCAGATAATCAGCAACAATATTAAGTGATGCTCAAATCCACATGTCATCAGAAAAATACAAATCAAAATAAAAAGATGGGTAAAAGTTTCAAAAGCCACCAGTAGATGGTTGAGAAATGGAGAGAAGGGTACTGACACATAGTTATGGGAAATTTTCTGTTTTGGAAAGCTTTCTGGCCATATAGGAATAAAAAACCAAAACATAAGCACATGCATATAAGGATACTGAATTCAGCATTGTCATTAAAAGTAATGGGAGGGGTGCTTGGTGGCTCAGTAGGTTAAAGGTCCAACTCTTGGTTTCATCTCAGGTCATGATCTCACAGTTTCTTGTGTTCGAGCCCTGCTTTGGGCTCTCTGTTGGCAGTGAGGAGCCTGTTTGGCATTCTCTCTCTCTCTCTCTCTCTCTCTCTCTCTCTCTCTCTCTCTCTCTCTCTCTCTCTCCCCGTCTCTCTCCCCCTCCACTCATTATGTCTCTGTCTTTCTCAAAATAAATAAGTAAAAGCTTAAAAGAATTTAAAAATAATGGGAAATAAAATCCATATCCCTCATTCATACAGTCACTTAGTTTTCCTCTTACTCATTTATTTGCCCATTGTATGCACGGCATCTGTTCTTGGTGCTGGGGATACATGAGTGACTGAAACACACCTTCTACCATGGAGTTCGCATTCGAGAAGGAGAGAAGACATCATTGAACAAATATCATAAGCCAATAAATTATGCCCCATTAGAAGGTGAAGAGAAAGGAATAGAGTAACTAGGACTGAGTAGGTGCATGGATAGTTGTGCATGTTACAGTTAGGGAAGGACTGCAGTGTATACGCCGGTCAGATCGGGTGTGGTGAGAATATGCTATTCAGAAAAGACTGAAGGAGATGACAAGCGAGCTATTTGGATTCTTAAAGGGGAGTGATTACAGCCAAGTGCCCTGAGTTCAGAGTGGCCTGTGGTCTTGCCCCATGGCCATGAGTGATGTTTGAGGTAATCTAATTAATTGTTGAGGTGCTGTCCTATACACTACGTGATGTTTGGCAATCTTCCCGGCCTCTCACAGCTAGATATTACTAGCATTCTCCTCCCCAGTATTGACAACTCAAAAGGTCTTTAGAAATTGGCAGGTATCGCATTGAATGTGTAGATTGCTTTGGGTAGTAATGACATTTTCACAATGTTTATTCTTCTAAACAAACTATCCTAAAATTCGTATGGAACCACAAAAGACCCCGAATAGCCAAAGTCATATTGAAGAACAAAACCAAAACGGAAGGCATCACAATCCCAGACTTTAGCCTCTACTACAAATCTGTCATCATCAAGACAGTATGGTATTGGCACAAAAACAGACACATAGACCAATGGAATAGAATAGAGAACCCAGAACTGGGCCCACAAATGTACAGCCAATGAATTTTTGACAAAGCAGGAAAGAGTATCTGATGGAAAAAAGACTACCTCTTTAGCAGGTGGTGCTGGGAGAACTGGACAGCAACATGCAGAAGAATGAAACTAGACCACTTTCTTACACCATACACAAAAATTAACTCAAAATGGCTGAAGGACCTGAATGTGAGACAGGAAACCATCATAACCCTCGAGGAGAAAGTAGGGAAAAACCTCCTAGACCCCAATTTCCTACTCGACACATCCTCAAAGGCTAGGGAAATGAAGGCAAAACTAAACTCTTGGGACTTCATCAAGATAAAAAGCTTCTGCACTGCAAAGGAAACAATCAAGAAAACTAATAGGCAACGGACAGAATGGCAAAAGATAGTTGCAAATGACATATCAGAGAAAGGGCTAGTATCCAAAATCTACAAGGAACTCACCAAACTTCACACTCACAAAACAAATAACCCAGTGAAGAAATGGGCAGAAGACATGAACAGACACTTCTCCAAAGAGGACATC
>NC_043709.1:117858759-118000667 GCF_006229205.1 Suricata suricatta
TAGCACTGCTAGGGATTTACCCAAGAGAGACAGAAATGCTGATGCATAGGAGCACATGTACCCCAATGTGCATAGCAGCAATGTCAACAATAGCCAAAACATGGAAAAAGGCTAAATGTCCATCACCTGATGAGTGGATCAAAAAGATGTGGTATATATACAATGGAGTGCTACATGGCAATGAGATAAAATGAAATATGGCCATTTGTAGGAAAGTGGATGGACCTCGAGGGTGTCATGTAAGCGAAATAAGTCAGGCAGAGAAGGACAGAAACCATATGTTTGCACTCATAGGTCTAACAGGAGAACAGGAGAAACCTAATGGAGGACCAGGGGGAGTGGAAGAGGGAAAGAGAGTTGGGGAGAGAGACGCGTGCAAAACCTGAGAGAGTACTGAATGCTGAAAATGAACTGAGGGTTAAAGGAGAAGGGAGAGGGTTAAAGAGGTGGAGGTGATGGAGGAGGGCACTTTTGGGAAGAACACTGGGTGTTGTGTGAAAACCAATTTGATAATAAACTATTTAAAAAAAAAAGAAGTTGGCAGGTATCGCCAGGGGACAACATCTCCCCCTGTTGGGAGCTACAGGAACAGCCTGGAGGCCAGTGTAACTTGTTAAATCCAAGCATGCAAGATGATGCAGCCACTAAAAAGAGTGACTTTAGCAATATACAGTTGATTTGTAGGGATTTACAAAGCATATTATTATAGGCAAAAAGCAATATGCAAAAGATTACATGATATGATCCATTTTTTTCTAAAACAACTCATGCTCCTTATTTGTGCTAGTGTATAACTCTACATAGATATTTCTATGAATAACTATGTAAGCATGGAGAGAGATTTTTAAAAAGGATATATATGTTACTAACTTGAATTACTTGGATGAGTATAATACTGCTGATGGTACAAAAGTTTCGTAGGCTCAGTTTAGGAAAAGGTAACAAAATAATCAATGGACATGGGAAAAGTTCTGTGCATTGTTCAAAAACAATATGAGTGATCAATTGATACCTTTTAATGAAACAATGAAAGACTATTGATGCCTATATTTATTTTCTTTTTTGAACTTTTATAGCTTGTGTGAGCTCATTAAAAGCCACATGAAAAGTTTGGAATCTGGTCATTATGCAATATTGTACACAAGGGATGTTGTCCACAGATAAAGAAAAGTAATCATTCTGAATGAACACTTTATTATCCCCTCTGTTAATCAGTACTGGGGACAGGGTATTTTTACAAAGCAGTCTGATTATATCATCCTTGATGGACTAATACGGCTCACTGAACTTGTTTAGGCATTTCTGAAACAATGGGCTGCTAAATAAATTGTAAGGACATTAATTAATTTTGACCCTCTGGGAAAAACAAAATTCTTTATGAGAAGGCCAAACAGATTCAAAGGGCCTATGGTCTTTTTCTAAACATCTCAACGTTGCTGTTAATTAAAACTGTATTTATGGATCTTTTCACTTATTGTTACCAAGGTGAAGAATTAGATCCATAAGGAGGACATTTTCAATGCCCATCACGGGCCTATTTATGAGTCTTTTCGGAGCCATTGCGGAAGCTGTGGAGGAAAACTCCGGACATTCATCCACTCTCGTGTGCACATGAATAGTGTTTAGGCTTAGGATATACAGGACTTAATGGCAAGAATGACATTTAGATGACAGGAACTAATGAAGGTATAAAACAAAAGCTTTTGTCTCTTTCTTTCCCCTTTCACTACTTTATTTTCTTTTTAATTGTATAATTAACCATGTCCACAATCAAACTCTAAAATCTGGTAGGACAGGGGTCACATATTTTGCTCTTTTTATATTCCCTCCCATATTTAAGATTGGAAATCCCTTGATAAATTCTTGTGCAGGTCTCATGTTCCTTGTCTGTCTTCTTCTGTGTTTATTAACACCAATGTATTGCGGACTAATGAATGCAACAAGCATTTCCTGAGTGCCTACTAAATACACAACGCGTTGCTAACTGAGGGTTGCGTTAACTAGACATTTGTAAAGCAACTGGGATGAAATATGCTTTCTGCTTATAGCCCACAAGCAGTTACCATTGTGCAATTCAGTATTCACAACATGAGGTCAGAAAATACTCCGAAACAGTCTTAGTGATAATAATGCTCTGATATATATAATGGCAGTTTAAAGTACTAAGTGTTCAACAAATAAAACTTACTTGCTTCTTGGCTGACAGAGCCTCGGGGCTAGGCAGAGGAAAACTCTATTTCCTTTTGAGTAGATGGTACAAGGCATTATTATTATTATTCCTACACAAGGAACAAGGAAAACTATATGACTTGTGGCCTGTATCATGAATAAGAAAGCCATAACTGAACCCCTGGTGTATGGAGTCTAATCCAGGCCCACTCCGGGCCATCTGGTAGCGTACTTTGTCCTTAATGGATATTCACTGTTGTGTTGTTTACTCTAGTGAGAGTGTTAGGAAATAATTTAGGAGTTTACCATTAGACAGTTTTATAAATTTTGATGTATCAAGCTCTTGCTTGAGTCTCCTTAATCTCTATATTTAGGGCCACTTAACTTCTATTTCAGTCTAGGTAATATTACCATGTCACTCTCATCTCTGATAGAGGGAGACTCTCGTATTCATTTGCTTGGCATGAGTAGGGCTTGGTCAAGGATACAGTTAGATATATAAATCCCACCTTCACGGGGCGCCTGGTTTGCTCAGTCAGTTGAACCTCTGACTCGGCTTTTGGCTCAGGGCATGATCTCAGGGTCTGTGGGACTGACCTCACATTCAACTCTGCTGATAGCACAGAACCTGCTTGGGACACACACACACACACACACACACACACACACACACACACACACTCTCTCTCTCTCTCTCTCTCTCTCTCTCTCTCTCTCTCTCTCAAAATAAATAAAAAAAAATTTAAGCCAACCTTAATTCACTAGTTTACCAGACTCACTGATCTTACTTACTTACACTCATGTGTACACACACACACACACACACACACACACACACACACACACAGTTATTATTAGATAATAAAATGTATTATATCACATTTTTAAACCCATCACATTCCAAATCTAATAATTGGATCAGAAATTTTTCTGATCTCCCAGGAAAAGGCAGGCAAGATGGAATCAGGATGAATGGAATAAAAATAGCAGAAATTCCAATCTCGGGAAACACTGTTCACTATAGGTCTTTCCAAGGGAGCTACACAGATATTGTAGGATCAAAATAAAAAAAATATTGTTCTGGATAGAATTTGTCCCCCCAGAATTCATGTGTTGAAGCCCTAACCCCCAATGTGACTACGTTCTGAGATAGGGCAAAAACGTAATTAAGGTTAAATGAGGTCTTAAGTGTGGGTCCATAATCTAATAGGACTATGTCCTTATACAAAGAGAAAAGGACACCAAGGATGTGCACACACACAGGAACGACCATGTGAGGTTACAAGGAGAAGCCTCTAAGCAAAAGAGAGAAGCCTTGGGAAAAAGCAACCCTCCAGTACCTCCGTCTTGGACTTTCAGCCTCCGCGACTGTGAGAAAATGACTTTCTGCTGTTTAAGCCACCCAGTTTGTGGCCCTTTTTTATGGGAGGCAGAGCTGACTTATACAAATACCAACAAAGGTTGTGAAGAATTCTTTAGAGGAACTCCCTGAAAACCAGGACTCAGGTCCCCTAAATCAGACCACTACCTTCTAAAGATAATCAGACATGGACCTGGGAAGAGATTACCATGACGTCACAACAGCATAAAAAAAGAGGCAGAATCATTCTTGGATTTACACAGGATCAGCGCTATAGGTTTGCAGGGGGAAATAAAGAAAAAGAAATCCGTCCAAAAGAAAGAATTGGAGCATCACTTCTTGCCTGTCTGCTTACTTACTTACCCCTTAGTCCCACCATCAAAGAGAGTGGTTCTCACATGTGGGAACATACCAGAACCATCTGAAGAGTTAAAAGAAAATACTAGTATCTTTATCTGTCCACAAAGATCCTGGTTAATTGGGTAGTTTCATGGCCTGAGCATCAAGATTTTTAAGAATTAGTTATAAGATTTTAGTGTGTAGCTGAAGTCAGGAAGCACTTCCCTACAGAGAAGCATGCATCCCCAGCCCACTTCTGTAGCCCTTGCATTTCCTTCTCCCAAGGGAGAAGCCCTTCAGGAAAACAGTTCTGTCTAACAGCAGTGGAAATTCTTTCAAGTTACCTGCACTAAGCAATGAAAGCCTTCATTCAGCAGTTTCAATGAATCACCAAAAATCATCAGGCAATTAAAGACAGGCAATATCAACGAAAGAGAGATACGAAGATGTGAAAAGACAACCATTATCCTGGAGGAAATAGATGGCTCAATGAAGTGGACATTTATTATTTTTGCTCCTTGCTCTTTTGAAAACTGTTAATGTGTTTATTTAATACTGAGCTGTAGGACTGCATCTTATCCTGCTTCTCACGGACTTAGGAAGAAAGCTGCCAATCAGATGTATGCCCGGTGGAGACTGATTCAGAAGCAAGCAGCAATGATCCACTTCCTTTTACCCAGCATGCTGTACGTGATTATAACCATTTTATAACCATTTTTCTTGCAAAATGATATAAAAAGTTATATATAAACACATGCATACATATATAATATACATCATATATAATATATAACATATAATATATGATGTATATAATATATATGATATACCCATATGACCCAACAGGATGCATTATAAATAATATGTATCCTATATGCCCCAATAGGCTGCATATTAATATATATTTATTATATTCTATATCATATATAATTATATAATATATAATATATAATTATTACATATAATAATATGCAACCTTTTGAGGCATATAGGTAGCTCAGTTGGAGGATCATGCGACTCTTGATTCAAAGTTATGATTTCAAGTCTCACATTGGGCATAGAGCCTAGTTAAAATTAAAAAAATATATATGCATCCTATTGACCAGAAATTTAATTACAAAACGAAAATATAATTATTTTTAAATGTAAAATGCTAGTTATGAAAAAATTAAGTCTAATCTTGTAGAACCATATGCTGATGTTCTTAGAGGAGATCTAGTTTGATATGTAGGATTACTTTCAAATTAGTGGCGTTGAGGTTATAGACCGTAATACAGAGGAAGCAAGACTGACCGTGGGCTGAAATTGTTGAGCAGGGTCCTGGGCAGGTAGATGTTCATTATAATATTCCTTCTATTTTAGTAGAAATTTGAGATTTTCCAGAAAAGATGTTTAAAAAACTTGTTCCCTCAAAATATGACTGTGGCTTAAACAAAGTGAGAGACTCCTGACAATGTGACATGTAGCATGAAATAGGACCTGGGTAGCTGGAAACACCAAAGGAATTGTAAAAGGTAGAAGTGAAGACACAGAAATGATAATAATAAAAGTAATCTCTTCCCTAGGTCTTCAAATTATACTGAGATAGATCAAAGAACTTAATTTATAAATCCCTCTTTTATCTAATCCTTCAATAATATGTTAGAATTTATTATGATGCCAGTTCAGGACAGATTTCTGTTCAAAATTTGATGTTTTTTGGATACTCCAAGGGGAGTTAATTACTAATGTACCATAATAATAATAATAATCACACAAAAGTTTGAGAAGAGTATTAAAAAGAAACGTGATTTGTGTAATACTTCAGCTACCACTTTAAAAATACGTGTGATTAAATGGAAAATAAAATGATAAATATTGGTAAGGTGAAAAAGTCTTCTTTCCCCATTTATTCATTGAATAAATAATTGTTGAGTCCATTTTTTGCCAGCCACTCTTTTAGGTACTTAGAATACTTAGAAAGCCTGCATTACTGCTTTCAGGTTGAATGAATGTTGAATAGTTGCTCTTTTAATCCATTCGTTCAAATCCAAGGAAAATAATTTTTTTAAACACAATAAGGAGAAATTTCAAAGGGATGTAGAAAAAGGGAATGAATATCAGTTAAATGTCTTCTAAGAGTCAGGCAGTGTAAAAGAGGATATTATCTCATTGAATCTTTTTAAAACACTGTGACATGGAAGATATAAATTCTTAGAAAAATTTATAAAGTTGATTAAGTCCATGGGCGTGACCGAGCAGGGTACTTGAATATCAAACTCTCTGTCTCAAAAGACTTTTCTTCTATTGCCTATACTGTCCAATATGATAGCCACTAGCACACAAACTACTAAGCCCTTGAACTGTGGCTGGTCCAAATTGAGATGTGCTATAAGAGTAAAACACACATTGGACTTCAAAGATGTAGTAGAAAAAGGACAACTAAATATATACCAATAATTTTCTGTATATTCATTATATATTGAAATAACCCTTTGGATACATTGGGTTAAATAAAATATATTACTAAAACTTCACCTATTTCTTTTTACTCTTTTATTTTTTTTTTAATTTTTAATGTTTTTTTACTTTTGAGAGAGAGAAAGGAAGAGCATGAGTGGGGAAGAGGCAGAGAGAGGGAGACACAGAATCCAAAGCAGGCTCAAGGCTCTGACCTGTGTGCACAAAGCCCAACACAGGGCTTGAACTCATGGACCATAAGATCATGACCTGAACTGAAGTTGAGTGTTTAACCAACTGAGCCATCCAGGAGCCCCTCTTTTTACTCTTTCAAATGTGGCTACTAAAAATTTGAAGACTACATATATGGCTCACAGTATGTTTCTATTGGACAGTCTTATTCTTTAGTACACAGCAGGCATAGGGAGGGCTTTCTTGTCTACAAAGTGACTAAAACACTAGACTCAACTAAAGAAATACTAGAAAGTAACCATGTCTGGATACCTTTGAAGATGGGCGATCTCTAGTTTCTGAATTCACACACTGCTAACTAGGACTTACAAAGATGATCAATTCAGCTTCCAATCTACTTTAAGTACAAGGTGGTTACAAAACAAAGTGGTGTGATTGTAGTAATTTAATCCAATATATTATCTTCAGAATATTTCATTATGTATATTAACAGAGTACATCCATTAAACAGTGACACACAGTCTTCTTATGATATCAGCAATTTCCATGTCCAAAAAGAATGGTTATGATGTCATTGCTCAAATATGATAGTACTTTGTTCCATAATTTTCAGGTTCATTATTTCATTTTACAAGTATCCATGCATTGTAGTTTGCCAAATTCATATTTATTTATAGACTTTATTTCTCAGTAAAATAATGAACCATTAAACTTGTTCCTTTCTATCTTCTCAAAAACTTTTCTCTTTGTGTTTACCCTTTCTTTCTAAGTTTCCTCAAATTGCCTCTCTATTACCATATCATAATTTTTGCCTTCAAACATCACAGTTTTCTTACCTTGAAAAAAACTAATCTTTTAGCCTCAACTTCACTTTTAAGTACTATTGTGTTTTTTTATTCTTATATCTCAAATTGTCATTCCCCACACTTTTATTTGTATTCTATACCAAAACATACACTTCTTCTTTGGTTCCCTACAGTGTGTCTTCGGCAAAAATTATTTCCTCAGCAAATAACAATTGGCCACCCACTCTTGGTCACTGATCTGAATACTGTAGTGATGTGTGTTTACCAAAATACTCCCAGCATTCATGGAGCTTACGTCCTAACTCCTTGAAGATTTCATGATTTTATAATCATACTGACCCGATTCTTATGTTGCTCTTTCACACTACTGATCAAGCATACCTTCTTGAAGTTTTCACCTGCAGAGGTCTGTGATATGTGTTTCCTAATGTTATGTTTATCTTTGATGCTTTCTCTTCTTCCTTCTAAAACCTAAATGTGTTACCCTGTATTCTGACTTTTACTGTTTGTACCTCTTCCTATACTTTCTACTTGCTCAGGGGTTTTATTCTTTCAATGCTCAAAATTTGCAAACTTCTGCATGCGTCTAGTCTCTATTTCCATGTTCTTGTCTCACATTTTCAGTTGTCAGCTAAATAATTACCAATGTCTCCAAGTCACAATTCCAAACTCAGACTTAACTTCCTTTAAGAAAGAATCTCTTCCTGCTGCTCCTAATATTTCTGTTATTGACACTGTTATTGTTTAACACAATTCTTCCTCAATTTCACAATCATTCAGCCCTTTATTTTCAGCTTATGTGTTTTTACTTCTTTACATTTTCACTTCTTTCATCGTACGTCACTCTTGGGCTATTGCAAATGTCAAGGAAACCCATCTCCAATGCAAATATTCTCCTAAATCAGGCCATTCTTTACACAGATGCAGAATTAATATTCCCAAATGGTGACTTCTGATCCTGCAGATGATCAGAAGCCCTTCAATGACTTGTAGGGCAATGTTGAGGGCTTTCCAAGTTCTTCCCCAAGTTGAATTTCTGATCTTAATTTTCCCACAAACTCTTGTGTTCTTGTTCCTCAGATATGTTCTGGGTGTTTTAAATGTCAACTTTTGGTCATATCATTGTTATACCTTGAGTTGTGATTTGTGGTTGATAGTGAATATATTGTGCCGGGTAAAAAGGACTAAAGTAAACAGGCCTCCTTTGTGAACTTTTCTGTTTAAAGAAGTAAGGTCACGTTTACCATGTACTGTTTATACTATTACTATTACAGCAGGAATCAGCAAGTATAATTTCCTGTGATGCCCTGGTTCCTCTGGCATCTCCCTTGTTGTGTTTTGGTTCCCAAGCAACTTCTACTGCTTTTCTATTCTTTATTTTAGAGAGACAGAGTAGATGCACACATGCAAGCAGTGGGGGGAGGGGCAGAGGGAGAGAGAATCTTTTTTTTTATTTTTATATTTATATTTTTAGAGAGTGGGTGGGGAGAAGAGAGAGAGAAGGAAACAAAGAATCTGAAGCAGACTCCAGGCTCCAAGCTGTCAGCATGGAGCCCAACCTGGGAATCAAACCCATGAACTACAAGATCATGAGCTGACCCTTACTTGGACCCTTAACCAACTGAGCTACCCAGGTGCCCCAAGAGAGAGAATCTTAAGCAGGATCCATTCTCAGTGTGGGGTCCAACACAGGGTCCTATAACCCTGAGATCTTAACCTGAGCCAAAATCAAGAGAGTCAGATGCTCAACCAACTGAGCCACCCAAGTGCCCTCCCTAGCAACTTCTTAAATAAGGTCAGAGAGGGGCATCTGGATGGCTCAGTCAGTTAAGCAGCCTGCAGACTCTTGATTTCAGCTCAGGTAATGATCTGACAGTTTGTGGCTTCCAGCCCCACACTGGGCTCTGTGCTAACAGTGCAGAACCTGCTTGGGATTCTCTTTCCTGTCTTTCTTTTCTCGTTCTGTTCCTACCCCACTTGCTCTCTCTCAAAATAAATAAATAAACTTAATTTAAAAAATTAATATTAGACCCGAGAGATGGAGTTTTTTTCTGTTGCAGCACCTGCTAATATATAGGAGCCTATTGGCATGGTGGTGAGGAGGAGACGTGTTGAGTGGAAAGGTCAGGGTAATGGAAGCCTTTCACGACTCTGTGTTCTATCAGTCTTCTAGTGAGCAGGTGCTCTCTCACTGCGGCCTTCACAAGCACTTCTAAGTTGTCCCTCTCTCAGGTAACATAGGAATTCTAGACCTTTTTAAGAGATAAGCACACATCAAAATGGCTACTTTTCCCTTTCCCCCAGAAAAGAAGCAGGGGATTTTTTTTTTCCAGTCTTCGCTTGAAGGGCTTGGTAGGAGCGGGAACTTGGTAGGGCTTCTGGGTATAATGCTTTGGAGATGCTTTTTAGGCTCATCGCCCCGAGTTCATGTCTCTCAAGCTTTTCCTCACTGAGCCTCCAGACATTTGTTAATTACAGGTTACGATTCCCTCACCCAGGGCTGGCTCCATTAGTGTTTCCTGATCCTGTGGTTTTGCTCCACTAAATTGTGATTCTCTGCGTCTGTCTTTCTGTCTCCAGTGGTTTCCCCTGTGATGTCTACTCTAATTCTCTGCTAGATGTAAGAAGAGTTTTTAATTTTTAGTTTGGCTTTTTTGTTGTTGGGAAGATGAGACTGTGCTTCCTTAGCTTCTTCCATGCTACAATGGAAACCAGAAGTATCCTCTTACTGGTTTTTAAGAATGAACTTTTGCCACTCTAAACTGCTTTCTGTACCTATTACCATCTCTGTTATATTCTTTAACATCTTAATATAATTGACATGTTTTTATAAAGTCTATTCTCCCAATTTAAGCCGTCTTTTATCAGTTGAACCACATGGCATTTACAACCTACAACATGTAATATCATAGGCTCAAAATAAATCCAGTGAGCTGTATATTATTATTATTATTGTCCCATTTGATAGATGATGAATATGAGACACAGTGGGAATTCAGTAATTTCCCCAAAGTCATACACTTGCAAGTGTCAGAGTTTGGATTTGAACCCAGATAGTCTGACCCAGAATTTGTCTTCTAAATGGTCCATGCTGTTGGCTTTTTTGTTTGTTTGTTAGATTTTGTGTGTTTCATATTTTCCCAGCTATAACTTGTCCATCTCTTTAACATCCAAATACAAGACATGGTGCCTTCTCTGTAGTAGCTATCCAATCGGTAACTTATGATGGGTTGTCTGTCTTCTACTACTAGAGTCATCTTTATATCTATTTTCTGAATTTCCCAGGAGAGTAGCGCTAATTTGCAACTTTGTCCTAAGCATTTTACATGTAGCATATCACCTGTAAACCCCATGAGGTAAAGTACCTACTATAATAATCTCTTTTTTGGGTGCCTGGGTGGCTCAGTAGGTTAAGCTTCCGACTTTGACTCAGGTCATGATCTCCCAGTTCATGGGTTCAAGCCCCTCGTCAGGTCTGTACTGACAGCTCAGAGCTTAGAGCTGCTTCAGATTCTGTGTCTCCTTTCCTCTCTGCCCCTCTCCTACTCGTGCCCTGTCTCTCTCTCTCAAAAATAAATAAACACTAACATTTTTTAAAATATCTCTTTTTGCTTCTGAGTCCGAGGGAATTTACATAGGTTGTGCAAGACCACATACCTAATAAGCAGTATAGTCAGGATTTGAATGGAAGCCTCCAGCTATTGGACAACACTGCCCACAGTTTCTACTTATTACACACTCATTAAAGTAACCTGATAATACTATTTTCTGTTTCAATGAAAATAAATCTTCTTCTCATTTGCTTTCCACACTCTTTCAGGTAAAATGGCTCTGAAATCTAAAAATGGCAAAACTCCTACCATTTCTCATTTACCTAAAGGGATTATATTAAACTTTATTAATTCTGCCTTCCTACTTGACTAGGAAACAAGTTTTCTTTTTAATCTCAATTTGGCAAATAAAGTCAAGTTACATAAATGCTATTAAGCAAATGCACATTTCTAAAGGCATCTTGACAAGACAATGACACATAAAGAGGTTCTTCAGAGTTCTTTCATTATTATCATTAAGAGACTCCGAATCCTTTGTCTCTGCCTACATTTATAGGAAGAGCCAACCAATTCGCTTCATATAGCACCTTCATGTGATTGAGGTAGTCTCGCTGCTGAGCAAATTAAAAGCTTTCGCAATAAGATAGATATATCCCATTTTGGCACATCTCACCTGTAAGCTACATTTTTATATCATGTCAATGATTACTGAGAGGAACTGTTTATAGCACCATGATTTAGAAATAGTAAATAGTGTTAAAATGATACATCTTTTTGAAAAAGTGTTTTTTAATAGGTAATAATTACTCTGAGCAAAAGGTAATGCCTGAAAAATAAACTGTTAGAAAAGGTAGAAATAAAGAAATGCCAAATCTGTTTACTATATAGCCTTTCAAAAAGCAAACCAAAGTGATGTAATGAAACACGTTTTCGTCAAATGCCATAAAAAAATTTCTGTTGACTCTAGAGTCACAGGATCTGTGGGTGCCGTTTTGACGACTTTAAGGACACTCGTTCTGTCTCTGAGCATGTTTGTATTTCACGGCCTTTAAAACTTGCACACGAAAAGAGGATTGAGGGCATTTCAACAGATAATCATTGTATCCCCTTCTGTTGTAGGGTGAGGGACAGGCAGAAATGATAGAGGATGTGGAACCAAGCCAAGTAAGTCTAACTCTGAACAAGGGAGCATTTGCTGTTTTGAAAGAGAGGCAGACTGCATCGCATTAAAAAAAAAAACATTAGGCAGCTTTATTGTGTGAACAAGAATAAAAAAGACTAAAATTGCCTACAATTTAAAGTGGGAAGTGGATTCAGACCACTTGAAGTGGGAAATTGTCTTTTATGATGTGACCCTAGTACAAGTGAGTGTGATTCTTCTGAGGGCACTGGAGCTGAAAAATATAGTATTAACTGTCTTTTTATAAAAGAAGTGTCAAATTTATTACCTTATGACATAATAACTCGATGAAACATTTTCAAAACTCAAGATTGTAGCTAATAACATCTAAAAGGCAAATAGGAGTCTTTACTGCACGCCAACACCAAAGTGAAAAAGAATGCCCACGAGGCACACCGATAGATTCAGAATGTGGCTAATATATTTTGGCACTCTAATGTCAAATAACAGTGGTATTCTGAAGAAAGTGATGCTGAATTTACACTATTTGACACTAATTGGCCCCGGTTTTTGTTTTTTTTAATGTTTGTCTTCTTTTGAGAGAGGCAGAAAGTCAGAGCGTGAGTGGGACGGGGTAGAGAGAGAGGGAGATAAAGTCTGAAGTAGGTTCCAGGCTCTGAGCTGTCAGCACAGAGCCTGACACGGGGCTCAAACACAGGAGCTGTGAGATCACGACCTGAGCTGAAGTTGGACGCTTAACCGACTGAGCCCCCCAGGCCCCCCAGTGGCCCCAGTTTTTTTTTAATGCATGTAATTCTTTAAAGAGTTTTTAAGGTGAAAGTTGAATATTATTGAGAAACTTCCATCCAGGTCCTGGTTTTAACTAATATATGGCATAAAAATCTGTATGCTAGGAATCTTAAGAACTTGTAATCCTAAAACCTGTACAAAGCAAATTGAAGTATTACACTGAAATGCACAGAAACTGTCAGGAGGCCAAGTTTAGGGAGAGGTAACATTCAGACATATTTAATAAATACCCACATTCCAGAGTACTACATCTGGCAGTATTTAATTCAAGTTTAACAAATGTAATTGAACACATTCTGATATAATATGTCAGAATTAAATAACTTTTAAAATGGCCAACAGAAAGCTGTAAAACAGTCTCAAATCAAACCAGATATCAAAAAATCCTATTTCTTTAGAAGTGTATCCCTTGAATGTTGGGGAAAGTAAGCATTGGGAAAAATATAGTATAGGAAATGAAGGTGGTTGATCATTCCACAGAGTCACATATAAATAAAGTCAAGTGGTTCAATGATTTACCATTAAATTTTAAATAAGTTGTGGCAGTTGAGACTTTTAAGCGTTATTATCTCCTTTAACAAATTTGGAACTTTGTATGGGAAGCTAGATTGACTTCCCCAAGGATTTTGCTACATATATAAATAGGTAGCTCTCAAAAAAAGTAACTGAAAGTTTATAAATGATTGAAAGTGGGTCTAGTCTGAATGTGCTAGATAAAGAATGAGTCCATTTCTGAAAATATAATTCAGTGTAAGCTTTTATAACTTTGTGATACAGTACATAGTTCTGGGATAATTCATATATTTCTATTAATAATTTGAAGAGGCTAAGCAAGTTTTCACCTTTCTGATTCTGAAGAAAAAAATATGGCATTGCAACACATCTATTCCCCTTACAAAGTCAAGCTGGAATATGCTAGAGTTCTAGAATTAAAAATCCACAATGACTAAATTTGCAATGGTTGCTTCTAAATTGCCAGGCAGAGTTTTGTATTCTTAAATTTTAAGATGGATAAAAATTCATATTTGCATGCATTACTACGTCAGCCAGGAACTAACTTGGGTAATTTTTGTGTTTCGCTGCAAGATTTTATAAAACCAAATTGAATATGCAAATTAGAAGAGGCTAAGTTGAGTAGACTTTTAAATTTTTTTATGTCTTTTATTTATTTTTGAGAGACAGAGAGAGATAGTGCGAGCAGGGGAGGGTCAGAGAGAGAGGGAGACACAGAATCTGAAGCAAGCTCCAGGCTCTGAGCTAGCTGTCAGCACAGAGCCCGACGCGGGGCTCGAACCCACGAACTGTGAGATCATGACCTGAGCCGAAGCCGGCCGCTTAACCGACTGAGCCACCCAGGCGCCCCTGAGTAGACTTTTAAAATTCACCCAGAGTCCCCTAACTAACAATCAGAATTGCTGCCTTTGATGCTGAGTCTTACATAATAACAGTTTGTCTTGTGCTGAAATAAATATGCCTCGGTGAATGGATGGATTATTGTCATCCCCAGTGAATTTACATTTTTTTACATTAAGCTACAAGACAACAGCCCTAAAATGCAAACATTATATTGTTCTACATTCTTTGCATTGATGCCCTGTCTTTACCGAGCTGGTTTTCAGTAGTTACTATGACAAAAGTACTGGGGAGAATAAGAGTGGGGTAGGAAATAGAGGTGGCCATGTTCAATGTGATTTCAAGGTTTGAGAGTTTGGGCTATGCCTAATAAGTACACACTCCATTGGCAAGTAATTGTAGTTATTTATGAATGACTTTTTTCCCCAATTTGTGTGTATAAGTCTTTTGAATGACTGCAGTATTGTTTTTTGTAATTTTTTAAATGTTTTTATTCATTTTGGGGAGGGAGTGAGACAGCATGAGCAGGGGAGGGTCAGAGAGAGGGAGACACAGAATCTGAAGACAGGCTCCAGGCTCTGAGCTAGCTGTCAGCACAGAGCCTGATGCAGGGCTCGAACCCATGAACCGTGAGATCATGACCTAAGCCAAAGTCAGATGTTTAACTGACTGAGCCACCCAGGTGCCCCATATTGTTAAAATATTAACAAGTGCTTCATTGTTTGGACTTACTTAATAAACAAAACCAAAATATTGCTTTCCACCTGGGGTCCCATGAAAAAATTAGTGAGGCACTGAGAATGCTGTGACCATAGTTACATGAGGAGCCCAGAGCCAGTGACTACGGATGGAAAATTTGAGTAGACTGCATTCAGGTTGCCATGAGAAGTTAAAAACCTACCTTTTAGAAATAAGTATTACATGATTAAAATTATTCAAAAAAAAGGTGCCTGGGTGGTTTAGTCAGTTGAGCATCTGACTTCGGCTCCGGTCATGATCTCACAGTTCATGAGTTCAAGCCTTGTGTTGGGCTCTGTGCTGGTGGCTCAGAGCCTGGAGCCTGCTTCCGATTCTGTGTGTTCCTGTCTCTCTGCCCCTCCCCCGCTCATGATCTGTCTCTCTTTCTCTCTGTCTTTCAAAAATAAATAAATGTTTAAAAATTATTCAAAAGAGACATCTGAATTAGTGAAGGCTTAATGCATTTATTTAGTTAAAGGAAGAAATTTACCAACATACAAGACTTTAAATCAGAATCTAATTTTTAAAACTGATTAGATTTGTGCCCATGGACACAATTACTTCTTTCTCCACTACTCTATTTGCTTTCAACATCAGGGTAGCAGTAAAGCATGGAAAGACATATATTTAAAGTCTGAGTTATACAGAATTTGCTTGTGAGGTAGAAGTATATTAGTTCTCATTATGTATGTCATACTATTTAAGAGCTGAGCTGTGAAATGCAGCTTTATACAAACATACTTAATGGTAATTTACCTCGTTTGGAATTAGGTCAAGGCTATTTCTTCATACCCAAAATAGGATGAATAGATTCCTGTGATTTGCTTTAACTATGTAAGTAAAGTTATTATTATAGCTAATTGGACGATTCTATATTATCCTTATTCAGGATAGCGTTGTAAAGTTTGTCTAATATTGTACTCCAGGTGCATTGGGCCTTAAGAGTGTAAAAGGCAATAAGATGAGGGCACACTTTGGTGTTCTTATTTAATCAAAGATAGCATAGATTTAAAGAATGCATGTTCTTAATGAATAACTCATAGTTTTTAGTAGATGTGACAGGTGGAGTCTACATGTATATTGGCTGTGCATGTCTTCATTTTCCCAATAAGAAAACAAACATATGACATCCTAGGAAAGAAATAGGAAAGAAAACTTTTCTGTGGCTGAACTAAAAGTTGTGTACAATTTTCCTAATCCAATATTTGTTAGTACATTCATTTCACAAAACAGGATAGAAGACAGTTTGCTCATGAAAGCCAGGAAAATTTTCAGCTGGTTTCCACTACTATTTTATATTGAGGAAAATCTTGCAGCAGTAATTCACATGTCATGTTCCTTGGTTATTTTTCTTGATTAAGATTTTTTTTAATTTTGCCAGACTTTATGAAGTATTTTAAGGGAAGAGAAATATTTTCAGTAAGGAGCTTAAAAAAAAATGCAAGTCACTTCCAGTGTCTGATTTGGCATGTAAGGAGCTTGGAAGTCATTATTTCCTTCCTCATAATAAGAAAAAAAAATAATGAAGCTGAATGAACTAAGAATCAACAACTTTTTTTAAGATTTATTAGAAAATTGAGGTCTCAAGGCAAACTACTCCCAACTTGGAGATGAGAAGGTGGAAACAAAAAGTCACAACTTAACTGGAGCAGACAACCATGAACAGAAACTTCTACAGCAGTTAGTGTGGGGCAAAAATCCTAAACTATAACCGATGAATTGCTGCAGGCTCACTGTGGATAAATTGGAGAGATAGTCCAGCGGGATTCAGTGTCACGGAGTCCCCACACTTTTGTAAGTTTTAAATTCAGTAGCCTGAAGATCAGAGAAAACTCCTTTCTGCTTTCAGCATCTACTCTGAAAATTTCCCAAAGCATTCTATACTTCGTAACAAAGCCTGCCTTTAAGAGAAACTATTTTACCAGCATGTTACTGACCTAAGGGAAGAGATACCCAATGATGTTTAAGAGATGGGAGAGATTACTGGGAAATTCTGTTACATTTCCTGTACTATTCATAAGTGGCATAGTGATATTTTAAAGAGGACTTGGGTTAATTGTAATGTATATTGCAAACTCACAGTCCACAACTAGAAAGGTTTAAAAATGTATATAATTGGTATGCTGAGATGATAAAAAATGAAATCATATGCTCAATGAAAGTCAGAGAATACCAAAAATGAGTGAATGAAGAAAAAGAATAATGACCGTGATTAGCAAATAATAAACAAATAAGGTAAATGTTAATTCCAAGTCTCTCAATAATCAGATTAAATGTTGCTAATCTATATTCACCAGTCAAAAGACAGAGACAGAGAAAATAAAACCAAAACAAAAGAACCATGTATCTTCATGGGTTAAGAAACCCACTTGTAGGATGGACCTTGAGGGTGTCATGCTAAGTGAAATAAGCCAGGCAGAGAAGGACAGAAACCATATGTTTGCACTCATAGGTCTAACAGGAAAAGAGGAGAAACCTAATGGAGGACCAGGGGGAGGGGAAGAGGGAAAGAGAGTTGGGGAGAGAGAGGGACGCAAAACTTGAGAGACTATTGAATGCTGAAAATGAACTGAGAGTTGAAGGGGAAGGGGGAGGGGGGAAAAGAGGTGGTGGTGAGGGTGGAGGGCACTTATGGGGAAGAGCACTGGGTGTTGTATGGAAACCAATTTGACAATAAACTATTAAAAAACCAAAATTAAATAATAAAACATTTAAAATTTAAAAAAAGAAACACACTTGTAGTATAAATACATAGGTAAATTAAAGGTGAAAGAATGGGAAATAAATGGAAAGAATGGAAAAAGATGCTATGTCAACATTAATAAAAAGAAAGTAGCAATGGCTACATTAATTTCAGACAAAGAAGACTTTAGAAGAAGGAGAATTATCAGGGATAAAGATGGGATTATAAAATAATAAAAAGGTCATTACTCTAAGAAGACAAAACACCCTTCAATGGGTAAGACCCTAACATCAAACCTTCAAAATACACAAAGCAAACCTAATAGCACTGCAAGGAGATATGGAAGACTCCACTATTTTAGCTGGATTCTTCAACACTCCTCCGTCAGGAATAGGGCTATAGACAGAAGTCAGTAAGGATATAGTTAAGCTGAACAGCACCATCAATCAACTGGATACTTTTGGCATTTTTGAATTCTTCATCCAACAACAGCAGAATATACTTTCTTCTCAAGCTCACATGAAACATTCACCAAAACTGACCACTTTTGGGCCATAAAACACACCTTAACAAACTTAAATCCTAAATGTGCATTCTCAGACCACAGTGGAATTAAGGTAGAAATCAATAACCAATATAACTAAAAATCACATAATACTTGGAGACTCAATAAGTAGACTACTAAATAACATGAGTCAAAGAAACAAAATCTCAAGAGAAATTTTGAAATATTTTGAATTAAATGGAAAAGCAAATACAACGTGTACCAATGGGGGGGATTCAGTGAAAATGATGTATAGAGGGGAATTTTTAGCCTTGAATGTGTATATTAGAAGAAAGATCTAAAAACCAATCATCTGTTTGCAGCTTAGTAAACTCTGAAGAGTAATTTAAATCCAAGATAAACAGATATAAAGAAGTAATAAGGATTAAAGTAGAAATTAATAAAATTGAAATCAGGAAATCATAAAATAAATAATCCAGTTAAGAAATGTGCAGAAGACATGAATAGACATTTTTTCAAAGAAGACATCCAAATGGCTAATAGACAAATGAAAAGATGGTATACATCACTCAACATCAGGGAAATAGAAATCAAAACCACAATGTGATATCACCTTCTACCTGTCAGATTGACTAGAGTTAACAACACAGGAAACAACAGTTGCTGCAAGGAGGTGGAGAAAGGGGAACCCTCTTAAACTGTTGGTGAGAATGCAAACTGATGCAACCACTCTGGAAAACAATAGGGAGGTTCCTCAAAAAGTTAAAAATAGAACTACCCTATGATCCAGCGATCGCACTACCAGGCATTTATCCAAAGGATACAAAAATACTGACTTGAAGGGATACATGCATCCTGAGGTTTATAGCAGCATTATGAACAGTAGCCAAATTATGGAAAGAGCTCAAATGTCCATCAATTGTTGAATGGATAAACAAGTTTATATATATATAACAATATTACTCAGCCATAGAAAGAATGAAATCTTGTCATTTGCAATGATGTGAATGGAGCGCGAGTGAATTATCTTAAGCAAAATAACTCAGATAAAGACAAATACCATATGATTTCACTCATGTGGAATTTAAGAAATGAAAGAGATGAGCATGGGGGGGGGGAAGAGGCCAACCACAGAATAGATTTCTAATTATAGAGAACAAACTGAGGGTTGCAGGAGTGGAGGTGAGTGAGGGAATAGAATAAATGAGTGATAGGTATTAAGCAGGCCATTTGTGATGAACATTTGGTGTTATATGTAAGTGACGAATAACTAAATTCTACTCCTGAAACTAATATACTATATGTTAACTAACTAGAATTTAAATTAAGACTTAAAATAAACTCGTAGAGAAAATAAAAACCAAAAGCTAGGTCTTTGAAAAGATTAATAAAATTGAAGAGCTTCTTGCCATACAAACTAAAAAACAAAACAAAAGAAAAACAAATTTTTAATGATCAGAAATAAAAGGTGAACCATCATTACTTACCCATGGGCACTACAAAGATAATAAAAATTATGTACAACTGTATGACCACAAATCAGATAATTTAAGTAGGCCAATTGCTTCAAAGACACAATCTACCAAACTCACATGAGAAATAGATAATCTGAACAAGCCTGCATCTGATGAAAAAATTGCATACATATTTAAAAATCTTCTGAATACAAGGCACCTGGGTGGCTCTGTTAAGCACCTAACTTTGGCTCAGGTCATGATCTCACAGTTCATGAGTTCGAGCCCTGTGTTGGGCTCTGTGCTGACCTCTTGGAGCCTACTTCCCAGTCAGTATGTGTTTCTCTCTCTGCCCCTCCCTCACTCATTCTCTCTCTCTCTCTCTCTCTCAAAAATAAACATTTTTTAAAAACTAAAAATAAAATCTTCCAAATCAGAAAGGACTAGATTTCAGTGGATTTACTGGTGAATTCTCCCAAACATTTAAAGATGAAATTATACCAGCTATGTATATTCCAGAAAATACAAGCAAAAGAAACATTTATTGACCTTATTCTATGAGACCAGCATTTCAAATAAAGAACAAAGACATTACACAAAAGGTAAACTACAAGTAAATATCTCTCATCAACATAGATAGAAAAGTTGTCAACAAAATATTAGTAAATCTAATGAAAACAAATATATATATGCAGCAAAACCAAATGGGAATTATTCCAAGTATGTCAGCCTGGCTTGTTATTTGAAATGCAATTAGTATAATCCATTACATCAACAGAGTAAATCAGAAAAATTAAATAATCATAACAATAGATGCAGAAAAAGCATTTGACAAAATCCAACATTTGTTTGTGATAAAATACCTCAGTAAACTAAGAATTAAGGTGAAATCCCTAATTTGGTAAAGAATTTCTACACTGTTTGCTTCTGCAGCACAATATAATTGAAATGATACAGAGAAGATTAGCATGGCCTCTACATAAAGATGACACATGAATTCATTTTATATATATATATATAATGAAAATGTATTTATATATATATTTATATATATATATATATTCCACATTTTTGTGGAAATAATCATTGATAATACTGTATTATATATTTGAAATTTACTGTGAGAATAGATCTTAAGCATTCACACACACACAAAGTAAATATGTTTGGTGATGGATATGTTAATTAACTCTGTTGTGGGAATCCTTTCACGATGTGTACATGTATCAAATCATCATTTTGTACACTTTAACTATATTTCAATTGTGTTGTCATCAAGACAGCATGGTACTAGTACAAGAACAGACACATAGATCAATAGAACAGAGTAGAAAGTCCAGAAATAGACCCACAACTATACGGCCAACTCATTTTCAGCAAAGCAGAAAAGAATATCCAGTGGAAAAGAGACAGTCTCTTCAACAAATGGTGTTGGGAATATTGGATGGCAACATGCAGAGGAATGAAACTGGACCCCTTTCTTATACCATACACAAAAGTAAATTCAAAATGGATGAAAGATCTAAAAGTGAGACACCTATTTTCCTAATTCACCTTAACAAAAGAAAAGATAAAAACCATATGATCTTGTCAATAGATGCAGAAAAAGTATTTGACAAAATACAACATCCCTTCTTAATAAGAGCACTCGAAAAAGTCAGGATAGAAGGAACTTACTTAAACAGTATTAAACAATTTATGAAAAGCCCACAGCTAATATCATCCTCAATAGGGAAAAACTGAGAGCTTTTCTCCTGACATCAGGAACATGAAGGGATGTCCACTCTCACCACTGTTGTTTAATATAGTGCTGGAGGTCCTAGCATCAGCAATCAGACAACAAAAGGAAATAAAAGGCATCAGAATTGGCAAAGATGAAATCAAACTTTCCCTTTTCACAGATGACATGATACTCTACATGGAAAACACAATAGACTCCACCAGAAGCCTTCTAGAACTGATCCATGAATTTAGCAAAGTCTCAGGGTACAAAATCAATATAAAACTGGTTGCATTTTTTACACCAAAAATGAAGCAACAGAAAGAGAAATCAAGAAATTGATCCCATTCACAATTGCACAAAAAACCATAAAATACCTAGAAATAAATCTAACCAAAGATGTAAAAGACCTATATGATGAAAACTATAGAAAGCTTATGAAGGAAATTGAAGAAGACACAAAGAAATGGAAAAACATTCCATGCTGATGGATCAGAAGAATATTGTTAAAATGTCACCATTACCCAAAGCAATCTACACATTCAATGCAATCCCCATCAAAATTGTACCAGCATTCTTCTCAAAGCTAGAACAATTTATCTTAAAATCTGTATGGAACCACAAAAACGCTGAATAACCAAAGTCATATTGAAGAAGAAAACCAAAACAGGAGGCATCACAATCCCAGACTTTAGCCTCTACTACAGAGCTGCCATCATCAAGCCAGTATGGTATTGGCACAAAAACAGACACACAGACCAATGGAATAGAATAGAGAACCCAGAACTGGGCCTACAAATGTATGGCCAATTAATTTTTGACAAAGCAGGAAAGAGTATCCGATGGAAAAAAGACAGTCTTTTTAACAAATGGTGCTGGGATAACTAGACAGCAACATGCAGAAGAATGAAACTAGACCACTTTCTTACACCATTCACAAAAATAAATTCAAAATGGATAAAGGACCTGAATGTGAGATAGGAAACCATCAAAACCCTCGAGGAGAAAGCAGGAAATAACCTCCTTGACCTCATTCGCACCAATTTCCTACTTGACACATCTCCAAAGCAAGGGAATCAGGAACAAAAATGAACTATTGGACCTCATCAAGATAAAAAGCTTCTGCACTGCAAAGGAAACAATCAAAAACCTAATAGGCAATCGATGAATAGGAAAAGATAGTAGCAAATGGCATATCAGATAAAGGGCTAGTATCCAAAATCTACAAGGAACTCACCAAGCTCCATACTGGAAAACATGAATAATCCAGTGAAGAAATGGGCAGAAGACTTTAACAGACACTTCTCCAAAGAGGACATTCAGATGGCCAACAGGCACATGAAATGATGCTCAGCGTCACTCAGCATCAGGGAGATACAAATCAAAACCACACTGAAATACCACCTCACACCGGTCAGAGTGGCTAAAATGTTTTAGCTTATGGGCAAGTAATAAATTGTATCATTTATCTTGAATGTATCATAGATAAGCTGCTATATAATGATTGCCACTTCAGATAGCTGTGAAATTAGGTGAATAACTAGTTGTTACTTAACCTTCTAATTTCTGTATAAGTCTAATTACATGAAATGGAAGTTGGGGTTCTGATTTTTTACTTTGCTTATCCATTTGGAGTGTCATTGTAACTACTGTACTGTAAATGATGGAAAATAATTGCATATGTTAAAAATAGTGTTATATTCTAAAAAATAATAATAATAAATAAAGTTACAAAAAAATAAATGAACAAACCAAGAGACTATAGATGCTGGTGAAAATGTGGAAAAATGGGCACCCTCGTACACTGTTGGTGGGAATGTAAACTGGTACAACTGCTCTGGAAAACAGTGTGGAGGTTCCTTAAAAAACCATCAGTAGAACTCCCTGATGACCCAGCAATAGCACTACTGGGGGTCTATCCAAGGGATACAGAAGTGCTGATGCATAGGAGCACATGTACCCCAATGTTCGTAGCAGCACTTTCAGCAATAGCCAAATAATGGAAAAAGCCTAAATGTCCATCAACTGATGAGTAGATAAAGAAGATATGGTTTATCTATACAATGGCATACTACGTGGCAATGAGAAAAATTAAATCTGGCCATTTGTAGCAAAATGGATGGCACTAGAGGGAGTCCTGCTAAGCGAAATAAGTCAGGAAGAGGAGGACAGATACCATATGTTGTCACTCACAGGTCTAACAGGAGAAACCTAATAGGAGACCATGGGAATGGGAAAGGGGATAAAAGAGTTGGGGAGAGGGAGTGAGGCAAATCATGAGAGACTTTTGAATGCAGAGAACAAACTGAGGGCTAAAGAGGGAGGGGGAAGGGGGGGGTGATGGTCATGGAAAGGGGCACTTGTGGGGAAGAGCACTGTGTGCTATATGGAAACCAGCTTGGTAATAAACTACTAATAAAAAAATAAATTTAAAAAATAAGTAAAAGTGAGACAGAAAACAATCAAAATCCTAGAGGAGAACACAGGCAACAATTTCTCTGACCTCAGTTGTGGCAACTTCATACTAGACACGTCATTGAAGGAAAGGAAAACTGAAGCAAACAATGAACTACTGGGACATCATCAAGAGAATAAGCTTCTGCACAGCAGAAGACACAATTAACAAAACTAAAAGCCTATGGAATAGGAGAAGATATTTGTAAGTGGCATATCTAATAAAGGGTTGGTATCCAAAATCTATAAAGAACATATCAAACTCCCCAACCAAAAGACAAACAACACAAGTAAGAAATGGACAGAAGATATGAAGAGACAGTTTTCCAAAGATGACATCCAAATGGCTAAGAGGCACATAAAAAGATGTTTAGCATAACTCATCATCAGGGAAATACAAATTGAAACGACAATTAACAATCACCTCACACCTGTCAAATTGGCTAAAATTAAGAACACAAGAAACAATAGTTTTTTGGCCAGGGTGTGGGGAAAGGGGTACCCTGTTGCACTGTTGGGAATGAAAATTGGTGCAACCATTCTGGAGGTAGGGAAGTTCTTCATAAAACTAAAAATAGAAGTACACTATGATCCAGCAATTGCACAATTAGGTATTTACCACGGGGATACAAAAATAAAGATTCAAATGGGTACATGCACCCCAGTGATTACAGCAGCATCATTATCAACAATAGCTGAACTATGGAGAGAGCTCAGATGTCCATCGATTCATGAATGGATAAGGAAGATGTGATATATCTATATCTATAGATCTATAGATAATAGACCATATAGATATAAATAAAGATCTATAGACATAGATATAATGTAATATTACTCAGCCATCAAAAAGAATGAAATATTGCCATTTGTAATGACATGGATGGAGATAGAATATATTATGCTAAGCAAAGTAAGTCAATCAGAGAAAGACAAATATATGATTTCACTCACCAAAAAGATATAAATAAATAGGAAGATATTCCATGTTATTGGATGGGAAGAAACAATATTTGAAGATATCAGTTCTTCACAATTTGATGTATACATAAAATGTAATTCCAGTCAAAACTCCAGCACATAATTTTGTAGATATCAACAAACTGACTTTAAGTTTATATGAAGAGACAAAAAGTCCCAGAATAACTAATACAATATTGGAGTATAAAAACAAAGTTGGAGGAATTATAATACCTTATTTCAAGACTTACTATAAGGCTATAATAATCAAGACATTGTGATATCGGTTAAATGATAGATAAGTAGACGAATGTTACAGAACAGAGAGAGCTCAGAAATGGACCCACATAAATAGGATCATCTGATACTGACAAAGGAAAAAGGCAATTCAGTAGAGAAACTGTTGTCTTTTCAACAAATGGTGTTGAAACAACTGGACATCCATATGCCCCCCAAAAAAATCTTGACACAGAACTTAAACTTTTCATGGAAATTAATCCAAAGTGGATTATAAACCTAAAAGTAAAACTTAAACTATAAAACTCCAAGAAGACAAAATACAGCATTTAGGTGTCTTTGGGTTTGTTGACGAGTTTTCAGAGACATTACTTCAGTTGTGAATGAAAAAAAATTGGGGAGTTGCACTTCATTAAAAGTAAAACTTCTAGGGGCACATGGGTGGCTCAGTCATGTGAGCATCCAACTCTTGATTTGGCTCAGGTTATGATCCCAGGATCCTGGGATCAAGCTTTGCTTAGGCTCGACAAGGAACATGGAGCCTGCTTAGGATTCTTTCTCTCACTCCCTCTGCCCCTTTCCCCTGCTCATGTGCACTGTTTCTCTCTCAAAATAAGAAAAAAAACAAATGAAAACTGCTGCTCTGCATAAGACACTATTAAGAAAAAAGGTAAGACAGCAACTGGGAAAATGATCCGAGGGTTGAAGGCGGAGGGGGAGGGGGAAGGGAGGTGATGGTAATGGAGGAGAGCACTTGTGGGGAAGAGCACTAGGTGTTATATGGAAACCGATTTGACAATAAACTATTAAAAAAAAGAGACAGCAACTGGGAGAAGATTTGCAATCACATATCTGAGAAAGGACTGTGCCCAAAATATAAAAATAATGCTTAAACATAACAATAAAAAAAACAATAAAGACAACAGATCCGAGCACATACCTTATTGAAGAACATATACAGGTGGCAGAGAAGTATAAGAACAAAAATGGTGAACAATATGTTATCAGGAAAATGCAAATTGACATGAAAATGAGATACCAGTGCATACCTATTTCAATAGCTGCAGTCCAAAACACTGACAACACCAAATGCTGATGAGGAGAAAGAGGAATGGGGAGTCTCCTTCATTTTTATGGGGCTGCAGAATGGTACAGCCAATTTAGGAAGACGAGTTGGCAGTTTTTTACAGAACTAAACATACTCTTACCATGCAATCCAGTACTTGTGCTCCATACCAGATTCACAAGTGAGTTGAAAACTTATGTTTGCACAGAAATGTGCATACCATTGCGATAAGAGCTTTATTCGTAATGGCTAAAGCTTAGAAGAAACCAAGATGTCCTTCATAGGTGAATGAAAAAACCAATGGTGGTATATCTATACAAAGTAATATTATTCAGTGATAAAAAGAAATGAGCTAGCAAACCACAAGAAGATATGGAAGAACTTTAGATGCATATTGCTAAGTCAAAGAAGCTAACTATAAAGGCTACATACTCTATCATTCCAACTATATGACAGAATAAAAAGACAAAACAATGGATATAGTAAGAAAATCAGTTGCCAGGCATTTGGTGGGGAGAGAGGGAGGAAAAGATGAAGAGATGGAATGTGGGATTTTAGAGCAGAAAAACTATCCTGTACAATCCTGTAATGATGCGTGCATGTCATTATACATTTGTCAAAGTCCATGGAATACATATGGGAAAGAATGGACCCTAATGTAAACTATGGACTTTAGTTAATAATTATGCATCAATATTGGCTCATTCATTAACTGTAACAAATGTACTGCACTAATGCAAGGTGTTAATAGTAGGCAAATTGCATGCGGTTGGTAGGAGGAGGTGGTGCGGGAACAGAACTCTATGATTCCTCTCAACTTCCTTTAAGCTATAAACCACTCAAAAATATAAATTCCATTATTATTATTATTATTATTATTATTATTATTATTTTTAATGGGTACAAGATCAAGCAATCCATTAAGAATTCCATCTCTATTTAGGCCTTATGAGGACTACAACCAGGCTGTCACATTTACCACATATTTGTATTTGCCAACTATCCATCTTGTAAAATAATGTTCTTTATGAACATGAACCGGCAAAAACTCGGGCCATCGGTTGGTGTGAATGTGATCACCTAACTCTCCTTTGCAGTTCACTCTACTTCTATTTTTAAACCTATTTCAAGGGATTGATGCATGAGTGTTCCTTCCACTGGAGAATTCAGTGTTGTGGGGGATGAAGGTAACTAACATACTAATTCCTCAAAAGGTACCAAACTTACCTGATGAGCAGCTCTTCAATAGGAAGGTTTCATAAAAGAAGCCTTTTGTACTATTAACTCACAATTCATGATTTGAAATCACATATCTCAGGAACATTACTAAAATGTCACTGGAAAAAGGGAAGACCTTTAATTAGAATATATTTTAATAGCTTTGATTTAAAACTACAAATATTTAACCTAAGAAAGTGTTTATATGTATAGTTTTTTTTTCATTCTTTCCTAGTAAAAGCCATGAAGGGAATAGTCGCTATGATGAATCCTGCCATTGATGTCTGCCGAAAAACAGATCCATTTGTGTTTAAATGGAGAGATCTTTCATATACTGATGCAGTTAAGGAGAATAGAAGTTATCACTCAGAAAAAAATAGTGTGGTGACTTTCAGAATTATTTTTTTTATGGTTACTGCCAGTCACTACTATTCTGATCAGTGTGGGAATCAGAGCAACTGAAAATAAGATACAGTACCAATCAGCCTCTAGTACCTGAGTCCCTGCTCTACTCACAGCATACAAAATATTTTACTTACTTGAAACTGAAAGGTTTGAGCAAGTTAGAAGAAAAGGAATATACCTTCAGAGTCAACAGAAATATTTGATCACTTAATTCAAGGGTCAGGTGAATTTTGTGAATCATATAATCATAGTGACTTTCTTCTTTTTTGGTTCAAAAGAATGAAACATTATTGATAGATGACTGCATAGAAAGAAAATGAGTTGTGTTTAATTGTGTGTGGGTGGGAGGTGAAATTTTCACACAGTTTAAATATATTCTGCCTCACGCTGTAAGATATATCATTGTACTGATAGAGTTGTATTCATCTATTTCAAGGGAGCGGCCAGCACTTCCTGTATGTCAACTCATCTGGCCCCAAAGAAGGCCACACAGCAAGAATCACTACTTCACAATACTTTCCGGCAAGCCTCGGAGTGTGTACCGTTCGGTTCTGGTTCTACATGGTTGATCCAGGAAGTGCGGGGATATTAAAGGTATGAAAGGAAGGCAGAGATTCATGTTTCACTGAAATATTCATAAAATGTGTTTAAGCATTTTTGAAAAATATCACAACACCAATGTTGATTCCATTAATCTCTCATTTCTTTCTGGGACAGTGGGACTTTGGCAACCAGTGCTGTCATTCATCTTGATCTCATTCAAGATTGATCTCATTCATGGCTGCCACCTGAACTCAATTATGGTGTATGCTATTTAAGGATCATCTAGAGATAAAAGAGTATGGACAAATTCCGCATGCATCCTCTACGAACAATTTAGATAGGGAAAATGAGGATGTGATGGGAAGGATAATAATAACAAGAATTTTCTTCCCCAAACAAGGTAAAGGCAAAGACTTTTAAGATCTTAAGCATATCTCAGCTTACCCTAGAAACAGCAGGTTTGCTCCCTTTTGATTAATTTGAGACAAGATTCTGCATCAAACACAAGTGTCTTTGAAGAAGGAGGTTGCTACATTTTTACTTTTCATCATATGAAATATCAGCAAGCTTTTTAATCAGCCAGAAGCAATTTTGAAATCTTGATTTCTAATTGAAAGATTATGTATCAGAACCTGGTGTTATTGCTTTATAATTAGGCGACCACCTGGTGTCTGAATAAATATAATTGGAATCTTTGACTTTATCTCACATATTGTCTCTTGTAAACAATAGCAGTTATTAAGTGATTCCTATCTTTCAGGCTGGATATTGTAGACTTTGTATGTGCTCTCCCTTTTGATTCTCCTATTCACCTTATGAGGTAGTTTATTTTCCTCAATTTTATAATTTAAAAAAAAAGGCCATTGATAGAAAAGAGAGCTTTTCAAGTAAAAATACAGAGAATTTGTGCTGATTCTACATGGATGTCTGTTTTCCTAAAGAGAAGCCAGCAAAAAACAACAGAAAAAGATTCATTATTAACTGTTTAGAAATATGAGTAAGTGAAGATCGTGTGAAGATTTTGGATTTTTTTCATTGTTTCCATATACAATATATGAAAACTCAGTAGCAGGATGCCTGGGTGGCTCAGTCGGTTAAGCATCTGACTTCGGCTCAGACCATGATCTCACGGTTCGTGGGTTCAAGCCTTGCATCAGGCTCTGTGCTGACAGCTAGCTCAGAGCCTGGAGCCTGTCTTCATGAACCAGGAGATCATGACCTGAGACTAAATCGGATGCTTAACCGACTGAGCCACCCAGGCACCCCGCTACTGATGCTTTAAAGCGCAGATTGCTGCAGTTGAAGAGGACTCATGTCAGTGGTTGTTACATATGGAAGCAAATACCAACGGAAAGGTCAAGAGACTTTTCAATACAACATAAGGAGATTTCAGTCATTCGCTGACAAAATGTTTCTTCCTCAATTCAAAAAGAGCATCCTTATATCTTTTAGCTCTTCACCAGCTAGTCAGTTAGTGCTACAGCCTGGGTGTCCCCCCCATCACCAAATACATATGTGAAATCCTAAAACAGCTATTTCAGTTACCCATTGCTTTTAGCCATGTTTCTATAAACATTCAAACTTTGACAAGAAACATTGGCCTCACGTCTTGATGTTTGAGACCTTGCTTCTGGTGACTAGGGTTTTTTTCTAACCAGAGAGCAGCAGATAAGTGTAGCAATGCCTTGACATTCCAGGTAGTGCTCAGAGATGTCTCCTGTGAAGAATAGTGTAGGGGAGTCATACAGCCTGCCATCCGCTTCACGTAGAGAAATCACCCGCTGTACTACAAATTGTCTTGATAGGGTTGACCGTCATTGTAGGTTGCTTTTACCACCTCAACAGCTGACTCAAGACATAGCCTTATCTAGTATTTGGTGCAGGTTATAGGAGGATTTGTCTTTCTTCTGCATTACAAGTCATAAGGATGTAGGCTAGCTTTGGGCTATTGGAGGCCATCTCTCCCAATGTGGGGAGAGGGACTGTCTGAGAAAGAAGCTAATACAGAGAAGGACCATGACTAAAGAAAGAGGAAGAAACAGAATGGTTTTTGTTCTGTTGAAATCCTGTATCCTACTTTGTCTAAGACAGTAAAATTATTTTTGTCTCTTGCAATTGAAAGCTCCTAACTAACCGAAATCTAAGAGAACCTCTTTTCATGATATATCTTTATGTCGCTGATGAACAAGGGACAAGTCTTTCTTTCTCAGCTATTGGTCTGGAAAATCATGTGTGTGTGTGTGTGTGTGTGTGTGTGTGTGTGTGTATAATAGAAGAAGGTATATATATATGTGTGTATATATAATCTTTGTGTGTATATATATACACACATATACATAATATATATTTTTATATGTGGTTCTGAAGCACGTGGTACATTATAATTATGCTTATCTGAAACTATTTCTTAAATTAATTACATTAATCCTTTAGAAGGATATGGCAAAGAAAATACCTAAGGTGAAGTTTATAGAAGAGAGCCTAGGAGGCTATAAAAATAGCAAGGTAGTCCTAAGAGAGATTTAAAATTGTAGTTTGTCATAGGATGCTTTCTTGTCAGCACAAATTTTATGCAATTGTATTAAGTGCTATGCATCCCTGGGGCGCCTGGGTGGCTCAGTCAGTTGGGCCTCCAACTTCAGCTCAGGTCATGATCTCATGGTTCGTGGTTTTGAGCTCCGTGTCAGGCTCTGTGCTGATAGCTAGCTCAGAGCCTGGAGCCTGCTTTGGATTCTGTGCCTCCCTCTCTCTCTCTGACCCTCCCTTGCTCGCACTCTGTCTCTCTGTCTCTCAAAAATAAATAAATGTAAAAAGAAAATTTTAAAGTGCTATGTATCCCTAGCCCTTCTGTGTTTTGTTCTGTATCCAGAGAACTACACATCCCAGGCTCCTTTGCTCTCTGCTTTCCTGCATGGGTTTGGCCAAAGATCTGAGAGCAGGAAGACTAGACAGACCTTTCTGCTCTCCCTATCCCTTCCTTCCTCACCTCCTCCTCCTCTCCCTCTCCTCTCTCCTCCCCTCCCCTCTTTTGCCCTCTCTTCCCCTCTCCTCTCCTTCCTTCTCTCATTCTATAGGCTGAGTTTCTAACTACATTCCATACATGACCCAGGTAAGCCCTGCCTCCACTCAGTGTGCCTGCCAAACTCCATCTTCCAGCAACTCAGTTTCAGTGACTACCTCTCTTTGTTTGACTCTCTAGTTTTAGAAGTAAAAGACTATGTTCGTTAGAAGCTTCATGATTTCCTTGGTGATTTCTCACCTTTTCCATAAACTTCATAACCATTTCTCTTCATTAAGGTTTCTCTAATGAAATCCTGTCATTTGTAGCAACGTGGATAGAACTCGAGGGTATTATGCTAAGTAAATAAGTCAGTCAAACACCGATATCATGAGGGAAGGGAAGGGGGAAAATAGTTTCAAACAGAGAGGGAGACAAAGCACAAGAGACTCTTAAATACAGAGAACAAACTCAGGGCTGATGGAAGGGCGGGGGACAGGGAGAAATGGGTGATGGGCAATAAGGAGGGCACTTGTTGGGATGAGCCCTGGGTGTTATATGTAAATGACGAATCCCAGGAATCCACCCCCCAAACCAAGAGCGCACTGTATACACTGTAGGTTAGCTAATTTGACAATAAATTATATTAAATAAAATTTTAAAAAATAACAAATTTTTAGGCAGTCAAAAAAGAAAATACATTAGTTTATATTTTCTAGTTTGACTCTATCTGCTATGAGTGCCTGCCCTAAAGAAAACAGTCTTTTGCAGATATTAATTCATGACATAATGAAAAAATTTTAATTGAAGTCCAGTCAGTTTAAATTGCTCCTCCTTATATTAACTTATTAAAACCTTGCCCTTCAGTTGGGGAATATAGAAAACACATTTTTTTAAAATGCAAATATGAAAACCTCAATCTGTGATACAGTACTTTGGAGCAAATAAAACCGTTTTCTGTAATAAATAGTTACACATAGTCTGCTGAGAGAGTTATTTTATACTGAATGATAAGAAAGTCTGAGAAAGATGACATTTGATTTTGTGCTTTAAAAAAAAAAAAAGAAGCCATCCTTGTGGGCATCTGGAGTAAGAATGTTCTAGGAAGACAGAACAAGCTAGTGAAAAAGCTCACACAGAAGGTATTTGAAGGCGGGCATAGCTAGAGTGAAATAAGCAAGAGACAATGAGATGATGAAACAGGTGAGAGTCGGCCCATGTGTGGGGCCTTGTAGGGACACGGGGAATTCGATTTTATTGGAAGAACCCCAGGAAGTCACCGGAGAGGGTCTTAGTCATCGTGGGCTGCTATTACCAATTACTGCGGACTGGGTGACTTAAACAACAGAAATTTCTCATGATTCTAGAGTCTGAGAAGTCCAAGTTTAAGGGACTGACCACTGGTTCCTGGTGTGGAGCCTCTTCCTGGTTTGCAGATGGTTGCCTTCTGGCTGTGTGCTCACCCGACAGGAGGAGAGATCATCTCTCCCGGGTCTCTGCGTATAAGGATAGTCAACCCATTCATGGCGGCTCTACCCTTATCACCTAATTGCCTCCCCCAAACCCCACCTCCACTGGGGTTTGGGGCTTCGATATGTGAACTGGGGTTGGAGGGACATGTTCAGTCCGTGGAGAGACTATTAAATTGTGGAATAATATAACCTCCTTTGAAAGTTTAAGAGATCTGTCTGGCTGCTGTGTGGAAAGGGGTGGGGACTGGTAGGTGGGAGGCGGCCAGAGGTAGGAGTGCAAAAGGAGGCAAGTTAGATGATTTCCAGGACCCCGGAGCAGAGAAAATGTGGCTTCTTTTAAAGTGAAGTGTATGGGGCACCTGGGTGGCTTAGTCGGTTAAGCGTCTGGCTTCAGCTCAGGTCATGATCTCAGGGTTCGTGGGTTCGAGCCCCGCATCGGGCTCTGTGCTGACAGCTAGCCTGGAACCTGCTTTGGATTCTGTATCTCCCTGTCTCTCTGACCCTGCCCTGCTTGCGCTGTCTCTCTGCCTCTCAAAAATAAATAAAAAACACTAAAAAAAAAATTAAAGTGAAGTGTAAGGGTAAACTGGGAAGCTATTTCCACACATGATGTTTATTTAGATCTTCACTGGCATATAAGATTATTTTCTAAATAAGACAAACTTTAATTTTATTAGGGTATTAATGAAGGGCAGAATATGAAGCCAAAGTAGACAAAACATGTACAGTCAATGAGATCACGGTGACATTCAATTATGATTTTTATTACATTTTAGGATAAAAAGCCAAACAATTCAGATTTATCCCAGCCTGCAAAGTTGACAAAATAGCCTGCATAAAGAAGGCATGTGTTTATAAGAACTAGGAACCCTTATATAAAAAAATAATATTCAGAATAGTAAATGGATAATATTTTGGAATAATAAAATGTTCGTACAGGCATCAGTGTTCTTTGGTTCAAAGGCTTGGGAAATAAAAGAATAATGGTAATACATACTTTATTTTCTAGGTCAGTTTTTTTTATGTCTTTCAGTTATCTACCTATATAAAATTAAAAGCACTCCTTAAAATGATGCTGGTCACATTTTGATCCACATTGCTAAAAGAGCCCTAAGTGAACCAAATAATTTCCCATGAGATTACTTAGTTCCATTAGTTCAACTTCCTAGCTTCTGGCTTGTTGTGATATTTAGCTAATTCAGGTAAGTTATTTAATGTCTATGAAAAGAGGTAAAGTTACAGGAAAAGAGAATTTCTTTAACAATGACCGATCTGCTTTTATTATTCCAGACTCATTTTTAAAGACACAGAAAGGAAATCAATAGGGAATTTTTGGAATTGATACTTTTCATCACAGTTTTTTTTTTTGTACTTGACAGAAATGTGTAATTGCTCAGGGGGAAAAAGGAACTAAAACTTCCTTCAGCAATAACAGGTGAATTAAATGGTCTTCAAAAAGCCTCTTGTTCATATTTCAGAACAGTTAGCCTCCTGTGTTAAAATGATCTTTACTTTAGAGTTGAGTTTTAGACCCAAATGATTTCTGCTAAAACCTGTGGAAATTATCACGTAAATGTTCCATTCAGGAAAGCATTGTTCTTATGGTGCGATGCTTGCAAATTTTGTCTTGCTTTGTTTTAATGTGATGTTTAGGAAGATAGAGCAGAGAAAACGAAAAATATCAGATGGTTAATATGTGCCATACACTAAGGTCATATATACATATGATCTTCACAACCTCCAGTGGGGCAGATACTGACATGATCTACATTTTAACACGTGACATAGTTGAGATCAAGAAAGGGTCAGGAACGTGTGCAAGGTCATAGAGCTGGGAGATGGCAGGTCAGGGTGTCCGCAGATCTGCTGGTTCCAGTCTGCGCTTTTAACTACTCTGCTATACTGCCTTTTAGAACTGGTTGATTATTTTTATGGTACATTTTATGCTCTATATTTTTATTATTCAAATCATATTTTATTTTATAGCAATAGTTATTCTTTAAATGGTACTTTGCATATTTTATGTTCTGCATATTGTAGTCTTCAGAATAAATTTGGCTTGAATTGCAAGTTTTACCAAGAAAAATGGCATAATCATTATTTAAATAGTCAGATGTGCCTTTTAAATGTGTAGTGTGTGTAAGATGCCGTGGTGGATGCCAAAGGTATTTGTTTTGCCTATCATTTAATCCTTCTTTTCTGCCACTTGTAGTGATTAACTTTTTATTTTTTAATAATTATTTATTTTTGAGAGAGAGAGCGCACGCAAGCAGGGGAGGGGCAGAGAGAGAGGGAGACCCCGAATCTGAAGCAGACTCCAGGCTCTGAGCTGTCAGCACAAAGAGGACATGGGGCTTGCACTAACAGTGAGATCACGACCTAAGCTGAAATCAGACACTTAACTGGCTGAACCACCTAGGTGCCCCCGATTAACTTTTGAATGAGCCCTTCAACGATAAGAGCCATCGAGACTATATTTTATTATACTGATTAATGCCTTCTTTGGTCAGCTTTGGAATCCTCTTGAGTTTTCCTTAGACTTGTATCTGCCCTGTTAAAAGAAATAGACTTTTCAGGGCTCTCCCTCTCTCGAATAGTACAGGAGGAAATTCTGTTTATTTTCTGTGATGCTTCCAGAATTCTGAACTTCAGAATGAGAAGTTTGGTAGATGGGGAAAATAGTCTCACCTCAATTTAGCCTTTTTTTCTTAAATGCAGAATGACCATGGGCCTCCTGGAGGGTGGGGCAGCGCAAATGCATGCTGCACCAGTACTGGCCAGGGACTCTGAGATATTCTCAAGACAGCATCTGATACACTACCTTCATCACCCGTATATAATAATATAATCATAAATCACTGAATAATAGGGGCGCCTGGTGGCTCAGTCAGTTGAGCATCCGACTTTGGCTCAGGTCATGATCTCACAGTTCTTGGATTCGAGCCCCGCGTCCATCTCTGTGCTGACAGCTCAAAGCCTGGAACCTGCTTCCTATGCTGTGTGTTCCTCTCTCTCTGCCCCTCCCCCACTTGTACTCTGTCTATCTCTCAAAAGTAAATAAATATTTTTTAAAAAATTTTAAAGATTCATTGTTTATAAATAATTGAATAACAGATCAATGAAATATACAGTGTATATATATATGTATATGTACACATATATACACACATAATGTGTATATGTGTGTGTGCATATATATGTGTGTGTATATATATATAGTCACTAGTAATTGAGGAAAAGTGTTTTAGATTTGCATTCATTTAATCAGGGCATTAGCTTACCTCTCAGTGCAGTGAAGTAATAATTTATAGAATGATAATCTGTGTTAATGAGTTGCCCATGAGGCTCTGGTTATTACATGAGATGTTATCACATAAATGCGGACCTAGCCCATTTCCTAATTATCACTAGTGCTGCAGAAATTCTTCCAGTCCTATGTTGAGTAAAAAGAGAAATGAGCAAAAATATAAAGTTTCCAAAGGGAAGTAAATATATTCAAAAAAGTTTAATGTATACTTGTATTTATAAAAATACGTATTCAGAATTAAATAGGTACTAGTTTGCACAGCATATGCTTAAGACAGTTTATAGATTTTTTTTTGTTCATTTTACTCTTAATGCTTAATTTTTAAATGTATTTTTGTGAAATGTTATTATGAAAGTTGTTGGGAGGCACTATCAGTATTGTCTATAATTTTATTCTTTTTAAAAGTACATTTTAACTAATGTTCCTGACTAACCAATTCTCTCATTTCTGTTAAATGCTGAACTTCATGCTCCTTGTTTGTACAAGTGATAGTATCCTGTTTCTGTGGCAGCTTTGAGAATACCATTAGATAATGTGTATGAAAGGAAATAATAATTAATACAAATAGCCCCTTGAATAAAAGGTAGAGAGATGTGTGTAGGAGCTGTCGAACACACTTAGCAAGTTTCTGCCCTCTAAACAGACTTGTAGAAGATCTGTATTGTACTCTAAATTTGAGCATTTCATACTATTTTAGGCAGAAATACGGAAAGTAATATACTAGGGCAGTAGTTCTAAATGTGTTACAGACATTGGTGTGGTGCAGGTAATATAAAAGAAGAATGGTTAAAATGAACTGAGGGTTTTTTTTAATGTTTGTTTATTTTGGGGAGGGACGGGCAGGAAGGAGAAAGAATCTGAAGCAGGCTCTGGGCTTTGTGCTGACAGCTCAGAGCCCGACAATGGGCTCAAACTCACCAACTGAGAGATGATGACCTGAGCTGAAGTAGGACGCTTAACCGACTGAGCCACCCAGGGGCCCTAAACCAAAGTATTTGGTTAGCAATGTCCTCCCTTTCTGAGAATAGACGGAAGTGTTTTCCTGTCTAATATCAGAATCCTATATTTTAATCTGATATGTCTCATTGATTAGGAGAGAAAAGTAAAATTACATCTGGTGTGCCAGGCATTTTGTTAGGTAGTTTACCACTTAGGAACCTGTAATAAGGTGCAATTCCCAGAGTGGATTAAACATATGTGTGTTACGTCTCACGTAGGAAGAACCACAGGTTTATGTTAAAAGCTTAGCAAAGGCAGGTGTGCAGATCTTTACAGCAATGATACTTTGATAATTCTATGCTGATGAGTGCTGTGTATCTTCCATCGTAGAATATAGCAAAATTAACTTTGGTTGGTAAAAACGCTGCCGTAAGTTGCTGTTATCTTACAAATGAAGAGGATTGGAAAATACCACAGGAAACGCAAAGGTTGACACTTGAGAGAAGGAGCTGATTTACGTTGACCTTCAAATTAAGACTTTCCCTTTAGAATATAATAAAACCAGCAAAAGAAAAGTGACCTGAAGTCAAAGAGCCATGCTGCTAAATATTAAAATCAAGCCACAGTTTTAAGACAGAGATGTGGGAATTTGCAGAAGAAGTTATTTCTGATACCTGCCTACAAACGGGCTAGGTGCAAAGTCACCTTGAGAAAGAACCAAAAGTCAGCTTTGCTTAGAAGTCTGAGTCCCAAGCTGAATACGACTTCTTTAAAAAAAAAAAAAAAGTAATGTATTCAAAGTTAAGGCAACTTTTCTTTTACATTTTTATTTCATGAAACTGTCAATGTCTTATAGACTCTGGTGTTAATTCTTTACTTAGGAAGCCCTTTCCTGTCATAAAGTAACAAAATATTTGTTTTAGTTATTACATAATTTTGATTTCTAGATGTAACTAATTAAGCCACTTATAATTCATTAGAAGCTCATTTTATTTTCCAAATCGCAAGCCAGTTCTTCCAACACCTTTGAGTCAGTACTATGTGCTCTCCCTGTTCATCTGACATACATTTGTTCCCATGTGTAAAATTACAAACATGTATTTGTAAATTTACTATGGATGTATGAAAGAATGCTTCTTTGGTACAAAGATAGACCTATAGAGTGATGGTAGAAATACAGAGATAAATTGAATCATACTCCTCTACATTGTTACTATTATCTATTTAATTTGTCAGGTTAGGAAATTCCATCAGCAAAATTATGAAAGCTTACACTTTGCTTTTACCGTCTCAGCCCTGTATATTTCAAAGCCATAATGCTGAATTCATAAAGATTCAACAGTTAAATATACTTGGGGAATTATAACTTTTATCGATACTAAATATCCCTTTTTATACTTTTCCTGAAATCTTTTTTTTCTTTTAATAATATGGAAGTTGTTACCATTGTAAAATAATTTTATTAGTGTTTTACTCATGCCTTTATTCTTAACTATGATACTTGGCCTTAGTGGTGTCAGTTATTAACAGAATGTGCCTGGATTGCTTGTTATTTCTTTCCCTGTAATCTGAGTTTCTGGTTTTTAAAAATTCGGTCCTTTTCACATGTGCTATTGTTTCATCATGATATAGACCTCTTTCTTGTGTGTTTTCTGTTTTTCCTTTGTTTATCTGTTTATTATTTTCTCCTTAACTCTCTCTTTAGTTGGGTTGATTGGATTTCCTTTATTCTTGCTTACTCCCAGGAAGTTTTAATTGCTATGTCTCTTTGTTTAAAGTGGACCCCAATTTTTATAAATCTGTTTAAAATATTTACCCATTACCATTGACAATAAATTGCATACTTCTACCCACCCCTTAAATAAAAGACAACCTCAGCAAGTTTTAATGACCCAACTTATCTTCCCAAGAAGCTTTATGGCTTATTTCTAATGACTAGAACCTTAGATTCAGGGTGTGAATAATTCATCTGCTTTCTTGACAGTCATATTCTTAAAACTGTGTACACCCCACTAGTACATAATTATCAAGTGTGTGTTTATACTATATAATCATATATGTTTTATAGTTATCTTTGCTCACTACTTTTTATCAATTCCTATACAATCTGCTATGTTGGATTATTTTCATGTGAAGCCATATTACTTTGCTAGGGCTGCTTTAATGAAATACCACAGATGGATTGATTTCCTGAGTCCTCTCTCCCTGGCATATAGATGATTGCCTTCTAGACATGTCCTCACATTGTGTCTCTTGTGTGCATGTCCCCTGTCTTCCTGTGTCCAAATGTCCTTTTCTTATGAAGACACCAGCAAGATTAGATTAAGGGCCATCCTAATGGTCTCCTTTTAATGCACTCATCTCTTTAAAGGCCCTATCCACAAATACAGTCACATTTTAAAGTACTGAGGTTTAAAGGTCAACATATGACCTCTGTTGGGGGGGCATATTCAGTCCTAACATGTTTTGCTCATACATTTCAGAAATTGTGCATCAATGGTAAGTTTTTTTAGTTCATAACTGAAAAAATGTGTGTATATACACACGCGCGCATGCGCGCGCACACACACACACACACACACACACACACACACACACACAAACACACCTATATTACAAAGGTAATTTGATTGTCCTTGGTTCAAAGTTAGTTTTTCTTAGGTAATTGAAGGCATTGCTGCAATGTATTCTAACATCCATTATCTCCGTGCCTTACAGAAGACAGCTGTCGGGTTAGATCTCCTCCAGGATCTTTACATATTTTACTTTTTTCTCAGGAAGTGGGTAAATATTCTTTTTATCCTTGGATTTCGTAAATCCCTACCAAAATTGGATGGGTCCTTATCATTTTTCATCTCAGGGAGATTTTCATATATAATTTATCTGATTATCTCCTTCTAGAAAAAAATCTGTGAGACAGACATGGAAAATTCTGTATCTGTCCTTGCTAACCCTTCATAAATATTCTCAAAGTTTCCGTCTCTTGGTTCTCTGGCATTGTGGTCTTAGAAGGATCACTTTGTTTAGTTTTCCAATCCACTGTTTGGAATTTAATCTGTATTGATTCTGCTCATCAGTTCTCTGAGGGTTTTATATTAGCAATAATTTTGTTAATTTCTAAGAACTCTAAATGTTTTTTTAAAAATATCAGCCTGTTCTATTTTATAGAAATGATGAATGCCCCAATATGTCAAGGGAATTAATGATATTTCTTTATTTTCTTTCCGATTTATTCTGTTAGCAGCCATCCTCACGGTGCTCAGTATTCTGTTGAATATAATGTCTCTCCTGAAGAATTTTTCTCAATTCTCAGGTTATTTACTAACAGTTTTCTGTTCCTATAGGTAGATAAATCTAGGTTGAATACTATTACTGTATGTACTTTATAGCCTCCCGCTCAGGAAGAAATTTTGCTCCCTTAGCAGAGAATACGTGTTCTGATTCAAGATCTCTAGTTTTCTGCTCTAGTGTAAAGAGTTGTGTTTTCCAGCAGGTTTACTTTGTGGTGCATTGGTAGCTTCTTTATTTGTTGGAGGAGGTAAAGTTTTTGACAGCAGTCATAAGGGACCACCACCTCACTTCTACGGTCCATTTGCCCTCTCGCGGAAACTCAAGAGTGAGCTTACCCACCCTGGGTGTTCTAAGTATGAATGCTAGAGTCAACAGCTTCTCACACCGGGATTGACCTAGGCTTTTAGGAAGTCCTTTGGTTAATTTGGTGACACATGCATAGCTCCTTCAATTTGTTCTCCGTCAGTTTGGGTTATTCTGGAGTTCTACTGGGAACACTTTCTTGTACATCTTTATTTCACCTACAGGTGTTGGTAAATTTCTCAATTTTGTGTATTCTTACAAGTTTTCCTTTGGTTTAAATCTTACAGAAAGTCCTTAAAAATTAATTTTTGTTTGTATATTGGTACCTGTACCCATGATTTTCTGGTAGTTCCGTGGATTTATTTCAGGATTTTTCCTGTCTTTGTGGTGGAACATTTTTGAAGAAGATAGGTAAATGTGTGTTTTCAGTTAGCAATCTGAGCCAGAGTCCATTTTTTTTCATGTATTTACAATTTTGCAGAATATCCACTCACAGTTCCATTTTTTTCCCTCTTTGCTGTTCTTCAGTGTAACTTCTCCTTCATTTTCAGGAAGGTTGTTTGAAAGCATTTTGAAGTTAGTCTGTACAGTGATACAACTAATATCGAATGCTACCTGGGTTATTCTGCTATTAAGCGACATTTGGTTGCTTCTTTATTTCTGATTACTCCTCAGTAGTCTGCCTCTTTCAAAGAAAGTGAAGTTAATGTTATAGAACTACATGGAAATCAGCCATTTCAATTTCTACATGGATAGTAGCTGTAATTTTTCCTCAGTAAATCCTTCTCTGATACAGTCTGTGATGCTTATTGCAAACTGAGTGATTTTCAGGAAAAGTAATCAAATGGAATATAGGAAACCTTTGTCCTAGACCCAGCTTTCTAAGTTACTAATGACTGGAAACTTGGAGTATTTCTAAAGCTCTTCTGCTCTCATTCCCCTTTTTTATAATGCTTTTGTAAAAGATCTGAAAAACCTGAAATTGCATTCTGAAATCATTTTTTTAAATTTCACAAGAGTATCAGCTTTTCATAATGAAATCATCCAGTTAACATTCTCCTTAACATCCTCATTCTAATGTGTTAACTTTTTTTTTGAGAAGAGGTGAAGTAGAATATGTAATAGCACACATGTGAGTAATAAATAATAAAATGAAGTGTGCTTAGTGCCAGTACTTACTTTATATATGTTATTTTAATGTGTACTTATAAATAGGTATTAATATTTCTTCTACTTAATAGACAAGAAATCAAAGTTGAAAGCGATTAAATAATTTCAGCGTAAGTCATCCAATTAGTATTAGCATGTCCAGGATTAGAATCTGGGTCCTAGCCCCTGATCATAACACTGTTCAGCCTTCTTATTGCTAGGTAAGTTAAACGCTAGAGCAAGGTGTCATGCTTTTTAAATATAATAGGGATGACTAGAAATGCCTCCTTGTTGCACAAATAGTCACGAGCCAATTTTGAATTTGAATAAGGACTCTGTGTGAATGAACATATTTAATTTGCTTGGTGACATTAGTAGACTGGTGTTCTCTACCTCCAATGTCAAATGAGAAATACAAAGGAAAAAGAATGATATATTTCTTCAACTTTTAAAGACAGAGCTGAAATATGGATTGTTTTTCAATTCAAATTCTGATTGTTCCAAATTTTTTGGTTTTTGGGGTTTTTTTTGTTCACTATTGTTGTTGTTTGTTTTTTAATCACTCATTCCTCTTAACCTACAGTAAATTTCATGTTTTAAGACACCATAGCTTATTTAGGGGCACCCCGGGTGGCTCATTCGGTTAAGTGGCTGACTTTGGCTCAGGTCAAAATCTCACCATTCATGATTTTGAGCCCCACGTCCGGCTCTGTACTGACAGCTTAGAGCCTGGAGCCTGTTTAGGATTCTGTATCTCCCTCTCTCTCTGACCCTCCCCTGCTCATGCTGCTTTTCTCTGTCTCAACAATAAATTAATTAAGATTAAAAAAAAAAAAGACACCATAGCTTATATATAACTCAGTGACCTCCACACACGGAAAGTTGTGGTGATGTTTTTGTATGAACAAGCAATTATTTGTAAACTTAGCAATTAGAACATTGGGAGCTGTCACTACAGTACCTGAAAAATCTTGGTTCTTATGAGTAGGTATATGTCATTTTCAAATAAAATAATGAATTTGTTAAGGTAGAAACTGCACATGAAAAACTGCTTCTATCACTGACCAGTGTGTCAGACAATCTCCCTAGTCCCCTATGAAGGTTTTTTAAAATTTTATTTAAATTTAAGTTAGCACACAGTGCAATATTAGTTTCATGTATACAACATAGTGATTCATAGTGCTATTGCTGGGTCATAGGGGAGTTCTATTGTTAATTTTTTGAGGAATCTTGACACTATTTCCCAGAGTGGCTGCACCAGTTTACATTCCCACGAACAGTGTAGGAGGGTGCCCGTCTCTCCACACCCTCGCCAGCATCTACAGTCTCCTGATTTGTCCACGTTAGCCACTCTAACTGGCATGAGGTGGTATCTCAGTGTGGTTTTGATTTGTATTTCCCTGATGATGAGTGACATTGAGCATCATTTTATGTGTCCGTTGGCCATCTGGATGTCCTCTTTGGAGAAGTGTCTATTCATATCTTCTGCCCATTTCTTCACTGGATTATTTGTTTTTCAGGTGTGGAATTTGATGAGTTCTTTATAGATTTTGGATATAAGCCCTTTATCTAATATGTCATTTGCAACTATCTTTTCCCATTCTGTCAGTTGACTGTTAGTTTTGTTGATTGTTTCCTTTGCAGTGTAGTTTTTTTTTTTAACTTGATGAGGTCCCAATGGTTCATTTTTGCTTTTAATTCCCTTGCCTTTGGAGATGTGTTGAGTAAGAAATTTCTGCAGCTGAGGTGCAAGAGGTTGTTTCCTGCTATCTCCTCTAGGGTTTTGATGGTCCTTGATCCATTTTGAGTTTATTTTTATGTATGGTGTAAGAAAGAGTCTAGTTTCATTTTTCTTCATGTTGCTGTCCAGTTCTCCCAGCACTGTCTATTGAAAGGGCTGTCTTTTTTCCATTGGATACTCTTTCCTGCTTTATCAAAGATTAATTGGCTATACATTTGTGGGTCCAATTCTGGGTTCTCTATTCTATTCCATTGGTCTATGTCTCTGTTTTGGTGCCAATACCATACTGTCTTGATGATTCAAGCTTTGTAGTAGAGGCCAAAGTCTTGGATTGTGATGCATCCCATTTTGGTTTTCTTTTTCAATATTGCTTTGGCTATTGAGTCTTTTGTGGTTCCATACAAATTTTACAATTGTTTGTTCTAGCTTTAAGAAGAACGCTGGTGCAATTTTGATGGGGATTGCATTGAACGTGTAGATTGCTTTAGGTAGGATTGAGATTTTAACAAAATTTATTCTTCTAATCCATGAGCTTGGAATGTTTTTCCATTCCTTTGTGTCTCCAATTTCCTTCCTAAGTTTTCTATAGTTTTCAGCATACAGATCTTTTACATCTTTAGTTAGGTTTATACCTAGGTCTTTTATGTTATTTTTGTGCAATTGTGAATGGGATCAGTTTCTTGATTTCTCTTTCTGTTGCTTCATTATTGGTGTATAAAAATGCAACCAATTTCTGTACATTGATTTTGTATCCTGTGACTTTGCTGAATTAATGGATCAATCAGTTCTAGCATACTTTTGGTGGAGTCTGTCAGGTTTTCCAGGTAGAGTATCATGTTGTCTGCAAAATGTGAAAGCTTGATTTCATCATTGCGAATTCAGATGCCTTTTATTTCCTTTTGATGTCTGATTGTGGGTGCTAGGATTTCAGCACTCTGTTAAACAATAGTGGTAAGAGTGGACAACCCTGTTGTGTTCCTGATCTCAGGGGGAAAGCTCTCAGATTTTCCCCATTGAGGATGATGTTAGCTGTGGGCTTTCCGTAAATGGCTTTTATGGTGTTTAAGTAAGTTCCTTCTTCCCGATTTTGTTGAGGTTTTTATTAAGAAAGGGTGCTGTATTTTGTCAAATGCTTTTTCTGCATCTATTGACAGGATCATATGGTTCTTTAGTTAATGTGATGTATCACACTGATTGATATGTGAATATTGAACCAGCCCTGCACCCCAGGAATTAATCCCTCTTGATCATGGTGAATAATTCTTTTTATATACTCTTGAATTCGATTTGCTAGTACCTTATTGAGGATTTTTGCATCCATATTCATCAGGGATATTGGCCTGTAGTTCTCTTTTTCTGCTGTATATCTGTGCTTTGGGAATCAAAGTGATGCTGGCTTCTTAGCATGAGTCTGGAAGTTTCTTTCCATTTCTATTTTTTTTTGAAACAGGTTGAGAAGAATGGGTATTAACTCTGTTTTAAATATCTACTGGAATTCCCAAGGGAAGCCATATGGTCCAGGGCTCTTATTTGTTGGGAGTTTTCTGATAACTGAGTCAATTTCTTCACTAGTTATGGGTCTGTGTAGATAATCTATTTCTTCCCATTTGAGTTTTCATAGTGTGTGGTTATTTAGGAATTTGTCCATTTCTTCTAGGTTGTCCAGTTTATTAGCATATGATTTTTCATTGTATTCCCTGATAATTGCTTTATTTTTGATGGATTGGTTGTAATCAATCCATTTTCATTCATGATTTTATCTATTTGCATGTTCTCCCTTTTCATTTTGAGAAGGCTTACTAGAGTTTTATCAGTTTTGTTTATTTGTTTTTCAAAAAATCAACTCTTGGTTTCATTGAACTGTTCAACTGTTGTTGTTGTGTTTTTTTCTTTTTGGATTCTATAATGTTTATTTCTGCCCTGACCTTTATTATTTCTCTTCTACTGCTGGGTTTGGGGTGTCTTTACTGTCCTGCTTTTAGTTCCTTTAGGTGCACTGTTAGATTTTGTATTGGGGCTTTTTCTAGTTTCTTGAAATAGGCCTAGATTGCAATGTATTTTCCTCTTAGCACTGCCTTGCTGCATCCCAAAGAGTTTGGATTATTGTATTTTCATTTTCATTTATTTCCATATATTTTTTTAATTTCTTTTCTAATTGCCTAGTTGACCCATTCATTCTTTAGTCAGGTGTTTTTTAACCTCCATGCTTTTGGAGGTTTTCCAGACTTTATCCTGTGGCTAATTTCAAGTTTCATAGCATTGTGATCCAAAAGTGTATATGGTATGAAGCTCAATTCTTTTATATTTATTGAAGGCTGCTTTGTGACCCAGTATGTGATCTATCTTGGACCAGACCTCCAGACCTTGGAGAATGTACCAGGTGCAGTCAAGAAGAATGTGAATTCCACAGCTTTGGGATGTAGATTTCTAAATATATCTGTCAAATCTATCTGGTCCAATGTGTTGTTCAGGGCCCCTTTTCTTTAGTGATCTTCTGCTGTCTAGTTGATCTATCCATTGCTGTAAGTGGAGTATTAAAGTCCCCTGCAATTAGCACATTCTTATCAATAAGATTGCTTATGTTGGTGCTTAATTGTTTTATATATTTAGGTTCTTCCAAAGTCAGTGCATGGACATTTATAATTGTTAGCTCTTCCTGATGGATAGACTGTGTAATTATTATATAATGACCGTCTTCATCTTTTGTTACTGCTTTTACACTAAAGTCTAGTTTGTCCAATATAGGTATGGCTGCTCCAGCTTTGTTTTGACTTCCAGTAGCATGATAGATATTTCTCCATCCTCTTACTTTCAATCTGAAGATGTCCTCAGGTCTAAAATGAATCTTTTATATAGAGAAAATAGATGTATCTTGTTTTTTTTAATCCATTCTGATACCCTGTGTATTTTGATTAGAGCATTTACTCCATGTACATTGTGTTATTATTGACAAATATGGGTTTGGAGTCATTATGTTCTCTGTAGGATTAATGCTTTTAGTGATGTCTCTGGTACTTTGTGTTCCTTGCAATACTTCCCTCATAGAGTCCTCATTAGGATCTTTTGTAGGGCTGGTTTAGTGGTGATGAATTCCTTTAATTTTTGTTTGTTTGAGAAAACCTGTATATCTCTTTCTATTCTGAATGACAGGCTTGCTGGATAAAGGATTCTTGACTGCATATTTTTCTTGTTCATCACATTGAAGATTTCCTGCCATTGATTTCTGGCTGACAAGTTTCAGTAGATAGGTCTGCTACTAGTCTTATGTGTCTACATTATAAATGTATATAATGTTAAGGCCTGTTTATCCCTAGCTGCTTTCAGAATTCTCTTTTTATCCTTGTATTTTTCCAGTTTCACTATGGTATGTCATGCAGAAGATTGATTCAAGTTGCATCTGAGGGGAGTTCTCTGTGCCCCTTGGATTTCAATATCTGTTTCTTTCCCCAGGTTGGGGAAGTTCTCAACTATGATTTGTTCAAGTACCCCTTCCTCCTCTTTCTCTCTCTCTTCTTCTTATGGAATCCTATGATATGGATATTGTTCCATATGATTGCATCACTCAGTTCTCAACTTCTCCTTTCCTGCTCCTGGGTCAATTTATCTCTCTTTTCCTAGGCTTCCTCTTTTTCCATAATTTTATCTTCTCTTTCACCGGTTCTCCCCTCTTCCTCTTCAATCCATGCTTTGGCTGCCTCCACTTTATTTTGAACCTCATTTATAGCATTTTTTAATTCATCATGACTGTTTTTAAGATCCTTGATCTTTGCAGCAATGGAGACTGCTGTCTTCTATGCCTTTTTCAAGCCCAGAGCTTAATTTTATGACTATTATTCTAAATCCTTGTAAAGTTATGTTACTTACATCTGTTTGATCAATTCTTTAGCTGTCACTTCTCCCTGGAATTTCTTTTAAGGAGAATTTTTCTGTTTTGTCATTTTGACTAGCTTTCTGTCTCTTGTAAGTTTTAAAAGCTTATTATGTGCTCTGCATCTGTGAGTACTGCTGTATTAAAGGAGACTCATAGACTGTCCAGGGCCTGGCAGTTCAGGAGGTGTTTTTTGAAGAGTTTCACTTTCTCTCTGTTGTGACCTTGTTTATTTTCTTTCCCTACTCATAGTGATGTTTTGGACTCTCCATCATGTGTGCTTTGGTTTTTTTCCTTGAAGTAGTTCTGGAAAGGAAAGCAGACAAACCAATAAGGAATGAAAACATGCAAATGCACAAACGAATAAAACAAACAAAGAAAATAAAGACAGCCTAAAAACATAAAACTAGAAACCCCAGCTACAAATAAAGAGCAGGGTGGAGACAGTGCTGATGGAGAGCATATAAACAAAGAGAGAAATGACAGGGGTGGGAGAAAGGGAAAATGAACATTAACCAGGCAGAGAGACTAAAGGACTTAATCCAGAGAGAGAAAAAAGGAGAATATGGCAGGAGGAGAGGAGATAGAAACAAAGATAATGTTACCTAGAGAAACTATATACTCTGATTATTCCAGAGAGAGAGAAAAGAGAAAAGGAGGTATAGAACATGCATCAAGAGGATAGATTAAATATGTCTGTTTAAGCAAACCAATAACTAGAGTAACCAGCCTAGAGGAGGGAAGAGATAAGGAGAAAAGGGAGAATATATCTGAACAACAAGTATTGACCTAGAGTTAATCCAGGCAATGCCACATTGCTGCTCTGGAGGAGTGGGCCGTCTGTCTCCATGGCATCTATCCAGCTCCAGCAGATAAGCAGCTACCCAGCATGAATGGGCGTAGTTATGTGTAGGAAGGTCCCATCTCCACTGTGGGCCCCGCAACAATCCCTGAGGCCCTGCCTTGGTGGTTGTGGGGAGAAAAATGGCAACCTCCCAGTCCCTTCTCCTCGGACCAGGTGTCCCAAATCACTACTTTGGATCTGTCCTCACTGTGCTGTGGGCACAGACAAGGTGGACCATCTCCTGTGCCCCAAACTTAGCTGCATTTTAAGGTCCCATTCTAAGTGTGTTAGTGATGCTGGCCAAAATGTAATCTCGTGAGCCACAGCACTTCAGGACAGGTGGCCAGTTCCTCTTGATGCCGACTGCACCCCTGAGGTGCCACCAGCCCACAGGGAACTCCCCTCATCCCCAGGTGTGGGAACAGGGCAACCAGCCCCCGTCCAAAGAAAGCCCTGCAGTTAGAGATGGGATGATAGAATCCCTCTCCGTCCCTGTATGAGGTTTTCCTCTTGTCCAGATACAGTCCTACATTTCCCCAGATGCTCCTTCTCTTCCATTTGTCTCTCTGTAGAAGAAGCTCCCTCCTCCTGCGCCTCCATGTCCCTGCCCATTTTTATCTCTCCCAGTTCACATTCACATGAATGCGAACTACTAGTCTTCCTAGTAGATTCCATCCCCTTTCTTCCCAGACTCTTGGAGTTCAGAGTCCTTTGGCTTCAGCCCATCTTTGAGAGGTGCAGGCAGGAAGTATGGAGCCTTCTACTTACCCACCATGTTGGCTCCTAACAATAGTCCCCTGTGAAGTTTTTGACAAGCAAGCCTCTCAGATGCTTTCCAACCCTAAAGTTCTTAGACCTTGAACTTTTCTATTCTTTCATTTTTAGCAAATGTTTACTGAGCACTTATTATGGACATAACAGGATTCTAGGCATACCTAAATAAGCAAAACAAACTCCCTGCCCCCAGAGGATATGCTATGATGGAGAAACAGACATTAAACAGGAGATGTGATCAATGAGTAAGTTGGATTGTCTTTGCAAAGACCATGTAACAAAGTGCAGCAGAGTGAGAGGACTGGTAGAGCAGGGTATAGTCGGGGGGGGCCACATTGAGAGTGTAAATTTTGAACCAACTCTTGAAAGAGATCAGGGAATGAGCCATGCAATTATGGAGGCCAAGATGGGAGAACACTTCAGACAGGGAGGGAGAGAGAGAGAGACAGACAGACAGACAGACAGACATACAGACAGACAGAAGAGAGAGAGAGAAAACAGTGTAATACTCCAAATTGGGAGTGTTCCTGGTGTTTAGGAGGATTGGCAAGGGATCCCCATGAAGAGAGTAGTGACATGTGAGAGAAGGAGTAGGGCAGGGTGCCTGGCTGGCTCAGTAGGTAGAGCCTGTGACTCTTGATCTCAGGGTCATGAGTCCAAGCCCCGCATTGAGTATGGAATCTACTTTAGAAGGAGTAGGGCAGAGAGACCTTGAAGACATTTTGATATCATTGGAAGGACATTTTTATTACAATTGTTGTGAGCCCCAGTTCTAGAAAACTGCTATTATTGAATTCTAATGTTCCTCCTTTGATAGCTTAATATACCTGCTACTTTGATCAGGCAAAGATGCTTGGTTTCTTTAGAGGAAATTGGGGTAAGTAGTGACATTTGCAAGGTAAGAGATGGTGTGCCACCTGACTTTTTAAAATGTCCAATAGTGGAAGTAGAACATGATGGAAAGAGGGAAAGGAGAAAAGAGACAGTAAATGTATTTAGAAGACCAAGTGACCATTTTAATAATGCTTAATTGGTGCTGAAATGAATCAGACATTTGTGTTTTTCCAATAAAATAGGAAATTGAGTGGGAGCACCTGGATGGCTCAGTTGGTTAAGTTTCTGACTTTGGCTCAAATCATGGTATCAAAGTTCATGAGTTCAAGCCCCACATCAGGCTCTCTACTGTCGGCACAGAGCCAGCTTCAGATCCTCTGTGCCCCTCTCTCTCTCTGCCCCTTCCCTACTCATTCTTTCTCAGTCAAAAATAAATAAACATTAAAAATATAGGCAATTGAGGGGCACCTGGGTGGCTCAGTTGCTTGGGCAGCTGACTTCAGCTCAGCTCATGATCTCATGGTCTGTGGGTTTGAGCCCCGCATGGGGCTCTGTGCTGACAGCTCAAAGCCTGGAGCCTGCTTCAGATTCTATGTCTCCCTCTCTCCCTGCCTCTCCATTGCTTGCTCTCTGTCTCTTTCTCTATCTCTCTCTCTCACTTTCAAAAATAATAAACATTAAACATTTTTTAAAAAATAGGCAATTGAGTAAATTAAAGTGAATAAGAAAAATTCCATATTAGCTCCATCACTTCAATACTGTGTATATTTGTTTTATTTATACATTTTTTTAAATTAATTCTTTATTTTTTAGCAGTTTTAGGTTTATACAGAAAAGAAGCAGAATGCATATAGTTCCTATATGTTCCCCACACCCCCCAAGTTTCCATGATTATTCGTTGACCTGTCCGGCAGGTAGGTCAACACAGGTCCTGAGGGAGGGAGTGAGAATGGGGTAGGGCAGGGAGCACAGAGAATGGAGGCAAGACAAAGTCCCTGATCAAGCCTCGTTTATTGAGAGAACACACACATCTTATAAAGGGTAGAAGGCGGGAAGCAAGGCAGCTGACCTAGGTCAGTTGCTAGGAAACAGTCAAGTGATAAAGGCTAGGGTAAAGGAGGAACAGCGCCTGAGAGGCCGACACTGCCCTGCCTGCAGGCGGTTGATCTTTGTTCTTCTGGCAGCTCCCGACAATTAGTATTTTACATTACTGTGGCACATTTGTTATAATTGATAAGTCAATATTAACATTTATTATTTTTTTTAAATTTAGTATTTATTCATTTGAGAGAGAGAAAAAATGCAAGTGGGGGAGGAGAGAGAGAGAGAGGGAGACACAGAATCCAAAGCAGGCTCCAGGCTTTGAGCTGTCAGCACAGAACCAAATGTGGGGCTCTAATCCACGAACTGTGAAATTAATACCTGAACTGAAGTCAGATGCACAACTGAGCCGCCCACGTGCCCCTAACATTTGAGGATAAAAGTCTATAGATTACATTAGGGCTTATCCTTGATGTTGTACATTCTACATATGTTTTCACATATGTGTAATGACCTGTATCTAAAGTATTATACAGAATAGTTTCATTGCCCTAAATATTCCCTGTGCTCACCCTGTTCATCCCCCCTGCCTCCCTCTCCAATACCCCTGCCAACCACTGCTTTACTACGTCCGTAGTTTTACCTGTTCCAGAAATTCATTATGTAAGAATTATCCTTGAAACTTTATTTACTGCACCATGTTGGTGTGATGGGCAGGGTGTTGGGGGCCTTCCCCAGATACAGGGGCCTACTGAGCAGCTTCTCCCCTTGCTGCTGTTCACCCCACATCACCCAGGCTTCCCCCTCCCCAGGAAGCCTCCTAGACATTTGACCCTCTGTGTCCCTGTACTCCAGAAGCAACTGTTTCATAGTCTAGGAAACCACATGCCAAAGGCCCCTGGCTTCAGGGAGTGAGGAGAAGGGACACTGTGAGAACTGAGGCCCATGCCAAACCTGCCCATTTTCTAGGTCCCCAGGGCAGAACTGGATCTGAAGCCCGACAACAGCTGATGAGGCTAGTCCTGGCCTCTTACCCATTTGGCTTTGTTTTCCTATACCTCTGTCTCTCTCCACTTACCTGTCTGGCTATTCCTGTCTGTTTGTCTGTTCCTTGAAAGCTCAGTACTACAAGGCCTGACACACAGCCACTCTGTCCCATACTATTATCCAAAATCTTACCTCTTATTCAGAAACCAAAACAACAACAACAACAAAAAACCCCATATACGTACAAAAACAAAATACAAAATCCAAGGTCACCTCAATTTTTTCCTGTTATCCTCTGGAAGTTTTATAGCCTTTTCCATTAGCTTCTTTCACTTAGAAATGTGCAGTCACGTTCCCTCATGTCTTTTTGCGGCTTGATAGCTCATTTTTCTTTCATCCCTAAATAAAATTCCAGTGTGCGGATGAACTAGTTTGTGTTTATCCATTTACCTATCGAACCTCTTGGTAGCTTCCAAGTTTGGACAATTATAAACAAAGCTTCTATAATCATTCATGAGCAGACTCTTGTACGGAGGTAAGTTTTTAACTCCTCCAGAAGCAGAGTTGCTGGATCATATGATAAGAGTACATTCAGTTCTGTGAGAAACTGCAAAATGCCTCCTTAGGAATTTTTACCATCTTGTATCCCCTCCTGCAGTGATGAAGAGTTCTTGTTGTTCCTTGCTAGGATTTGGTATTTTCAGTGCTTTGGATTTGGGCTGTCCTCATAGGTGTTTTAGCTGTTTTAACTTGTATTTCCCTGATGATAGGTAACGTTGAATGTTTCTCATATGCTTATTTGCCATCTCTATTGCTGCCTTTTGGTGAGGGGTCTGTTAGGCTCTTTTGTCCCTTTTTTAATTGGGTTGTTTGTTTTCTTATTTTCGAGTTGTAAGAGTTTTGTATTTTGGGTACTAGGCCTTTATCAGATTTGTGTTTTAAAAATTCTTTCTTCAGTTTTGTGGTGTCTTTTCATTATTATAATGGTGTCTTTAACAGAGCAGTAGTTTTCATTTCTTTTTAAAATGTTTGTTTGTTTGTTTGTTTGTTTCTAGTGTGTGTGACTGGGGGAGAGCCAGAGAGAGACTGGAGAGAAAATCCCAAGCAGGCTTCCTGCTGATGCAGGGCTCTATCTCAGGAACCCTGAGCTGAGATCAAGAGTCGAATGTTAGGGGCACCTGGGTGCCTCAGTCAGTTAAGCATTCGACTTTGGCTCAGGTCATGATCTCACAGTCTATGAGTTCTAGCCCCATGTCGGGCTCTGTGCTGTCTGCTCAGAGCCTGGAGCCTACTGCAGATTATGTACCTCCCTCTCTCTCTGCCCCTCCCCCACTCATGCTCTGTCTCTCAAAAATGAATAAACATTAAAAAACTAGAAAAAGAGAGAGATGCTTAACCAACTAAGTCACCCAGGTGCCTCAGAAGTTTTTAATTTCAGTGAGGTCTGCCTTACCAATTTCTTTACTCACAGATCATGATAAGTCATCTTACAACCCAAGACTATATAGATTTTTCTCTTATAGAATCTCTTAGTAATTTTATAGTTTGCCAGTAGATATTTAGGTCTGTAAGCCATCTTGAATTAATTTGGGTGATATACTGAAGTTCTATATCTAGGATCGCTTTTTTGCAATTGGATCAAGTTGTTTTGGTATCATATATTGAAAATACTAATCTTTGTCATTGAATTGCCTTTGTTCCTTTATCAAAAAATCAGTTGACTATATATGGGTCTGTGCCCAGGCATTCTTTTAAGTTCTGCTGATCAGTTCATCTGTTCTTTCACCAATCCACCTTGACTTGATTGCTGTATATTTAAAATGTCTTGCAGTCAGGTAGCGTCGGTACTCTGACTTTGTTCTTCATCTTCAGTATTGTATTGGCTGTTTTATGTCTTTTGTCTTTCCTCATAAACTTTAAATGCATTTGACAGTAGCCTCAAACTTCCTTGCTGAGGTTTTGACGTGGATTGAATTGAATTTATATATCAAGTTGAGAACTTACATCTTGACAATATTGAGTCTGCCTCATGGAATATCATCCATTTATTTAGATCTTTTTTTTCATGAGTTTTATGTTCTTCATATGAATCATGTACTTTTATGCTAATATAAATAGTATTGTGTTTTTAATTTCCAGTCCAATTGTTCATTGCTACATTATAAGAAAATCAATGACTTTTGTGTATTAACCTTGTATTTTCAGCCTTGCTATAAATTACTTAGTAGTTTGGGGAGTTTGTTGTTATTATTAATACTGTGGGATTTTCTATATCGTCAATCATGTCACTTGCAGACAAAGGCATTTTTATTTGTACATGATCAGCATATCTTTTTTTTCTTTTTTTCATCACATTAGCTAGAACTTCCAGTACAATATTGAATGGAAGCAGTGAGGGCACATGTTTTTGCTTGTTTCTGATCTTAGCAGGAGAGTATGTAATTTCTCACCATGAAGGATGGGGTTAGCTATAGGTTCTTTAAAGATGTTCTTCATCAAGCTGAGGAAGCTTCATTCCTATTTCTAGTTTCCTAAGAGTTGTTATCGTGAATGAGTGTTGGATTTTGTCCTCTGCTTCTTCTGCATCTATCAATATTATTAGATGCTTTTTCTTCTATAACCTGCTGATATAATAGATTGCATTAATTGATTTTCCAATGTTTGTCAGCCTTGCATACCTGGGATAAATCTCACCTAATGGATATTTATCATTCTTTTACACATTATTAAATTTGCCAATATTTTGTTGAGAATTTTTAAATTCATATGAGATATTAGTGTATAGGGTTTCTTTCTAGTAATGTCTTTGCCTGGTTTTGAACTTAGGGTAAAGCTAAAAAAATAAATAAAAATTTTAAACAAAAGAATTTAGGGCAAAGCTGGCCTCATAGAATGAATTCAGAAATGTTTCTTTTGCTTCTGTTTTATGATTGTAGATAATTGGTATAATTTCTTTCTTAAATATATGGTAGAATTCACCAGTGAATCTGTCTGGGCTTGGTGCTTTCTCTTTTAAATAATTGATTCCATTTCTTTAATTTTATAAACCTATTCAGATTATCTATTTATCCTTATGTGAATTTTCATAAGATATGCCTTTTAAAGGAATTAGCCCATTTCATCTAGTTTATTAAATTTGTGGACATAGAGCTGTTAATAATCCTTTATTATCCTTTTATAGGTATAATTCCTCTTTCATATCTGATATTTATATTTGTATCTTCTTTATCTTCCTGAGGTAGCCTGACTAGAATTTTATTCCTCTTTTCAAAGAACCAGCTTAGATGATTGATTTCAGATCTCTTTTACTTTCTATTACATGCATTTAATTCTATACAATGACCCCATGAGTACTGCTTCACTACATCCCACAAATTTTAATTGATTTTAATTTTCATTTAGTTTGAAATAATTTTAGGTTTTTTCTTATAATTTCTTCTTTAACCCTGTGTTATTCATAAGTATGTTGTATAATCTCAGTCATTTTGGGCTTCTCAGCTATCTTCCTATTATTGTTTTCTAGTTAAACTCCATTGTGATCTGAGAACATATATTGTATGATTTCTATTCTTTTAAATTTGCTAGAGTGTATTTGATTGCTCAGAGCGTCATCCGTCTTTCTGAGTGTTCCCTGTGAATTTTAGAGAAGTGTGTGTTCTGCAGTTGCTGAAGTATTCTATAAACGGAAAGTTGATTGATACTGCTCAGTTCAGCTATACCCTTACTGATTGGATGACTCCTGATCTGATTACTGATAGAGGGATTTTGAAGTCTCCAACTGTATTCATCTATTTCTCCTTGTACTTCTTCCAGGTTTTGCCTCAAGTATTTGATGTAGTGCTACTAGGTGCATACACATTTAAGATTGTTGTCTTCTTAGAGAATTGACCACTGTCTTCATTATTTGTTCCTGACAATTTTCCTTTCTCTGAATTTGCTCTGTCCAAATTTAATATAGGTTTCCCAGCTTTCTTTTCATTAATATTAGCGTGGTATATCTTTATCCTTTTACTTTTCATCTATCTGTGCCTTGATACTTGAGTTTCTTACAGACAACATATAGTTAGGTATTTTTTTAATTCAATATAACAGTCCCTTTTAATTGGCATATTCAGAAATCTAAAATTTAAAGTGATTATTCATAGTTGAATATCTAGCATATTTGTTTTTATTTTATACTTGTATATCTTGTTCTTTTTTCCTTCCCTTCCCTTCCCTTCCCTTCTTTCTTTCTGTCTCTCTTTCTCACCCTCTACTCTGTTTGGCTTTTGTTTTAATTGAGCATCTTATATGATTTCTTTTTTTTTCTCCTTTCATAGCATATCAATTATACTTCTTTAATTTTTTTTAATTTTTGGCTCATGTGTTTGCAGTCTGCATTTACAAGTAATCCAGGTCCACTTTCAAATAGCACTATGCCACTTCATGGGTAGTGCAAGGACATTATAAACAGCAATCCCAAGTCCTCCTTCCCATCTTTTAGAACATGCTGCCATTCATTTATTTCACTTACCCCAAAACTAAAATCTGAATACAATCTTGGTAATCTTGGTATTATTATTTTGAACAACCTGTTAATTATTTAATCAATTAATAATAAAAATAGTGTATTTATTTACTTCATATATTCCTAACATCCTTCTTTATGTAGATCTGATTTTCTGACTGATACCATTTCCCTCCTTTCTAAAGAACTTATTCTAACTTTACCTGCAAGGCATGGATACTGACAAAAAATTATTTTAACTTATATTTGAGAAAATCTTTATTTCTTCTTTACTTTGATAAATAATTTTATTGAATACAGAATTCTAATTTGAAGTCTTTTTCTCCCTCTCTCTCTTTCACTACTTTAAGTGTTTTTATTCCACTATCTTTTTGTTTGTATGGTTCTAAAGGGAATTTGATGTAATTATTATCGCTTCTCTATAAGTAAGGTAGTCCTTCATAAGCTGGCTTCTTTCAAGATTTTCACTTTGTCTTTGATCCTCTGCAGTTTTAATATCTTATGACCAGGTGTAGATAAATATTTGGTGTTCAGACATCTTCCAGGATCTGTGGTTTGGTCTTTATCATTAATTTTGGGAAATTACCATTCCCTATGACTTTAAATATTTCTTCTGTTCTTTCTTTTTCTTCTCCTTTTGGTATTTACATTATGCATATGACACTTTTTGTAACCATTCCACAGTTCTTAGATATTCTGTTACATTTTTCTCAGTCTTTTTTTTTTTTTTTTTACATTTCAGATTTGGTGGTTTCTATTGACATATCTTCAAGCTTACTGATCTTTCCTCTCCTGTGGGCAGTCTATTGATGAACTCATCAAAGGCATGCTTCATTTCTGTTAGTGTTTCTATTTATTTCTAGTATTTCCTTTTGATCGTTTCTTAGAGTTTCCATATCTGTTTATACTATCCATCTATTTTTGCATTCTATGTTTTCTATTTAGAGCCCTTATCTTATTAAATATACTTGTATTAATTCCATGCTTGAATAAGATGCTTCCATGTCTTTAGTCTATCCAAACGAGGTTGTGTTGCTTGCTCTGTCTCTTCAAACTGTGTTTTTTGTCTTTTATGAATGACTGCCATGATGTACTGGGTAGAAGGAATTGGGCCTTTTGTGTTAGGTAATATGTGTATCTAACTAGAGGTTAGAATATGTTCATTTTTTGTTGTAACTATAGATACCACTTATAATTTCCTCTGTTGTCTTTGTCTTCCCTGTTATCTTTGGGTATCGAGAGAGATTTATTTCTAAACAAGGTCTTCAGTGTGCTATTATTTCATTGTATTTCCCTGTTCTTACAGAGAAACTCTCCTCATGTGTTGGTAAGTTTGGGGCCTATGATTAGGTAGGTCTCAGTTGAGTCCTTTAGTATCACTGGGGTTGTATCCTTCACAGTAGCCTTTCTAGGGTTTTTTTTGGCAGTTTTTTGTCTGTTTGTTTGTTTGTTTTTACATTTCTGATGTGAGACAGAAAGGGTAGATGTGGCTGGAATTTCTCTTACCCACCCTGGAAAGCTACCAGGAGCTAGAGTTAGGTATTTTCCTTTCTCCAGTGTAGTTAGGCCCTGATAAACCCCAGTAAATTACATTTTTTTAAGTAGTTTGTCCTAAGGGCAATTGTGCTAGGAAGAACAGAATGCTTTGTGTATATTTCAAAATGGCTACTTTTCCTCTTTATTTGCCAAAATTCTGAGGGAGTTTTTTTCTGATTTTCAGTGTGAGAAACTGGTAGAGCTCCTAGAGGTCAAGTTCACAGTAGTGTGATCCCTTCAAGAATGCTTGACTTTGAAACTTGTCCATAGGGACAAGTCCAGCAATTCATCAGTTTCAATCCAGGTTCTCCTACCCTGCTACTGGTTCCCACAGGAGTTTCTTTGCCTGGGCTTTTGCCCCTGTAAGTTGTGATTCTTTGGTTCTGCCTATCTTCCTCCCCAAATTGGGGGGTGGGGGCAATGGTCATGATTACTCTGTGACATCAATTGTCTGAAGGAACTAAGAAGAACTGCTGATTTTCAGCTCAGGTTTTTCCTTGCTGCTAAGACTGGCATGATGATTTCTAATCTCCTTGCATGCTATACGGAGGACTGGAAGCCCGTGCTGTGTATGAATAATGAATTGTTTAATATCTCTCTACAACCCTAATCCAAATGTGTAGAGGGCAGTCAATAGGCCTACTCTATACCCACATGCGTAGTAGGGCTCACATTAACATACTGTATGTGAATGCACTCAATTCTCATTAATATTGATCATTTATATCTTTTATTAAATGAGTTTATAGCCTATAACTTCTTTTTGAGGCAAATTTCTTCTTTTAATACTTTTGATTTTTTTCTTTCTTCTATTATATAAGTTCAAGTGTTTACAAATAAAGCCAAGAGAAACTGCATTGATATGGATTAAGTGTAGCTCAGTTCATTCCTTTGTGCTATCAGTGGTGATTAGTGAGCAGACATCTAGCAGAATATCTGGGACCAAGTAAAAGTAAGGTTTCATCTTACCGATGCACTAATTCCAGTAAGATAAATATATAATGAAATAGATAAGGTGTTTTTGATATCCAGAAGTGTCCATTAAGACACTTTAAATCAGCATCAGCCTTCCTTCACTGTTGTAGGCCCTCGGAGATTGTGACTGACTTCAGGAGAGGAACTTCAGGAAAATCTACCAATCAGACTCTTCCAATGTTTTGCCTAGAAACATACATAGTTGGATGTTATCTAAGTAGCTTCTCTCTTGTTTTGATACTATTCTGTAATTTGTTAACATTAATACTCATGTTTCCTATTACCTCTTCATATCTGTTGATATTTTTCTCCAAAGGTACGCTTCTCCTAAATAAATGTTGAGGAGTGTCCTCCTCAAAAAACGTAACATAAATTTAATTGGATATTATTATATTTGTATTTATATGACATATAATTCTGTTTTAATTTAGCAAGTTCTCTTCAAGTTTTCCCTATCATATAAGTAGTTACAATTATACCATCATTTTTAATATAATATAATCTTGTTTATAATATCGACACATAATGTTTTATTTATGTATTCTTTGAATCCATTTTGTTTTATGATAAAAATCATGAGAAAATGTTTCATTACATGTGATGTTGACTGTTATGGTATTAATGGATAAGCATCCAACCATAGAATATCAAAATAGAAGTAGCCAAATAATTTGTCCAGTTGCTGATTTGAGAAGTTATTTCAAATAGTAAGCTATTATTGCAACATAAATTGTTTTTCAGTAAAATATGTGTAATAAAATATACAATTAGGGGCAAATTAAACTGCTTTTCAAGGATATTAGCCATTTTACTTTTTCAAAGTAGTAGATGTTTAAAAAATTTTTTTAAGTTTATTTATTTAGAAAGAGTGTATGCATGTGCATGCACACTAGCAGTTCAGGGGCAGAATGAGAGAGAGGGTGAGAGATCCCAAGCAGTCTCTGCACTGATCAAAGCCCAGTACGGGGCTCATTCTCATGAGCCATGAAACCATAAACTGAACCAAAATCAAGAGTTAGACACTTACTGACTGAGCCACGCAGGTGCCCCTAAAAAGTTTTTTAAACATAACTATTTTGGTGATGGTTATCACAAACTTTTTTTTTGGACAGTGAGCATTATTTTCATTGAAAGAAATACATAATGTTATTCTTTAGTGGGTTTCTTTTTGTCCATAAAGAAAAAAATCAGATTATCTGAAGTGTTTAAATGAGCCTCGTAGCTTTACCATTGGCCATTGTGGCTACAGAAACATTGGACATAACATGCAATTATTCAATTTAATACTACATGTTACAATTGAAACAACCCATGCGACTATCAAAAACTTTCACTGCCACTAAGTAATGAATTGGTGAAATTTCTCAGAATTAACGTGGACTGTACTAGGATGAAATAACGGGATGATGTGCTTTGAAGTTTATTGGAGAGTTAATGCTCATGATGGGGCACCGGGGAGGCTGGGGGCACATAGAACAGGCAGGGGTTGTTGTGGCGGATTTGGGAAAATGAGAGAAAAGGAAGACTGCGGGAAATGGAATTTGGCATGAACATGTAAGATCAACTGAAGATTAAGAACACTGGAAGCAGAGAGAAAAGTGAAGTGAAAAACTATAAAAATAGATATGTTAATAAAATACATTTATACTAGGGTTTTGAAAAAAAGGCAGGAAGTATTCAGCTTTATTTTCATGTAATTTGATTTTCTGAATTTTTTTTTTAGAAAAAGAGTTATAACATAAATAAAACCATCTCCTTTTAAATCTTTATGATGTAACCTAGGATTTATGAAGAAAACAAAAGAGTCTGAGACAGTTCACTTTTGGTTGATTTTGTAACATTGTCCTGTTATTATATTAAATTGGAAGCTTCTTACCTCTTTAATTCTTTTGAAAAATTAATTTAGTTTTAGAAATAGGCACCTACCAGATCCTAGAGCTGAAGAGTCTTTGGGATGAGTGTTTGCTTATGTGTGAGGTAGGAAATACTCAGATGACCCAAATTCTTTTCATACTGACTTTTAGCTTATTTCACTTACTGAGGAGTCAGTATAATAAGTGATTTTTGCTAGAAAATGTGTGCTTTTCCACACTGTTAATGTTAAATCTCACATTTCATGTTTCCAAACCTTGGCAAGTTTTTCCGTTTTTCTTTGTCTATGATTATCTTGATGTATTTAAAAAAATGTTTTACCTTCCATTAAGAGGTAAATTCTTTTAAAACTTAAATCCAGGTAGTTAACACGTAGTGTTATAATGCTTTCAGGAAGACAGTTTAAGTGGCTCATTACTTACATGTACACCCAGTGCTTATCCCAAGTGACCTCCTTAATGCCCATCACCCTTTTGGCCCATGTCCCCACCCAACACCCCGCCAGCAGCCCTCAGATTGTTCTCTGTATGTTAGAGTCTCTTAAGGTTTGCCTCCCTCTTTGTTTTTATCTTATTTTTGCTTCCTTTCCCCTATGTTCACATGTTTTGTTTTTTAAATTCCACACGTGCATGAAATCATATAATTGTCTTTCTCTGACTGATTTATTTCACTTAGAATAATATACTCTGGCTTCATCCATGTCACTGCAAATGGCAAGATTTCTTTCTTTCTGATCACCAAGTAATATATTGTGTGTGGGTGTACACACCACCTTTTCTTTATCCATTCATCAGTCGATGAACATTTGGGCTCTTTCCATACTTTGGCTATAGTTGATGGTGCTGCTATAAACATCAGAGTGCTTGTGCCCCTTTAATTCAGCATTTTTGCATCCTTTGGATAAATACCTATGGATTTCTAACTTAGACTTTTTGTGATAGTGAACATTAGCAGCGTGCTAATTGCTGACTCTAGATCCTAGTAGTATAAAATTTGGATAAACTTTTACAGGATAAATTATCTTTAGAAAAATTTTGATATTAAGAAAAAAATAAGACTTTTTAGTAGGAAGGAACATCATTGGACAGAAACACTGTTGCAATAGAAGAAAATTATTATTCATGTGTTTTCTCTCCTCTGGGCCATATTTTTCCCATGTAAATGAAAGAGTTGTGTATATGATTATTAACTTACATTACAAACTATTATATATATATATATATATATATATATATATATATCATTTCTAGGGAAATGATAACTGAAAGTTAGGTACAAAAAGGTAATATAGAAAAATATGTTTGCAACCTTACTTATTTTTGTCTTATTTAAAATATAGATTTTTTTTGAAGAGCACTAGGAAATAGCATTTTTTTATTTTGTTTTGAATTGTTTTTACATTTTAAAAAGATTATTGGAACTTGGCATGATGGTTGATTTCAAAGCTAACTTCATTGCTATTTTACTGTTTATTTGTTGAATATGTTACTTCCTGGACTTAAAATAAGTCTTGGATATTGGTGTTAGTTCAGGAAGATTTCCTGTTTGTGAAAATAGTAAAGATGTTATGCACATTGCTTTGGCTTCTGAAATGACTTGTGTATGATCAGGGTCACTTACTATAAGGGTTCTCCTCTTTTAAAACAACCTTGGTGAAACATGGATAAAGTCCTTTAGCAATGAGAAATTCTGGTTTAATACCTTCTCCAAGCTCTTGTAGATTCTTAAGATAGTTACAGGTTCTGGCCCTACCTAATATGATACATAGAAATTGACATGACAAAAACCAAACCAAACAAAGGTCTAACAACTTAAAGAAAATACAACTCACTTTGTAACCCTAATATATACAGATAGAAAGTATAGTCATGGTGTTGTGCTGCCACATTGCCAGACTCCATTCTTTCCTTAACAAGCGGGTTGCCATACAGGTGTAACATGCAAACCGTAGTTACCTTTTCTTTCCCCCCCCCCCCATTCCATTATTAGATATATACCATTGAGGAATCTGGGCTAAACATCCTCATGTGGTCAGGGATTGGAAATAAAAGAACTGGTTGGATGCACGGACATGTACCTCTCTCCAGTAACAGTGCATTTAAAGTGGCATTTGAAGCTGATTTGGATGGGAATGAGGACATTTTTATTGCCCTTGATGACATCTCGTTCACCCCAGAATGTGCCTTTGGAGGTGAGTGATATCTTAGTAGATGGGATGTGCAAGTATGTGTTTACTGTCTAAAAATAGAAGAACTGGGAGTTCCTGGTGAATAGTATTTGTGTCCAGGTACAGTGCTATTTGCACATTGAAGGAAGAACAACACATGTGGTGGGAGGTAAAGTTTTTCTGACCATGAGCTTAACTATAAAGTTTTCATGTGTAGGCAACCAAATTACTTCAATTACAGTTCTTTTTTTAAATGTGTTTATCTTACTTTTGAGAGAGGGAGAGAGAGAGACAGACAGACAGAGTACAAGTCGGGGAGGGTCAGAGAGAGACACACACACAGAAACTAAAGCAGGTTCCAGGCTCTGAGCTAGCTGTCAGCACAGAGTCCAACACAGGGCTCGAACCTATGAACTGACATCATGACCTGAGCTGAAGTCGGATGCTTAACCGACCAAGCCACTCAGGCACCCCACTTCAATTACAGTTCTTTAAGACACATAGAAGAAAGTTTTATTAAAAAAAAAAACACTATTGCCTACTTTCTTTATTTCTGAAAGTTCACAGTACTATATAAGGTAAAGATTCTTCTGGTCACCTGTCATCCTCCCAACTGTCTTTTCCATTCACATTTGCTTTCCCTCATTCTCCAGGCCATTTCCCTTCTCCTCAGTGTTTCTCTGGTACAATCTATAATTCTTAGTCTATTGCATAAAGAAAACTAGAGTCTGGTCAGTAACCCTTTTTGTAAGAAATCATTTCCTTAACTGAAATCTGAATTTCTGCTGCTTACAATGCTCCCACCGAAGTGGCCATTTGTTTGTAATAAAGTCCTCAGATTTTTGAAGTTAAATAATAGGGTCATTGTCTTTATGGCTACACTATGCCTCTTTCAAAATTTTATTTTTATAAAACTATTTAAAATTTCTTCTTTTTGGGATCCTTGTCTGGCTCAATCAGCAGATCATCCAACTCTTGATCGTGGGGTTGTAACTGATCTTGGGATTATAATCTTTGGGCCCCAATTGAGTGTAGAGATTAGTTAAAAAAATAAAATGTTAACAGTTCTAAAAATGTAAAACATTTCTTCTTTTTAAGGCCACACATCTGGGTTCTTATCCTTCTAATGATTTTTCTCTGGATCCTAAATCCTGGGCAGTTTCACCTTCCAGGTCCCTCAGCCTATGTGAAATATTGATCTTTTCGATTCTAGTCATCTTCAAAAATCTTTTGGTCCTTCATAACCAGCTCCCACACTTACATCCTGGGTCCTATCATCCCATCTGAAATTTTAGGGTTGAAAATCTTATCTGATCATTATATCCTCTACTTCCTGAATGCTCTTCCTAAACCTGTTTTCCAACATAATTAATAGGAAAAAATACAATTTTAGATCCTCAATACTTCCAGCTCTCCCCCTCATAAAAAACAACTTTAAAATTTTTTTTAATGTTTTTTATTTATTTTTGAGAGACAGTGAGAGCACAGGCAGGGGAGGGGCAGAGAGAGAGGGAGACACAGACTCCGAAGACAGGCTCCAGGCTCTGAGCTAGCTGTCAGCACAGAGCCCGACCCGGGGCTCGAACCCACCAACCGTGAGATCATGACCTGAGCCGAAGTTTGACGTTCAACTGACTGAGCCGCCCGGGTGCCCCAAAGCAGCTTTTTTATATCCCCCCCCACTAATCCCAGATTTAACAATCTAACATCTCCATTCCATTCTCAGTCAGCACTTTGAATTATTTTATATCCAATTTTCTAAAGATAAATTTGGTTTCTAATTATGTGCCAGGAATCGTGCTAAGTACTTTGCATGTATTGACACATTTATTTATCAGACCAACTCTGTAGAATAAATATAAATATCTAGTTCATGTTCAGTCATAATGACCTTATCGGTCTTTGAAACTGGGTTACTATAATCCTTTGCATTTACCAGGCTGCTGCTGGTCATGCTCATTGGGACCATTAAAAATGTTGGTTTATCACCTTAGCTGGGCGGTCCAGGGTCCTACACACATCTATTTCCCACTCCTGGCACTGCTTTTCTACAACATTCCTCGAATCTCCCAGCTGTTTCCTTGAATTTTGTTGACTCTGCCAATGTCCCTATATCCTTTGATTAGAAAATAACTGCCATTTGTAACAAACTCTCTTAAATTTCTCTTTTGCACCTCCAAATGTTCCTGTGTCCACAGCCAACCTCTTTTTCGTTACCATGTATCTGAAGGAAAAACAAACAAACAAAAAACAGAAAACAAAACAAACAAACAAAAAAATCTTCTGTCTTACCAACAGTAAATTTTTGGTCATCTCTGTTCTTACTTCCTCCCAGTCACTGTTCCATCAAAGTCTTCTCTGGTTTTGTCTTCAGTTTCTTTTCTTCCCCTACTTATTCTCAGCTTTTGTCACACACATGCAAACATGCACTTCCCACTAATTCTGATCTCCTTAAGAGCAAGAGAAACATGTCGGTTTCATCTCCAGAGCCCATCGAAGTTCTAGGAAATATGGGCTGAAAAGTTACTATTCTAAATAATCGCAGTAATCGTTATAACTGATGATGTGAACAGGGTCTTTAACGTTTACCTAAGTATAAGTGAATTGTTGCCTACTATGTTATAGAACAGATTCAGCTTTGGGGGATAGTTAAAAAATAAACAGTAAGACCTTTGGCATTAAACCATGAGCTGTCTTCTTTCTGTAAGTTTCTGTAAAAGATGTGCCTCTACCCACCTTCCCTTCCCATCCAAAATCCAGGATCTCTAGGCATAGTTTTCACAAGAGTGCTTCATGGTTGGTTCAGGCAGATGTTTTTAGAGAATCCTCCATTAAACCAATATTTCTCAATCAGGGTATTTGGGGCCCCACAGTGACATGCCAGAGAATATGCAACACCACCAAATAAAGTGTTATGTGACGTTTGGAGTAAAGTGACATGTGACATTTGGAGTAAACATTTATTGAGTGGTGGAGAGGTGACAAATGGACAAAATATTGGAAACATGAGTCTAAATCATACCTTAATATATACTTTTTGAAAGTCATTTTAACTCCTGAGACCATGTTTTGTCATCAGGGAAATGAAGTAGATGATCCCTTAAGTCCCTTCCAAACCTGCCATTTTATGATCAGGACTGGATTTGTACCCAAGGATCAGGAAAGCAGAAGGAATGGATAGAAAATGACAGAGAGGGAGAGAGTGCACAGAGAAGGAGGAGGGTTCCGTTAAGGAGGTTGCAGGGCTTAAGGCCGACAGGTGAAAGTAGAGGTGGCACTGTAGTTAGAGGACTCGTCACTGCTCACTGTGTTGGTGAACTTGAGCAGGTCTGCCCCTTATTCAGTCAGTGTTTGTTGAGAATATGGTATGTGCTGTCCTGGATTTGGATTGGAAGTGATGATATGAATATAAGTGGTTTTATTTTGTCTTGCTTTGTGTGTGTGTGTGTGTGTGTGTGTGTGTGTGTGTGTGTGTGTTTTACCCTTTCATTTCCATACTCTAAACATACCTCAAGCAGCAAATTCTATAGATTTTGCCCTTCCTTCACCCCCTGCCCTCTGACTTCTTCCACTTTACTTCCCAAACTCTATTCCAAGGCATCCTTATTATTCACCGAAACCTCTATAATGGCTACATAACTGATTTATCTAAATAAATTACTATCATGTATATTACTCCCAAATTCATCTTCTAGTACCTATTATGAAATAAGTTCCAGAAAAGTAGGTCTTACATCTTATTATTCAACACAACATCAAAAAAATTTATTTTATTACAAGACTCAGAATCTGACTAGGGCTAACTTAAGTAGAAACTAAGTTTGTTGGAAGGATTTTGGATAGTTCCAAAAATTAAATGTGATACTGAGAATCTAACACAGAAAAATGAGAGGGACGGAAGTAAGATGAACTAAATCAGAGGCTAAAACTGGCAAATTCCAGTATCTTTGAAGGCTTGCTTTGGAAGCTGGTCTATCTGCTCCCCTACCATGAACACTGTGAACAATCTCTAACGGTCCTCATGTCACTCCATCAGAACTAAAAGAGCTGGTTGGAAGCATAGCATTGACCAAGCCCATACTTCAGGGTCCCCTAAAAGTTATACTCTTTCATATCTAATCTCCACATCATCCATGTCTGCGTGATGGCCATTCCTCTTCTCTATCATAATCAAGCTTGGATACTCTGCAGTATATGGACCAAATTATAAAACTAACCAGGAATAATACATTTTTTGGCTATACTCCGGTGTAGATAGAAGAAATAAAAGGGAACTAATCAAAATATACAAATTCACACAAGTTATAAAGAAGAAAGATCCATAGAGGCTCTCAATCGCCTACTCAGAACATTGCTTATCCTTTATTACAGCTCTGGTCTGATCCATCTCTGTCCATAAAATAATCCCTTAAAGTAGGACCTCCTGCTTCTACTCCGCTGTGCCCCATGTTCTGTCACCTCCATGACATCAGTCCTACCACTCCAATGGCTGGGACGCCCTGCCCTTTACCTCCTCTTGTGTAAATGCTTTTCCACTTTCAAGGGCAGAGCAATGCCACCTTTTCCGTGAATCTGTCCTTAATAGTCCTTGAAGGAAGCCAGCCCCTTTTGCAGACTCTCTTAGCCGGAAGTTTGCAGCTCTCCTCTAATATATCTTACATGGCATTTTGTGATATGCATAGCTTATTTTCTGCCATTTGTTTTGGTCCTCTATGTTGAAAAATCACCTTTGCCATTGTGGTTGTTGTTGCTGTTGGGGTGTGTGTGTGTGTGTGTGTGTGTGTGTGTGTGTGTGTTTTAGTTCTAGTGAGAATGAGTGATCTTTAACTTTTAGATTGATGGAGAAAAATATAAAATAAATTTTAAGTCAGTGTATGATCAGAGTAGATATTCATTTTATATCAGAAGTGGTATAACAATAATAGATAAAATATTTAAAATATTTTAATGTATGATTCATTTTATAATTTTGATTCATTTAGTGATCATGGGCCTAATTTTAAAATTAATTATGATTAATGTACAGAAAGCTGAAAGAAACTGATAATCAGTCAACCCCAGTTCATTTACTGGCTTATAGAATATTGTTAACTTTTAAATCTATTATTGCGGGTCATGGAGTCCTCAGAGTTTATCAAATGATGGGATAATTCCTTTTTACTCCAGGAAGGGCATTACATTTAAAGGGGGGAAAAAAGAACACAACACAAGAACCAGAAAATGGCATTAAAAGCTAATACCAAGCAGGCTTAGGGAGCAACACTCAAATTCCCCCTTGACTACATTTGGAGAAACGTGTATATTATACTATGCAATGGGTCTTAACTTGATTTCCTGCTGATCATCAGGCAAGAAGGAATTTTAAATTAGGGGGAAGAAATCCAAATGAAAACCATGGCAAAATCAGTCCCAATATGAACCATACTCTACTAGCCTGAATCTGAAGATAAACCACAAGTTACTTTTTGAACTCTCCATCTCAAAGGTTAATGCCTTAATGTGAACACTGATATTATCATATAAACATGTTTATATATTATCATATAAACATATACATCTATCTGTATAAAATACAAAATATATACATAATACTTTAATGTATAAGTAACATATACATAAAATAAGACATGGTGTGGTGGTTTAGCAATTCTCTACCATATGGAAACAATAATCAATTCCTAAATTCCTAGTCATTTTTGGAAATTATCATAATCTTTGCTAAATCCTTTCTTTTCACTCAGAAATACTCAGCAGACCAAATGTTTTACCAGGCCAAGTGTGTCTGAGAGATTTGGGGAGCTTTGCATTGCCAAGGTCAATTTGGCTCTGTTTTGTTCTCTTGGGCTATTAGAGTCTACTTTTATTATGGTTTTCCTGATTCCTTGGAACACATATGTTGTTATCTGGAAAATATCCAGACTTTATGAAAACAAGTTTGTTTGTTGCCTAAGAAATAGAATAAGAAAGTGACACTGCTTCACTAAAAGATCATTTTTAAGATTTTTTTTTAAATTAAAAATCAGGTGACTCAACAATTCTGATAATAGTTTTTCTGATAACATCTTATTGGCAGGTGAGAACATTTTACCCAGAAAGAACTGGTCACTCTTTGTGGAAACAGTTGGAAATGGGGAACATAGAAAACAAACAAACAAAACACACAACTTTCTTGGCTTAACAAAGCATACATGGGTTTATATGTATGAGTTATTTTCACTAACATAAACTTGCTCAAAATAGAAAACATGAGGTTAGGGAAATAACGAGGTTTTTGGGAAAAACAGGTCTAAAGAAATAGGCTGGATCATTTCTGCCAGATGGAGCAAATGATTAATCAATTAGGAGGTCAGTCCAAGTCCTAAAATACACTGACATTGCTTTTTTTGCCCCTTCTGGTCTTTCTGATTGTAATGTAATTAACATAATGTTAGTCATGCCTTCTGTAGAGTCACATATGGGGCTAGATAACCCAATATACTTTAAAGTAATCACTTTTTTAAAAGATTTTATTTTTAAGCAATCTCTACACCCAACAGAGGTCTTGAGCTCACACCCCCAACATCAAGAGTCACATGCTCCACTGACTAAGGCAACAAGGAGCCCCTAAAGTAATCACTTTTAATCATTATAACAGAAAGGCAAAAATTAATCTTAAAAATTATGCATTATTTTAAGTAATGATAATTCAATCGTAGCAACACTCCAAACTTTAGATAAAACTATTTATTACTATTTCTCAAAAGTTAACATTGATTAGATTAAGGATCGCTATATTTATCTCTGTCTTTAGAGCGAGTGCCATATTAACTGAAAGTTCTGGTATCACAGCCACTTTCTCTGGTTGGGTCATAGAAATAGTCAAGATACTACAGCAGAGAGGTCTCTGAAAGACCACATAGGATTATACGTGACTCCTGCGTGGTCTTCTCTACCACCCGCCATCATTTCTCTCTGCTTTGACCTTCCTGAGACATGTACAGGGGCTATTTCCAAAGTGTGCATGAAATTAAACAATATCCCCTCACAGATTGCTTAAAAGTCTTTAGATTGCCTTCAGTTGTATATGGAGTGTTATGGAGAGATAGCTTTCCACTCTCCATCTCAAGCCTTCTACACTAAGACAGAAAAATCTAATAATTGATTGGTGCCAAAATACTCAAAATATATGTAAGTAAAAGCTTTCCCGCTCACAGGATTGACAATGACATTTACTTTCCTGGTCCCTTCCCAGCCGGCAGAGGGTATAATACCTGAAACATTCATGATCCTCTGCAGTTTTAGATTTGATAGGGAGAAGAACATAGATGAGGCTGAGTCAGGCATCAGGACAGTGGTACTTTTCATCCTGTCAGTGCAGTGGATTTAATTCCTTAAGGCATGGAGAACCATTTGTGAGCAGGAGTCTTCTTTGGAAAATGTATTTGAAGCAATATGAAACATGAATTTAAAAAGGGATGCATTTAATAATAATGGCCCTAAATTTAGAAGTCAAGAGTTTAGTATTTGGGGAATTTTTAAACTATTAAATAAAGTTGCAATTAATATGGGATAGAGCTATCAAGTGAATAGCGTTAAATTAGGTCAAGTACATAACCTGGTCCAACATTGTGTATAATAGAGGCCACATCAGCATAGGTATGTCTGACCAGGAACTGTAGCACCATCTGGAAATGATAAAATAGGAATGAATCTGTTATCCACTAGGGTCTCTCTGGGTTCCAGGCTTCATGACAAGAAACAAATGACCAGCAACCACTGTAACATTTTATATTTTTATATATGTTCCCCCATTCACCCACGTTTTCGATTATTTGGGGTTATATGATGGCAGAAAATTCTTCATTTATGCAATTTCAGGCATTTCCCATGCTATCACTATTTTTTTAGCTAGGAAGGGATTTGATATAACCATAGCAAGCCTTGACTTTGAGTATAAGTGATAACTCTTTGGGGGCCTCTGAAATATGTTCTCTTTCCTCAGCTCTTGATTCTCCATAAATATATTCTTGATTTTCTTTCAAGTCTGCAACCGCCATTTGAGCCGGGGGAGAGTAGGAGCTCCAACAGTAGGGTATTTACTCCTCTATCGTAGCCTCGTGGTTGTTTTGTTTTGATTTTTGCTTATGTTGCTCAACATCCCCTGCCTGGCCCTTCTCCACCATTTCTATCACTAGTGAAGAGCTTCATGGTTTCAAACAACCTGCTGGAGGCTGCATGTGCGTGCCTGTGTGCCTGGATAAAATTGATACATAAATTTTGAAGTTCTTTCAGCTTTCTCCTATATTTATTTTAGATTAGCCTTGAATGGCTATAACTCTTCACTTTGAAAATAATGATGACTTTCTGTTTGGCATCTCAGGTTCTAATCAGCATCTACACTGGATCCAACTTCTGGAAACTTTAAGATTTTCCTTACTTTTGTCTCTCTTGTCAGACTTGACTTTTCTCTTCTGACAAGCCAGATTAGCCCTCCTGACTTATCATATACTCTGCATGCTCCCCACACATCTCTATATGTGCCATGCACTTCCGTTTTCTTTAGTCCAAAGGTCACATTCCATCTTTTCGGGAATATTTGAGCTGTTAGTTATTGAAATTAAATAACATCAAAATTATTCCCTTATGTATGACTCCCAATTAGAGATAACCATTATTAATTTAAAAAGAAATGGATATTTTTTTAATTTTTTTAATGTTTTATTTATTTTTGATACAGAGAGAGACAGAGCATGAGAGGGGGAGGGGCAGAGAGAGAAGGAGACACAGAACCAGAAGCAGGCTCCAGGCTCTGAGCTAACTGCCAGCACAGAGCCTGACACGGGGCTCGAACCCACGAATGTGAGATCTGACCTGAGATGAAGTCGGAGGCTTAACCGACTGAGCCACCCAGGCGCCCCAGAAATGGATATTTTTATACTTTAGGAAGGGTTTTTCAAGAAATATCCTCCAATCAAGAGTTCTGAAGAATTGAAATATGTGTGTGTGTGTGCATGTGCACACGTGTGTGTGTAAAATCTTTTCCTCCTTCTATAGTCCTATAGTGATTTTTATGATCTTTTTGAATATTGTAAATGAGACACGTGCTAGAGAAAATTACCTGTTTATGTTTGACATATCTTTCAATGAGCATTTTACCGTTCATGTCATCAAGCATGGCAACCTTTGGCAAGAGCTTAATTCCTGCCCTTTACAACTGAAGTTCCTTATGCATACTTTTTTCCTTTCAAAATAGACAATCAGTGTGCGTTGGTGGTATAGTGGTGAGCATAGCTGCCTTCCAAAACAGGCAATCAATTTTGCTTTCATTACACATATTAATCATAAAGATAAAAGTCCATCAGATTATCCTTGAGATGAGGCTTTTATTGAACTTCTATGAAAAATCATAAAAGCATTTCACTGTTTCACTATAAATTACCAGTATGGAATAATTTTCATTGGTACAAGAAAGGTATTTCAACTTCTTCTCAAACTAAGTGAACAGTGAAACTCATCCTGTAGGGCAAAGAAAGACCCAGAACATCAAACTGTAACTGTCTGTAGAACGCAGAGTGAAGCAGAAGGAGGTGATGAGCGGAAAGGCTTAGTTACTGGGAATATGAAAGTTAGTTAACAATGCCAGTTCCCTCCCCCACCTTTATGTGAGGTGTTTTAGTTTTAGTTTTTCCTCTTCTCTATCCTGAGATTTATTACAAAACAAAAAGGGCAGGTTTATTCATATCTGGAGAGAACATTGTTTGCAAAAGTCCTTTCATAAAATACCAAAAATTTACTAAAGCAATTGGTAAAAACCTACTGTGTCCATATGAATGTATGATAGCTTTAGTTGCTAAAGGTTCATTAAAATACATTGGGAGGATATTTTTAAATAACTTCCCAGTTTCTATTTTTCTGATCTACCCATTTTTGTGGCTTATTAAATCAATGGAAATAGTTTGTCAATGGATTCGTTATTTTATCCATTTTTGTTATTTAACTGGCTATTATCAAGGAAAGTAAAATTTCTATTTGAATAATTGATTTATTTTTTTATGTTTTTTATTTATTTTTGAGAGATAGTGAGAGACAGCATGAGCAGAGGAGGTCAGAGAGAGAAGGAGACACAGAATCACAAGACAGGCTTCAGGCTCTGAGCTAGCTGTTAGCACAGAGCTTGATTTGGGACTCGAACCCACAAACTGTGAGATCATGACCTGAGCCGAAGATGGACACTTAACCGACTGAGCCATCCAGGCACCCCTTAAATAATTGATTTATTATTCACTGATTTAAGAATTATTTATTGAACACATACCTCTTGGCATTAACTCTTTGGGCATTAAGATGTCACTATATTTTCAAAAGAAGATTGAAACTTCTCCATCTCTGAATTGGAATGTCCAAACTCAACATGAAATCACAAGTCAGAGCAAAAAATGGGTAAAGACCCAGAAAATATAGGGTCACATGATGGAACTGCTATTTCTTGATGGAGCTAGTATAGCTTTGAGGGTGGGATTTTCTGCTCATTTCAGAATCACTTTTCTCAAAACCAGCTTGCCTACAAATCCCCTACACTGCAAGGCAGCATTTCTTAACTTATTTCCTCCTGAAGCACATGGAAGCGAAAGCTCATGTGTTTATCATAGTACACATGCAATCCAGACTAGAGAGCAGTGACTTACATACAACTTATGATGCTCACTATAAATGCACACCTATTCTTCACTGGAGGAAACATATTTGGTGGCATATAGTGAGTGTAACTTTATTGTTGGTACACTCCTGAATCCGCTCTAATACACGGAGAGAAAACCCATTGCAAACTGCAACACTTTATTATTGATCCCAGTACACTTGAGACTTGTAATTCATTTGAGAACCATTCCCCTACAGCTAATATGAGATAGTATATTAGTGCGTGTATGTGTGCATGTACATGCATGTACACTAAACTTTCACAGCAGCGTCTTTCTTCTTCCTGCCCCAGTATCAGGTCTGCACAATATCTCTAATCAGATACAGCTTGAGGGGTGCTGGCTTAGCAAGAAGAAGCAACTTTAAGTTCAACAGTGAATTGTATTGTCAAAATGAGTCCACATTTCTTCAGAGTGTCTCTTCTGCTCCTCTCTCTCTCCGTCACCGTCTTCAATACGTGATCAGCCCTCTATCTCTTACTTTTCTTCATTTTTTTCCCCTATTCTAACAGGGCTAATTGGGGTATATGAAAGTGACACCGTGTACACTGTGCTATTTCAGCTTGCTTTCCTGGTATAAGTCTCAGGCTTGTCCTGATCACGTTATACTGTCACACAGAGTAACTGTCTCACAAGGTGAACGGCAGCATGCATTTCCAAGGAAGCTTCCTAGGGTTGGGGCTGATCTGGTACTCCTCCCTTCATGTGTTCACTGGCCTTGCACTTCAGTTCCTTTGGTTCTAAACAAGCTGACTAAACAGCTCACCAGCCTGGTAAGTCATGGGCCTGTGTGCTTGACTTGTGCATACTACGTTTGTCAAAGTATTGCATATTTTAAATGTTGAATTTTATTTTATTTTAAATGATTTTATTTATTGTTTTTTTTAAGATTTATTTTTTTAATGTTTTATTTATTTTTGATACAGAGAGAGACAGAGCATGAGAGGGGGAGGGGCAGAGAGAGAAGGAGACATAGAACCAAAAGCAGGCTCCAGGCTCTGAGCTAGCTATCTGCACAGAGCCTGACGCGGGGCTCGAACCCATGAATGTGAGATCTGACCTGAGCCGAAGCCAGAGGCTCAACCCACTGAGCCACCCAGGTGCCCCTAAATGATTTTACTTATTGTTGAGAGAGCGTGAGTGGGGGAAGGACAGAGAGACGGACAGAGGATCCAAAGCAGGCTCTGACCTGACAGCAGCATGTCTATGTGGTGCTCTAACCCACAAACTGTGAGATCTTACCTAAGCCAAGATCAATGGTCAAACAATTAACTGACTGAGCCAAATCCTCAATTTTAAAAGCTGAATTTTAAAAGCAATTTGGAGAGGAGCACCTGGGTGGCTCAGTCATTTAAGTGGCCAACTTTTTTTTTTTTAATGTTTTATTCATTTTTGATACAGAGAGAGACAGAGCATGAGAGAGGGAGGTGCAGAGGGAGAAGGAGACACAGAACCAGAAGCAGGCTCCAGGCTCTGAGCTAGCTGTCAGCGCAGAGCCTGATGCGGAGCTCGAACCCACGAACGTGAGATCTGACCTGAGCCGAAGTCAGAGGCTTAACCGACTGAGCCACCCAGGAGCCCCTAAGTGGCCAACTTTATATCAGGTCATGATCTCCCAGTGCATGGGTTCAAGCCCCGATTCAGGCTCTGTGCTGAAGGCTTAATGCTGGAGCTTGCTTCAAATTCTGTGTCTTCCTGTCTTTCTGCACTTCCTCTGCTTGCACTCTGCTTCTCTCTCAAAAATAAATAAGCATTACAAAACTTAAATAAAATATAAATAAAAATAAAAGGGATTTGGAGAAACTAGAACATAGAAATTTCAGAAGGAATACATCAAATATGAGTTACAGATTCCGAGGTGTACTATTGCTGCTTTCTCTTAGATGATGTCTCCTTACTGTGTCCTCACTGGGTGGAAGGAGCAAGAGCTATTTTTATATTCATGAAGGCTCTGCCATCATGAGCCAGTCACCTCTGGAAGATCCTAGTTCCATATATCATCCCATTTCAACATGAAATTTGGGGGACACAAACGTCCAATCTATGGTACGTCCAGTCTATCCACCCTTACCGTGTCACACAGAATAACTTCACTGCTCTAAAAATCCCATGCTCCCCGTTTTTTCTCCTCTTTTTAATGGTCTCCAGTTTCACCTTTTCCAAAATATCATAGAGTTAGAATCAGGCAGTAGGTAGCCTTTCAGATTGACATTCTATCTTCATTTAGTATTTAAGGTGTACTGAGAATGTTCAGGTTATAAAAGAGAACAATTAATATTGTTCAGTTTTTACAGAATCATATGAGAAATACATTGCCTGTAATGATGAGCTAACTCCATGAGTGACACCCAAGAATAAAGACATTGTGATTAAAAATTTAGGAGAACTTTTTTAACTTCTTAAAGGGATTATACAGCAGAGTGCATTGAATTCAGAAGATTAATACACGATATCTTCCCAGAGTACTCATTTCATTTGAATACCTGGAGGAAGTTTTTTTTATATTAAGAAAGCATGGATATATTATGTCGTAGAATACAGAATTTTCATTAGGTAAAACAAGAGACTTAAGAGAAATGCCGAGCTCATGGAGAAGTGCTTCTGGCTAAGAGCCTATTTAGACTCCCCCAAGGGATGCAAGTTCATGTTCCTCTTGCATCAGAAATACTTCAGTGGAAAATCTGAGATGTGATTCAGGGGAATTCAATTTAAAACAAAGTACATTTTGATGGCTGGAGAGTATCTTAGGTCGGGTTCCCAGGGAAGCAGACCCGGAGGCACAGATTCTCATGCACAAGGTTTATTGGAAATTCTCGGAGCAACAACCCCCTGTGAAGTGGGGAAAACTGGGCTGGGCAGGGGGACAGCTGGGCAGGGATGCAGGTATTTAAGGGGCCTCAGCGGATGTCATGGGAGCTCTGGGGCTGCACTGGCCCTTTCATAGATGTCCCAAACCGAGGGATAGGGGCTGCACTGGCCATTCTATCCCCAGAGCACTGGGCAGTGAATGCAGATGTTCCCTGGAGGATGTGTAACTTCAGAAGGAAAGTCCTGGGACTGGACCCAGCTGTGAGCTGCCGGTAAACCCCCCACAGCAGTGGGAATTAACACCTTGAACTTGCTGGAAGAACCTGGGAAGCACAACATAAGAGTCCATGGAAGTCAGTATAAGCCCACCAGCTTCCCTGAAAGAAGGACCTAGGACAAGTGCGTTCTGACTACATTTTGATATGAATAATTCTGAAATAATGGAATCACTACCTCCAAATAAAATAGATTATTTTGCATTTTGTATCTAAAGTCAGGAAAAAAGTAATGGAACACACACATAAAGACACACACACACTGTTTTGAACAGGAGAGTAAAAAATCCTGAAGGGAATAAAACTATTTCCTTAATTTTTGTTTTCCAGAAAGAGTTGGTAACTTAGCTAAGTATTAGCTGTATAACTAAATCTAATTCTGAATTTTTATATTATGCAGTTTATTGAAACTTCTCAACCTTCAGTGAGTTCATAAAGATAAAACTTCAGTGCATAAATATTTTAGAAAAAAATAAAGGATGTCTGCATTTTTTGAAATGTGAGATTAATGGAAAGAAAGAAAATAAACTATTTGACCATGGTTAAATATATTAAGAGCTATATTATATAAATATAATTACATATATAAAGGTATAAATATATATAAATAAATATATATACACATATATGTTTGTGTGTGTGTGTGTGTGTATAAAGGTATAAAAACTTAAATCTAATTCATTTTTGAGTTTGAGTTTAGGGGGTTTACCCTGAGAACTATGACTGTATGTGCCGCTATGACCTGTTAGTTGTTACATAAGAACATGGTAATAATGTCTCAAAGTCACGCATTTACCCCAGTTAAATATGCTTGTTTCCATGAAAGGATCCCTGAAATAAATGGCTTTCACTGCAGAGTTTGGGTCTAAATATATTCTAGATACATTACCACTACTGAGTGAGTGGGGAGGAAGGGGAACTTCAAATTTCAGTTTAAATTAATTCACAGCACCATCTTTATGCATAAAACAAATCATTCTTATGTAATCTTAAATAGAATATATAGCTTACATATATGTTATATATAATCTTATATGTAATTTAAATGACCTGTGAATAAAAGTTGTTTTAGAATGTAAAGAACACAAAACTATTCCTGAACTGATCCCCACTATTACCTACTTTTTCTCCTTAATACACTGATGAGCCCATCAACAAGTGTCACAGAGGCAATATGAAGCAGAAGGGCCATTCCACTAATAATGTTCCAGCAAATGGGTGTAATTATGTATATTCTCAGATGTCTAGAAACAGCAGCGAGTCAACATTCTTTGCTCAGCTTTAAGTTTTGGCTTAGAATTGATTTAAACCTTTGCTGCAGAATAGTTCTGTGTGTCAAAAGTTTACTAAACTAGTATTATGTCTTTGGACACTCAAAATTTATGGGCCTCGGTATCTTATTTGTAAAATGAGTCAGTTGGACTCGAACCACATTATCCTCAAGGTTCCTACCTGAGTAGTATCTTGTCGTCCTCTATGATTTCATCAGTGCTGTAGATATGGCAGCACTTGACCCTCGAGATGTCATCGAGACCCAAGGGCAAAGAGCAGTGTGACAAACCCATAGCAGACATCTACTTTTGTGACTTAGCTGTGACCAAGGTATCAGGAGACAAATTTCCCAAGTTGAAGGCACAAACATTTTTAAGCTACATACTACTAGGATGACAATTCCCCTCACAGAACTCTAAAATTGTGAATTCAGCTTTCCAAAGTGCTTGACTTACTGTGTGAAATGTCTTTACTCTCAAGGAAAACCTGACGTAGTGGTCACATTTAAGACACACAAACCAACATTTCCTCTTTAGTTTGAATGTGTCACTTTTCATGACAATGACACTCTTTTTAAGAATGTTGTTTCTGAGGTTAAGATGAGGCATATTCTCTAATAGCATCTGGATGTTTTGTAGAGATCATATTATTCCTAATTGGAAATAAAATTACTTATATTATCAAAGCCTTTCATTTTAACCCAAGAATAAAAGGACCCTGTTATGTTTTAACACAAGACAGTGATAATTCTCCTAATATGAAAATGACTTGCTCTCTCCTTAGGTCCTGTGTCACCACAGCCATCATTCTGTGAAGCCGATCAATTTTCTTGTATCTACACACTCCAGTGTGCCCCTCTCTCAGGGAAATGTAATGGACAGGAAGATTGCATAGATGGCTCTGATGAGATGGATTGTTCTCTCAGCCCCCCTCCGCAGCAGTGCAGTAAAATGGAGTTCCAGTGCTCCAGCAATGAATGTATCCCATCCCTCCTGCTTTGTGATGGAGTGCCTGACTGTCAGTTTAATGAAGATGAATCCAGCTGCTGTGAGTTATTTTCACTGACTCAGTGGACCAGGGCAGAAATGCAGTTCAGAAATTATAAAGAGAGCTTGACAGGGGAAAGAAACTTCTCTACAGACGTACCATGATCCTAGCATCCATAATGTAGTTGTTTGTATGGTGTTACTAAACAAAGCAGGTAGACCTTGCTTAGCATTTCTGAAAACATTGTTTGTAGTCATGCTAATCTCTTTCACACTTTCCTGACTTCCTTTTTTATTTATATCTGGGCCATTCGGCAGGGAGTACTACTATGTATTTGTTATCTTTTTTGTTGTTATTACCATCTTTCATCATGCAAAGTTGTCATAGTATTATTGACTTTATTTTCTGTGATGTACGTTCCATCCTTGTGGCTTATTTATTTTATAAATGGAAGCTTATACCTCTTAATCCCCATGGCTTACTTTGCCCAATGCCCATAACCCTGCCCTTCTGGCAGCCACCAGTTTAATCTCTGTGTTTATGAGTCTGTTTCTGTTTCTGCTTGTTTTGTTTTTTAGATTTTACATATGAGTGAAATCATATGTATGTACCATTCTCTATCTGACTTAATTCACTTAGCATAATATCCTCTAGGTCCATCCATATTGTCACAAATGGCAGGATCTTGTTATTTTTTATGACTGCATAATATTCCATAGTGTGTGTGTGTGTGTGTGTGTGTGTGTGTGTGTGTGTGTGTGTATCTTCTTTATCCATTCATCCGTTGCTAGATTTTTGGTTTGTCTCCATATCTTGGATATTGTATATAATGCTGCAATAAACATAGGGCTGCATATGTCTTTTTTGAATTCGTGGGGGTTTTTTTAGGTAAATACCCAGATGTCAAATTACTAGATCATATGACAGTTCTATTTTTGATTTTTTTGAAGAACCTCTGTACTTTTTCTTGGGAATTTTTCTGTTGTTGTGTTTTGTTTTGGTTTGGTTTTATAGTGGCTCCACCATCTTACATCCCTACCAAAAGTACATAAGTGTTCCTTTTCCTCTATATCCTTACCAATGCTTGTCATTTCTTGTCTTTTTCACACTAGGCATTCTGACAGGTGTGAGGTGATATCTCATTATAGTTTTGATTTGTATTTCCTTGATAACGAGTGATGCTGGGCATCTTTTCTTATGTCTCTTAGCCATCTGTACGTCATCTTTGGCAAAATGCCTATTCAGGTCCTCTGCCCAACTTTAATCAGATTATTTGTGTGTTTGTGTGTGTGCACATGCATGCACAAGTGTGTACTGAGTTGTATATTTGGCTGTTAAGCCCTTATCAAGTATATCGTTTGCAAATATCTTTCCCCATTTAGTAGGCTACTATTTCGTTTTGTTGGTACTTTCCTTTTCTGTGCAAAAGCTTTTTAGTTTCCTGGAGTTCTAATGGGGACTTTTTGCTTTTGTTTCCCTTGCCTGGGGAGACAAATCCAGAAAAATATGCTAAGGCCAATGTCAAAAGTTTCCTGCCTATGTTTTCTTTTAGTTCTATGGTTTCAGGTCTCACACTTAGATCCTTCATCCATTTTGAGTTTATTTTTGTGTATGGTGTAAGAAAGTGGTCCAGATTTATCCCTTTCCATGGAGACATCCCATATTTCAATGCCATTTATTAAAGACAGTGTCTCTTTCATATTGTGTCCTCTTGTCTCCTTTGTCTTGGATTAATTGACTGTATACGCATGGGCTTCCCACTAAACTCAATTCTATTCTATTGATCTGTGTGTCTGATTATATGCTGCTACCATATTGTTTTGATTATTATAGCTTTGTAGTATAGTTTGAAATCTGGAATTGTGATACTTCCAGCTTTGTTCTTCATACTTAAGATTGTTTTGGTGATTTGGAGTCTTTTGTGACTCCATACAAATCGTAGGATTATTTTTTCTAGTCTTGTGAAATATACTATTGGTATTTTGATAGGGATTGCATTGAATTTATAGACTGCTTTGAGTATTTTGAATCTTTTAAATTTTCTTTAATGTTTTTTTTTTTTTTGATACAGAGAGAGATAGAGCATGAATGGGCAGGGGCAGAGAGAGAGGGAGACACAGAATCAGAAGCAGACTCCAGGCTCTGGGCTGTCAGTAGACAGCCTGATGTGGGGCTCAAACCTATGAATGTGAGATCATGACCTGAGCCAAAGTCAGAGACTTAACGGACTGAGCCACCTAGATGCCCCATTTTGGATCTTTTAGAAATATTAATTCTTCCAATCCATGGACATGATATATCTTTCCATTTATTTTTGTTGTATTCAATTTCTTTCATCAATGTCTTTTTAAGTTGGATTTTATTTTAGAAAGAGAGAGAGCGAGAGAGTGAGCAAGCATGACAAGGGTGAGAGGCAAGGGAGCAAGAGAGAAAATCTCAAGGAGGCTCCATGCTAGGCATAAAGCCTGATGTGGGACTCCATCCCATGACCCTGAGCTGAAATCAAGAGTTGGATCCTTAATTGACTGAGCCACCCAGGAGCCCCTTTAGGCATTTTTGATGCACCTGTAAATGGGGCCTATCTTTTTAACAAATATTTACAAAAATGGATTTCAGACATGTAGTTATAACTATTTAGGAAGATGGTTCAAGTATACAAGTACAGGGCTATAGGCAAATGTTCACTTTATTACACACACACACACACACACACACATATATATATATATATATATATATATATAGTTAGGGATTGCAACTGGACCACTACCTGGGTAGATATCATGTCACTAAGAGTTCATGTAGGGATGGATGGGCACTTGGGTGGCTCAGTCATTTAAGTGTCTGACTCTTGGTTTTGTCTCAGGTCATGGTCTTATGGTTCATGAGTTCGAGCCCTATATTGGGTCCATACTGACCTACTTGGGATTCTTTGTCTTTCTCTCCCCCTCTTTCTTACTCCCTCCCTCTCTCTCTTGCTCTTAGAAGAAATAAATAAACTTAAAAAAATGAGTTCATAGAATAGGGGCACCTGGGTGGCTCAGTTGGCTGAGTATCCAACTCTGGATTTAGGCTCAGGTCATGATATGGTTCATGGGATCAAACCCCACATCAGGCTCTGCATTGACAGTGTGGAGCCTGGCTGGAATTGTCTCCCTACCTGTTCTTGTTCTCTCATCCTCCCTCACTCCCTCTCCCCCCCATCTCTCTCTCTCTCTCTCTCAAAATAAACAAACATTAAAATAATAAAAATTTTTCAAAAGAGTCCATGGAATAATAAATCCTAAGGTCTTATACTTGGATGTCAGTCTTGTCACCTATTACCTATGCAAACTTGGGAAAGTTATTAGAATCAATCATCATTCATGTTATACCTACCTTATAGAGCTGTGAGGATTGGAGAGTACACATGAAATCCTCAGCCCTGCATTCAGTACCTTCTAGTTTTATTATAACTGGCCTATTTCATCTAGGGAAGGAAGACTTTGGTTATGAAGTAATTACCCAAATCATTAAGGTGATCGTGAAAGCATAGTGAGTCACAGCACCACTAATATTTAATTATTTATTTCATTTTATATTATACTATATTCTATATTTTGGGATAGTTGGCAGTGATCAAAGCACACAAACCACATGTTAATGACCACGTTTTTTTAAGTAGTAGAAAGCAGCTTGGAATATGACTGGGCACTGAAAGAAATATGAGGCTATTTCAGTGTCTTGTTTAGAGTGGGCATCAGGAATTATAACTATCGGAAAAGGAGTACAGACATATTCAAGAAAGAGGAGATAGCGTTTGGATATTTAAAGGTTTCAGTCTTAAATAAGTGAACTTCTTTTCCTAGTTTAGGCTTAGAGATTGGTTTTCCATGTTCCTGTTATTTCCTGTGACATTCTTTCTGTAATAAAGCCAACCTGTCAAGTCTTATAATATTTTCTTAGAGGAAGGTAAACAAATGGAAGAGAATGAAGAAGAGAAAGCCTGCCAAATTATTTATCCCTATTCCCATCAGGGCTCTAATGTAATTTGGTTGATAGAAATCTTATTAAGTTCAATATAGTCATATGATATTTGACTTCAAATAAGAATGTTATTTAAATAGAAGCTAGGAAAGTACAGTATACATATACTTTCACACACTCATTGCAAAATTGGTGTTTGACGAGGCAGGGACTTAAGAAGTTCTGTGCCAAAAGAGAAATAAGCCCATGCGAGGAATAGACTGGTTTCGTGAGAGCATTGCTTCTGTCCATCTCTAAAATATATAATTAAGTGGTGACTCTCTAGGGAAAATTGTGTCAAAATAAACTATAGTAAAAATGCTAGAGCAAATTTACAGAATAAAACCATCTAACAATGACAGTTTACCAAACAATGAAAGGTGTGTTTTTTGTTTTTTGTTTTTTTTTTGTTGTTGTTTGTTTTATTCTGGGCTTACCTATTGATTTAGAATGACATGTTTTTTAACTCACACTCATTTATTCATTAATAAACTCTCATTTATGTATTTTATGCCATATATCGTATCGGATATTTTTGATACAGATGGATGTGGTATTAGACCAACTCAGGTTGTAAATACATTATACATTACTGAAGGATATTATTAGTAAGTGATAGCTGAAAATAAAACGTGGTAAATGTAGGGTTATTGAATACATAAGGTATTCCCTAACTGTGGTGCTAGGGAACCTATAAATTTTAGTAAGAAAAATAATTACAGAGGCAAATTTAGAAAGACATTCGTCATTAGGCAAGTGAAACAAATGCTTGATTCCCCAAAAGAACGTTCCAGAAATAGGGATGCCTGGGTAGCTCAGTCAATTAAATGTCCAACTTCGGCTCAGGTCGTGATCTCATAATTCTTGAGTTAGAGCCTCCCATGGAGTCCTCTGCTGTCAGCACAGAACCTGCTTTGGATCTTCTCTCACCCTCTCATTCTGCCCCCACCCCTCACAGTTTCTGTCTCAAAAATAAACATGAAAAAAAATTAAAAACAAGAATGTTCCAGAAATAGAAAGTTGTTTGCCTGAAGCATATTTGTTATAACTAGTGTAGGGTTGATAGTGAGAAATGTAGAAATAAGTCTGGGGAGAGAAGTAGGGACTAGATCTTGAAGCGTCACTCCCTGCCCATCGTACCCCTGCTGGCTGCCATTCAGGCAGTACGCGGAACACACCAGAGGGAAGGAGGGAGCTGGTTGGGCGATGACACCACTGAAGTCTAAAGGAACTGATTGGATAACAGAATGAGGAAAGATTTTGATTAGGCTTTAGAGACACTCAAGTGAAGAGGAAGAGAGTATGAACAAGAGTTTCCAAGTTTCTGATTTGGGCAATAGGACAGCGAATGTGCCATTTCCTGAGCTGGGGAAGGAGAAGTACCCTCTGGGGAAGCTTGGGGCTTCCGTTTTTTTTATGTTTATTTAGTTTTGAGAGACAGAGAGACAGGGCATGAGCAGGGGAAGGGCAGAGAGAGAAGGAGACACAGAACCCAAAGCAGCCTCTAGGCTCTGAGCTGTCAGCACAGAGCCTGACATGAGGCTTAAACTCAGGAACCACGAGATCATGACCTGAGCAGAAGTTGGCCGCTTAACTGACTGAGCCACTCAGGAGCCCCATGGGGCTTAATTTTTAAACATGTTACGTTTATGGCATTTGTGGCAAATCTGCACAGAAATGTTCAGAATGTAGTCACAATGGATATCTGGAGCTCCGGAGAGACATAAAGAAAGGCATGTAAAGATACATGGCCGTTAGCATATATACAGGCTTGAAGCTATGGATGTGGATGAGAGAATATAGAGAGGAAAACATAAGGTGGTGGACAGTTAAGAAAAAACAACAGTGAAAGACACTGACATATGGTCATAGACACGAGACAGAAAAAAGAGAATAAAAACCATAAATGAAATTTAGAAAGCCTTAAGTACAGAGAGTATTTACAGGTTGGAATGTTTCTGAGAGATTATGTAAGTTTAGGCTTAAAAATATATATAAATCGGGAAAAGTATCACATAATTCCTGGTGAGCTTGGAGAGAGAACTTGCTGTGGATGGAAAGGGCAGAATTCTGAAGCCAATCTTTTGTAGAGAACTTAGGCAAGGAGAGAAATCAACTGTAGACAACCCTTTGAAGAAGTTGGCACCTAGAATGTGATGGAGGACAAAATAAGAGGATTTTTTGGTTGGTTGATTTTGAGAGGTCTGCCCATGTTTAACTGTGGTGTAGGAATAAGGATTCTGAAGTGGTTACAGTGTAAGCAGAAAAATTAATAGAGATTGGTTTTTAAAGGACTTTTATTCTTGCAAAAATAAATATTCTAGTGATCAGAACATTTACTGTGATGAGCTCAACATGTAAAAATAATTCATATTTAATTGTCTTTCTATTGGAAACATTTTTAAAATAAACTAGAGGGGTACATCTTTACCCAAAATATATCCCTTTCCTTAAAAAAAAGAAAAAATGAAAAAATAAGTATGATTTAATTATATGGGAATGTAGCACAGAGCTAGGAGCATTCCTCTTACTGATATTCCTCCATTTCATCAAATGTATCAGTCAATATCCTGACAAGACACAGATGGCATATTGATGTTATAAAATTTGAGAAAATTTAATTTTTTACATTTGTTTATTGGGGGGGGCAGAGAATGGGGGAGGGATAGAGAGAGAGGGAGACACAGAATCTGAAGCAGGCTCCAGGCTCCAAGTTGTCAGCACAGAGCCTGACATGGGGCCAGAACTCACAAACTGTGAGATCATGACCTGAGCCAAAGTTGGACGCTTAATGGAGTGAGCCACACAGATGCCCTGAGAATATTTTAGTAAAGAGATTATTTATAGGGAACTAGCATACATTAAAAAACAAAAAAACAAAAAAAACAAACCACAACAAATAGTAAACACAGGAGCTGTTATCACCCATAGACCAAAGCATGTGAGAGAAAGGAAGATTTGTCTTTGCCTGGACTCAGATGGAGCTACTTGGTAGAAGGTGTGGGGAGAGCTAACCCATGCTGAAATTCCAGTCTCTTCCCTCCATATTATCTCTCGCTGGTTCTACACATCACCCAAACCCAATGAGTAGCTGGAGGGCAAAGAAGCATGTTCATGTACCTTTATAGTTCATCCTCCTGGACAGAGAGAGGATGCAGAATGTTTGAGAAGAAGCACATAGAAGCTATCCACCATTGATGGATGTGACTGTTAAAAGGATAGGGAAGTGGACAGTCTGCTTACTTTCTAACTTTAATTTATATTCCAATAGTAGCTGATGTGTCTTAGGTAGTTGAGTGCCATTTAGAGGATTTAGAATGGAGCACACTCCTCAGATTTGTGGATCAACCTTTATCCTCAGGATATTTTTATTATTAGCCTTTAAATATGCTGGCCGTGATTCCAGCATCCTATGGTACTTCTCAACAATAGTGTAGAAATTATCCCTCTACATTTGACAGCTTCTTACAAAAGTGTGCTCAGTTTTATTCAACATTAAAATTGTGGTGATTGTCTATTTTACAGAGATATTAAATAATTGGATGATTGTAGTGAATAGCATAATACTCATAATAAATTAATACTCTTTCCCCATTAAGTTGTATTTAGAGTTTTATGAAATTTATTCAAACTGGTTAGATAGTTCAGTTAGAGTAGTGGTTTGTTTTAGTGTAAGTATAGAATAAATATCCATCCTTCCCTGTACTAGGTGTGTGTATGCCTCAAAGGACTGGTGGCCTTCACTCTCAGGTTGCAAGTCCACAGTCACTCTGCTCTTAGAAATGTGGACTGCATATGTGAGTTTTCATCTTAAATAGTAAATGGATACACATCCCTAGTCACATGTACTTTATTTTTGTGTATATTTTGTATTCAGCAATTGTAATCTATAAAAGGAATTTTGCTTTAGGGAAATAGAACTTCAATAAACCATTCATAAATTGCTTCTGTTTAATGTATCTCTAATACCTGAGTGAATGAGCTAAAAGCCACAGAATGTTCTGTGTTACTTGGCTTACTTTGGTACAAAAGTGGTCAAACTGTATAGTGACAGATTGAAATAGGTGTTTTTATAGACATTAACTATCTGTTAACTATGAATGTGGCAAGAGTAGATATTGTCCAGGGAAACATTTTTAAATCTGAGTTTCCTATATATTTTATATATAGATTATTAGGACTACCTTTGTCCCCTTGTTGTATATGTGAAGGAAGGAGAAAATGAAAGTAATGATTGAATTTATTTCCTATATTCATTGCAATGTCCTTTGCTATGTGGGTTTCAATAAATACTAATTGCATTCATAATTTGTCACCTACTTTTAGAAGGAAATTGATACATATCCATTAACATTAATGTTATAGTGTTTTAAATGCCACAAAAACTATGATTTTAGTTTTAAATTTCATAAAATGACTATTTTTTAACTCAGCTTTAAACTTTCTATAAAAGGGAAAAAGTAAAACTTTTTATAAATTGAAACCATTTATTTTCTTACGTATTTTTATGTAACTCAATACTATTTGGGCCAAAGTTAAGGATTTTACCCCATACAGGTCAGGGCTCTTCACTGTACAGCTAACTTGAAAAATGAGGTATCAGTTGCCCTATGAATGGATTAGTATTTTCAAAAGTAGAAGTGTTCAAAATAATGTTTCAGTAGTAGATGAGTATTATCAGCTTTGTATACAAATCTCAACCTATTATTTAAAACCTTAAAACAATAGTGATAAAATTATGTATGTATACACACATACACATATAAATGGATGAATATGTAGATGTATGTATATACATACATTTTCATTTTTTACAAAAACCTCTTATAAGACCTGGAAGATTATTCTATATCCTAGTTTACCTGGTTTGCAATACCATTTATCTTGTCAATGTATATCTTTAAATTATTTAACCTTTTGAAAAAGCTTAAAAATTATCTCTTCTGGGATCTTAGCCACTTCTAAAATCTGGTTTCAGCCTTGTTGTTTTAACTTTGTCTGCCTACCTCCTTTCACAAACCCCCCAGTGAACAGTGAACTGCTTTGCTCACTGTTCCAATGCCATACTTACTGATTCCACATTTATAGATTTAATCCCATCCTGCTGAATGGCTTTTTACTGGATGCATGAAAATTTAAAACATCTCAAGACTCTACTCTTTCATTTTATAGACTTCTGTGCACTAAAGGAATCTCTTATTTTTATAATGCTTATCTATACAGATGCTTTACCAATTAAACTTGGGTTTATGGCATTTCTTTTATTATTATTTTAAACTATTAACTGCTTTCTGTTGTCATTTGGCTTTTGTGGCTGTATGTATCCTGGTCACTCTTTCTAAAAATTTTCCCCTGCACTCCAGATAAAGTGCTAAGCATAGAGTCTTACATGTAGTGTCAGCTCAGTAATATTTATTAGTGGGAATTGATGTGAAAGCACCTCAGGAAAGATGACTCAATGAGAAGCATCCCTTTAATTTTCAGAGCTGATGTTTTGAGTCAACGGAAAGACACACTCTTAAAGGCATCATTTTATGTCCTACTTGAAAGTTAATTTTGATAGGCAACTGTCAAACAGTGTCAGTGACCTATGATAACTCAACAATTCCATACCATAAATAACTTGAAGAAAGAAACAGAATCATAATAATACTGACAAAATCTGTATAAGACCTATCCATGGGGATATTTATTCCTGAGTCTTCTAATCTATCAATTTAGTTTGATAAGTTTGAACTTAATTGTCTTTATTTCAGTAGAGGTGACTTCCCAGGTCAATCTTTTTTTTTTTTTTAATTGTAGCAACAGGTTTAGATTAAAATGTTCAAATAAGGTATTGGGCATGACACTATTAGATAAGACAGAGAAAAACACAACCATTCTTGTTGAACTTGGATTAAGTGTATTAATAGCATTATTATTCAGTGCTTTTCAAATCTATCCAGAATTCCTGGCGAGATGGTGTAATGGGCTCATGCTTCAACATTCCTTCTATTCCAAACACAGAGCAATGCTAGGGAGAACAGCTGTCCCATAAAAAGGCTCAGAGACATGACAAATACCAGCATGGGACAAAATTGGAGTAGACCCAGAGAAGAGAGATCAGGACTGAAACCTAGCCTGGTGGTTTCCAGGTTCTTGAGCAAACAGGAGATGAGAAACCCCTGGTGGCAGACTGAAATGAAGGGCCCAGTTTCAGCTCTAACTTGTCAAAAGAGCCTAAACATTATTACTGCTTTAGAAAATTGGAGTCCTAATGAGTCAATGAGAGAGGAAGTAAAAATACAGTTTCAGGACTAAGGGAGGTTGAGTACTTGGCAGGACTAGATTGGCACTATCAGTCTTCTTGGTCAGCATCAGTAAAGCCATTTTTCTGAAACAACCCAAATGTCATGAGCACGACTTATGCTTGTCTCTGGAAGTCAAGCTGACAAGAAACTCTGGAATTAGTACAATGCACCATGCTATAAAGGTACATGATAAACATTCAACCAAGCAATGTTTGCTGTCTTTTCAGTTGCACATAATATCAGGGACATTAGGGGAGCAAGAGAACTCTGCCTTGGAGTAAAAGTTTAGTCTAAAACCAATTCAGACTACATAGCGTGCACAATGTACTTTATACACAGAGACCTGTATAATACTGCATAATGCCCATCTGGGAAACGATTCTATCAAAAAACTTTTTGAAGAATCAAAAACAACTATAATAAGTAACTTAAACATAGGACTAGAAAGATGAAGGGCAATGCAATGAGCTGCCTTACTGTGTCATTAGAAGACATTCATTTAAACAATGATTATTGTTCTTTTTTATTTTATTCCAGCGAACAAGAGCTGTCCGGATGGTGCGTTAAGGTGCACCTCCTTGAACAGCTGTATCCCAGTTGAGGAGCGCTGTGACGGTTTTGCCAACTGCTTGGACCTCCAGCCTGATGAGTCCAGCTGCTCAGGTATTCTATTTCCAGTAAAATATTCTTTATAATATAAGCCAGTAGCCTAATGTTGTAAATGATACAAATATTAAAACCTAAAATTCTAAATAATTGCAAGCATGGGATAACTGAATTTCTTTTACTGATTGGGGCAGGAAGAATATTAACATGGCTACACTTAGAAACACTTGAATAACATAATGGACTCATACTTATTCTATATAAACAATGTCTCCAAATAAAAGTCACAATTTTAATATAACTTACAGTTTTTTGTATTTGATAATCTTTTTAATGCAAACTGCTTGATTTCTGAAATAAGGAGACAACAATCTAACATGTTAATTTTTTCATTGTAATTTTTCCCACTTCATTAAGAGCTATGTGTATGACCTAGTAAAATTTAAAAAGCCCACTTATTAAGCTTTAGACTGACTTTTAAACAATTTTCTCTCCTGACTCTGGAATATTTATAAGAACTGATAATGGATGTTTGTGATTATACTTTTAACAAAACTGCTTTTAAATTCTCTAATTTATTATAATCCATTGTTAACATCTCTCCTTAGTAATTGAATTTTTACTTCATGCAGGAGACATATAAAATAATAGGGTCAATATAAATCTCTCACAACTAATAGATGATATAAATTGGTAAGAAAAGATATATTCAATCATATTTTCTAAATAAATTAGAGATATTTAATATCAAAACTAGATGAGAATATATTCTTTGTATCTTTCAAGAGAGAAGACTATTATAAGTGACAAAAACATGATAATCACAATCAAATCACAGTGCAAAAAAACCTGATGTTTTTTTGTGCTGCTGAAATGAATACTCACAGAGCACTGAATTTTATGACTACAAAAGGAAATCAAGAATCAAGCAAATCTGGTCCCATAAAATATGCAAAGATGAATGCTCTTTGCCATTATTTCTGTACCAGGCATGCATTTACATCAGATTGATACCCAAAAGGAAATGCTTTCGTTTCTTTTCAGAGTAAGAAAGATACTAATGAGAGAATTTCATTCTTTGAAACTATTAAGAAAAAGCACTGATGTCCAGTATCCAAATTTATTTGCATAAAGGACTCAGGAGGGTCCTCTAGGAGAACAAATATATCATACCATGTTAAGGTTTACTGTCTCATTTTACATATTCTACCTTTAATAATATGGTCAGAAGACCAGAGGAGCGACTGTTCGTCCTGAGTGATGGACAAACTGTAGGGAACACTAGAGAACACGTGCTGGCCGCCGCGTCTGTGCTACTGGTTCACTGGTTCACTCACACAGGTCATTCACACGGCACAGGTCACACTGCCCCAGATGCTGGGTTACAGTCATGTAAAGAACTAATGAGACTGTTCAGAAACAAAATCCACATTATATTTTTTATTCACTATTTATATTTTAAATACTTTTTAAGTTTGTCAAACAAATACAATGAAGTCAATGCTTCTGTGTTTAAGAATGCGTCTAAGCTTAACCCACGCTAAAATGCCCATGACACCATCCTCTTCCAAACATCATACCCCTTTATGGTCAGCATTTCATACACTTTCTAAGAGCAGTCCTGACAGCATCCCATAACATCCCTGGTCACACAGCAGGTGGTGAGCATCTGGTCTCCCCTCACCTGAGGCTTAAGTCATTAACAGGAACACTGACCTCAGATGCTGCGGAGGTGTTTCGGGTTAAGTATATCTCAACAAGGCCTGTGTGTCCTCCAGTTATGTTAGAAAGGCATATTATGTTCAAGTTTTGGTTGCTTATACAACAGAAAATTTTTGAACAAGATGTGCCTGGCCTAATTTAAATTGGGAATCTCTTTCCAGTCATGTGCAGTAGTAAAGGTTAATGAAAGTTTTGTTAAGGTGATACTACAATTATGATAACTGTCCATTTGAAGGAGAATTGAGAAAAGGCACTAAAAATATAAACCTGTAGGATGGGATATTATGAATACAATAAAATAATAATAATGCCTAAAACCATTTCAGAAGGGTTTTTTTTATTTTTTTCTATCAAGTTTTTTAAATTTTAATTCCAGTATAGTTAACATACAGTATTATATTAGTTTCAGATGTCCAATGTAGTGATTCAAAAATTCCACACATCACTCCGTGCTCATCATGGTTTAATGTACTCTTTCATCCCTATCAGCTGTTTCACCCACCCACCCCCACCTTCCCTCTGATACACTCTATTTTAAAAGGGTACCCTCAGTTAAAATTATTTTTTTTGAACAAGAACTTTTTTTTTTTACTTGAAGCATACACCAAACCAAAATAAAAACTTCTCATGTAAAGTACTATGGAGCTAGTCCAAATTTCTAAGCCACAGTTAATCTTCCCTGCAGTCCCTGTGCTGGGATTTCAAGATAAAGAAAACAGTCTCTGCCTACTGGGAATTTGGTTTCCTGCATCAAAACCACTTGGTTTTCTGGAAGACTCTTAGATCTATACAGCTCCTAAAACCACATGCAAGTTACTGTGTATGTGTGTACTTAACCCATGACAGTGCATGAGTACCTTATGGTTCAGAGAGGTTTGTGATCATAATATTGGGAACAGTGAGGGGGTTATGGAAATTCTGAACTGAATAGCAGATCACGTGAAATTTTTAGACTAACAGGCTTTGGAGTTAGAGAACTGGAATTTAGCTCCCTTGCTATTCTCTTGAGCAAGTTATGTTATTAACCAGTCTCCTCTTCTGTAAAAGAATATAGACGGGGACGCACCGCAGAATGCTGTGAGGGCTGACTGAGGTGACGGCAGCGAAGCTCGTAGGACCGTCTTGACGCAGAGCAGGTCTTCAGTAAATGGTAGTGGTAATGGTGCTCACAATGGTAGAAGGGGAAAAGAAAAAGATGGAGAGGGCAATAGTAATGGAAAGCAGGTTTCAAGGGCAAGTTAAAGAACCTCCAAGTGTAGAGACCTGGGAATTATTTAATGTGTTATGCATACCACTCACTAGTATAGAAATACTATAAATACATTTCATTTTATCTTCTCAGCAGCCCTAGAAAGCAAGGTGATATAATCCTCATTTTAAACACAGAAAGTCTTATACTTCAAGTACGAAGCCTGAAGTCCCACAACCCATTAACTGAGCCTGGTATCAGTGAGGGAAAACCAGGATTCCTGTGACTGCCAGTCTTCTCGGCACACCACAGTCCAATAGCTTCCACCTCCCGGGTTCCATATACACTGAAAGAGAGACACACACACAAAGATAGGTGTCCAATTTATATGTTTTCCTGCTTTCCCAGAGTGATACACCAGACTGGGATTGAACATGAATTCTTTACCAAATGCTATTTCTATGTAGTCATTTGGATCATATTTGCCTACAGATACATGGTCACAATAACCAATGCAAGAGGGTACAAGGCAGTGAGACACTGATGAGGCTAAAAAGCCTGGGAGAACCCACACTGATTCTAATACCAACCCCATAGATCCCTTCTTCCCATTTGGAACTCTACTTATCTACTGGAAATATTACAATTCTTCATTGCTAACTAGTCATATACATATCCTTCCCCCATTTTATCTGTTCTCTAAATTGTTTTGAGTAAATTAAAGGTTATAATACATTCTACTGTGCCCTCCCATCTTATGGATAAAGAACCTGGGTTTAAGCAGGAACTGAAAGGAACTTCTTATAGAGGTAATCTACAAATTGTCTGACCTCCAAAACACCAAGAGTTATTCCTTGTTCTGGCCAATGCATGTGTTTTTTCCACTGTGCTCTATTATCCAGTGTAAGAGATTATATATTTAAATTTCTACAGAATTATTTTAATGTAAAGCAAGCCTATGTTTTACTCTCAGCAAAGTAAATATTAATGACCCCAGGAAAAAAAAATGTGCAGCTGTGTGTATTTTGATGTTCTGCAGTTTCAGACACTCTACTGGCTTTTCTTAAAAAAACAAAGCCCCTATGTGAGGAAGACTAAAATGGTACTCAAGACCAAACATAACCATAAAATGGTCAAGACCAAACATAACCATAAAATGGTTTGTCTAAAAAGTTTGTGGCTATTTATGCTTTATCATACTGGTGGGCTCTTTTCAGTCAAACAGCTAATTTCTTGTTCATGAAGGAAATCCCCCATCTGCTCTGTTCAGTAGAGCAAGCCCCGGAAGCCTGAGGGGTGTGGCTGCCTTCCCGTCCTTAATACCGTCCTCTCCTGCTGTGATTAAACAGGGGAGAGTAAGAGAAGGCAAGATGAGATACACAGTTGACCCTTGAGCAATACAAGTTTGAACCGTGTGGGTCTACTTAGATGCAGATTTTTTACAGCACAGTAAATGTAATTTCTCTTCCTTATGCTTTTCCTGACAACATTTTATCTAGCTTACTTTATTGCAGTCATATTGTATATAAAACATATAACATACAAAATATGTTATCAGTTAAGTCTTCCAGTCAACAGTAGGCTTTTAGTAGTTAAGTTTGGGAGAATCAGTAAGTATATGTGGATTTAAAACTTTTTTTAATGTTTATTTTTGAGGGAGGGAGAGAGAGATTGAGAACAAGGGAGGGGCAGAGAGAGAAAGACACAAAATCTGAAGCAGCCTACAGGCTCTGGGCTGTCATCACAGAGCCCGACATGGGGCTAGAACTCATAAACCGTGAGATCATGACCTGAGCCAAAGTTGGACACTTAACTGACTGAGCCACCCACGCATCATTATATGTGGATTTTTAACTATGTGAGGGTCAAGGCCAACTATGTACCCCTGGGAAAACAAATCAAGGGGAACTTTTAAAAACAAAAAGGACATCAAACATATGGTGTATTGTGAGTCTGTTCCCACACTGCAACCTCTCTGCTTCCCTACTTTTCCTCTTCCCCATTGCCCCATCCATCCCCTTCCCAGTGATCAATGACTGGCTCCGCAGCAGCTGACCATCAGAGTCAGGCTCAGAGCCTCCAATGGATTATATTCCTGTATAAAATTTCTGTTTCTCCTTGTCATTTTTCTACTACTGTTCATAATCATCAGCCTTTCGCTGCCACATAAATGGTTTCTCTCTCTGCTAAGGTTAATCTGCTCCTATAAAGATAATAAGTATATCTTTGTGACCCCATGACACGTAAAAAATGACCCCAAGTGATTTTGGGGAGGCAAGTCTGAAAAGCAGAGGAAAAACACTGAGGCTTCCAATCCATGTCCTAGCCTGTTGTTTTATCTGGAATTCAAGCCTGCAAATCATATTGTCCAAGGAATACTTCCACTGGAATATTCCCTTAGATGCTTAAAACACAAGTGCTTTTACCTTTCAATCCTCCCTTCCCCACAAATCTCCCAATTCAGTGGCCCAGCCAGACACTTGAACATCACCCTTGACCCCTTCAAATGATTACCAAGATGTTTCAATCCCAACAGTTCAGTATCTCACAAATCACCACAATTCTCAACCTCCCACCTTTCATTCAGGCAACTATCTTTGTTTTTTTAACAGGATGATTACAAAAAAGCTCTTAATGGGGCTCCCTAATTTTAGTTTTAGCCCTTCTGTTAATTGTACATAGTGGATCCAGAATTGTCCTTTTAAAGCATGAAACATCCACTTCCTTTCTTAAAATTATGGCCTCCTGGGTTGAAGTTTAAACCCCTTACTGAGCCTATATGATCTGGCCCCTGTGTGTCTGTGACCTTCTCTCATACTTTCTTCACATTATCAGTCCAACCAGGCTGAACTTCCTTCAGTTCCCAAACACACCACACTCTCTTCTTGGGCCTCTGAGTCTTTATGCGTTTTTATACACACACACATATACACACCCCTACCTTCCCAAATAAATGCCTGATTCTCTTCTGGAAAGCTTTTCTTTATTCTCCACATTTGATATAGGTGCTCTCCTTGGTATTTTCATCACCCTTATTATATCCATCCTAAGTTATATTTAATACTGTATTTTAATGTCCTAGTCACTGTTTGCATTTTCCATGAAGCTGGAAGGTCAGTGAAAGGAAAGACCACACTTGCATCTTTTTTAGGTCAGTATTTCTTAAAAACTATGAGATGGGTGTTTCTGAACATTCTCAACAACTCTATGAGATAGGTACTATTTTCAACCCTGTTGGACAGAGAGGAACCAGAGGCAGAGGGAAATTAACAACCTTAGCTGATATTACACAGCAAGTGAGTTGAATCAAGATTCTTACTCAGGCAGTCAGTTTCTGGTGCCTACAGCTTTAACACCTATGTAGACTTCTTAGATTATTTAAAGTTAGGTATCCAGGGCCCAGCCTAGTACTAGACATTAATAGGTGCTCAGAATAGATGTGTTGGGGGGTGCCTAGGTGGCTCAGTTTGTTGAGCATCCAACTTCAGCTCAGGTCAGGATCTCACTGTCTGTGGGTTCGAGCCTCACATTGGGCTCTGTGCTGCTAGCTCAGAACCTGGAGCCTGCTTCTGATTCTGTGTGTCCCTCTCTCTCTGCTTCTCCCTTGTTCATGATCTGTCTTTCTCTGTCTCTCAAAAATAAATAAATGTTAAAAAGTTTTTTTAAAAAAAGAATAAATGTGTTGGATTACAAATGAAAGGAAGTAGAGGTTTCCATCAAGTATTGGAGTTAAGATGGGGGAAAATGGCATCCTGCAAGAGAAGAGGTGTCAGAAAAGCCAAGAGCAATCTGAGGTTTAAGTGAGAAGAGAAAGGGATAGGTCTTAGTGGATCAGGATGCTTTGGTGAGGATATAAAGAGACTGTAACAAACCCTGAAGAGCTAAAGGCATTAGCCACTTCCAGAGTCATAACCATGGGATAATATCTAGCTTCTTTTTAGTCTATAAACAAACTACCTTTGAAAATAAATGTTCACAGGGCGCCTGGGTGGCTCACTCCGTTAAGCGTCCGACTTCGGCTCACGTCATGATCTCACGGTTTGTGGGTTCAAGCCCCATGTCAGGCCTGTGCTGACAGCTCAGAGCCTGCAGCCTGCTTCAGATTCTGTGTCTCCCTCTCTCTCTGCCCCTGCCCCATTCATGTTCTGTTTCTCTCTGTGTCAATAATAAATAAACATTTTTTTTTTCCAGAAAAAAGAAAAGAACTGTTCATGCTAACCTAGAAGTAGGGTATGATACAAGCAGCAAAAGCAGGGCTGGGGAAATTTCTGCCATGATGGTGGCTACTGTGTGGACCTGAAGACAATCCATGTTCCATTAAAGAACAAATTTCAGGATAATCACAAATATGCCATGCAGACATGTTCTAAATAAGTAGATTTTACTTAATTCAGGGGAGATAAAAGTCTTCTTATGTGGTCCACCACTCAGGCATGTGAAGAGAATGAACACATCAAGGGCCCTAAGGGCCACTGAACAAATTTGTGGGGCACATGGAAGTAGCCTGGGAGAATTCTCATGCTTTTATAAAATCGGGAGCAATACTCTCAGTGACTAGATTTAATGCAATAATTAAGAGTAATATGTCCTCCTCCTTCCTAAGAATATTTATAATTAACTGATATTTTGGTGATGCTTCCTTTTAGAATGTCCATTGGGTTACTGCAGAAATGGTGGGAGCTGTGTAGTGGAGAAAAATGGCCCTATGTGTCGGTAAGAAACATTGTCTACTTTTTCTTTTACTAGTTACTGCTGTTGGCTTATTTTTTCTTGAGTCTGATATAATACACTGCTAATGAACATGAGGTTATTAAGGCAAGCATAGTGGATAATGGCATTATATGCATTTGTCTATCTGAATAAGAGAAGGGAAGATATGAGTATATTTTAGAAAAAATTCAATTACTTAATATGATTTTATATCATAGTGTTTTATATTATATAGGGCATAGTTTTAATAGTACTCATTATTTCTTGTTTTTAATATTTATACCAGGCTATAAAAAGATTTTTATATGGGTATCATCCTATTTCAGATGAACTTGGCATCTGTGTTTCTTGACTCCCTTTCTATTTCACATTTCATATTTCGCTTTTCTAACAACAAAGGATAAAATTAATTCATGAATAAGCTCTTTTTCTAGTTTATGCAATGGATGTTTATGAGTAGCTAAAGTTAAGGTACAGATAAGGAATACATTTGCATACTTAAAGCAAAAATAAACAAAAACAGGCCTTGTGATTTCTTTGGGGAATTATTTATATTGCATATCAAAGATTGCTTGATTTTCCCCTCAACCTTTAGGGAATTGTGCAAAACAGTTTCATAAATTCCAAAGGAAATGATGCATATTGCATTATATTTGTGCTGATGACTTGTTAATCTAGCAGGCCAATGGCTATATCGCTCTGCCTACTAGACAACGGATTGTACGTTGATGCTCAATCATAACAAAACATACAGCAGTATCTGGAAAAGACTGATGACTAGTTGTTTAAATCCTTATGTCCTTCTGAGTCAACACTCGTATTTTAGGAAAAGTTGTTTAGCCCTTAAAGCAAAAATCTCTACCAATTAAAACAACAAAAAAAATTTTTATGAGGAGATAAGTTTAGACACTGCTTAACATTGTTGAAACTGAATTACTAATGGGTTTCAGTAAGTGTTTTGTCTATTTCATTATGTAATTTATTTTACATCTCCACAAAATTATACTTTCTCCTGCATCAGTTTCCATGGAAATTAATTTGTCACAAGTATGCTGATGGGAGGACAGGATGCATACTACTAATTTCTAAATATCTTCTGAAACAAATGGAGAATGATGCCATAAATAAGGTTTACTGACTGTCAGCTGAGTGAATAATGTTATTTAGTGTCAACTGCTTACAGTAAGGAGGCTTGTATTTCGGTCTTCTCTAGCCCAGATAGACACGAAAGCTCTCGACTGTAGCTAGCCTCAGCTGAGCAAGCAGAGTTTTGAATTCTTGGCACCATCCTCTTGTACTTAAATAAACTTTAAGACTTGAAATCCAGATGGTGACATCTGAAATGTGTTTCTCTCACATGAGGGGGAGAAGGACACAATGGGAGGATTAAGAGGCAAAGGGACTGGAGGGAAGAAATCAGTGCTGCAAAATGTAGAAAGACATCCACCAATCAAATATTCTACAATCGTAATTTTGATAGTAAATACTACTTTTCAAATAGTGAAATAACTAATCACCATCAACACAAACAAATGGTTAGAATTAGTGTTCTTTATGACACAGGTGTGAAAATGATTTAAGGGTTTTTTCATATTATATATAATACAGTAGTTTCTCCATCCAAATTCTAATAACTTGAAAATTGTGAGCTGCAAAAGTAAATATATGTATTAATTATAATAAGTTTTGGAAGACTTGCAGTAGTGTATCAGGGAAAAAGCAGAAACCCTGGCATTTAAATCCCACTCTTTAGTATTATGGTTTGATTCCACTTAAATATGGTTTTCCTTTCACAAACACATGTACACACATAAGCACACATTTATTTCCTACAGAAGTGTGAATTATACTTTATACATTCACTTTGTACCTTGCTTATGTTTCTTTTATTCTCTTCATAAAATATTTTGCTGTTGTTGCATGTCAGTCCATTTGGCTCTAGATCTACCACTTACTGGCTGTAAACTGTTGGGTAGGTTTCTTAATCTAGTTGTATTTCACCTTCTTCTTTGGCAAACTGTAGAAAATAATAGCACCCACCTCCTAGGGTAGTTGTGAAATTTAAAGGGGTTAATATATGTAAGACACTAGGTACCGTGCCTCACATACACAAGATACTACAGGAATGCTAGTCCTCAGAACTATCATATTATTTTTTTAATTCTATATAGTATACAATATGTAATATAGGCTTTGTCATCATTTAAAAACTTCATTAATCCTATTAATGCTTGTTTAGTTCCATTCTTAAATATTTGCTTTCACAGATAATCTTGCAACATTCATCCTTTAGCTAATCCTTGCACAATTATTTAAGTATAACATATCTTATTGAAATGCAAAATAACAAAGTAAATTACCTCTAATTGCATTTAGTATCGAATTCATTTCCAATTAAATTTCAAATCCACGTCATTTCTCACACACAGGTATTCTCTTTTGGATTTAAGGTTCCATGAGGATAGCTTTAGAAATCAAAGTTTTAGGGTAAATATAGAGCACCATAGAAAGATGTTGGCTTTATGTCAAACCTCTATCATTCCCAAGTGTGGAAATTCTAGATTTTTGTAACCTAGAGAAGTAAGGACAGAAAACCCAAGCCCACCTCTTCTTATTCAGGGCGTTGTGAATATGAGAACTTCCTGGTATCAAAGAGGGGGCTTATCGCAAAGGCCTCCGGATTTTCTCTTGGGATCTTGGTGCCTTGAGAAGGACCTTCAGTTCTTAACCTATGATTCTGGAGAAGAGACTTTTATAAAGGTTTTTTGGGATGCTAGAAGTTTATAATTATCCACCAGAGTAAAAACTACTAGATGAACCATGGTTTCCCATTTTTTGAGGAACACCAATAATGCAGCACGTTCGAGGGCTGAAGAAGCAAACCATGAACAAAGAGAGGGAAATTATCCCTCACCTAAGGAGGCTTGATTATTACATTGATATATCAGTAAGTTTGAAAAATAGACTGAGCTATGTAACATAAATTCCAAAGGATTAGAAAAAGCATTACAAGAAAAGAAAAATAGATAAAAGAAAGAAAATCAAGTCATCAAGGCTAAAATAGAGAGGTAGGAAACAATATCAAGTTAATACATATATAATTATATATGTACACATATATAAATATATAAATTTATTATGTTTCATCACTCTTTAAAATATATTTCATATATATGTATACATGAAGTCATTAGTGAAGATAGGGAGAAAAATATTAAAGCTTGGGTTAATTTTAGACTTTGAAGATTATTTATCAGCAGCCAACCTATCCCACTAGATTATTTTCCCTTCCCTACTTGCACGCATGCTCTCTCTCTCTCCAAATAAATAAATGAAGTTAAAAAAAAAAAAAACAAAAAGGAAAGTAATGGAATAAAGCTCTTCTTGTTAAAGCAGTATGATACAGGCACTTGAAGGACATTTAGATGAGTGGAATAGAAAATCTAGAAATAAATTCAAGTGCATATGAAAATTTAATAAAGTATAACAATGGCATCTCAAGTCATTCAGTAGGTTAGACTTTTTTTTTGCAAGAAATGGTAGTGCAACCAGTTAACTAAAAAAGGTAAAATTAGAACCATACCTCACACTATACACACACGAGTGATCTTCAGGTGGAGCAGAATGCAGGGCGAAACCACACATATACTGTAGAAATATATGGTGAAATTCTCTGTGTTCTGAAAATAGGAAAATTATTTTTTCTCAATGACTCAAGTCATTTTTTCTAAATGACTATTTTAAGATCTGGGGAGAAGACGAATCATATTAAAAATTTGACAATTATTATTTTTGAAATATATAAAATGATCAAACATGAAAAAGATTCAACTCATAACAGAAAGGCAAATTCAAATAGCACTAACATGCTTTTCTCTCATCTCTCTGATGAGTAACCTATTCTGTTGATAAGGATGTGAAAAAACAAGCATTTTGCTAGTAGGAATGGAAATTGGTATACTTTCTATGGAGGGGACTTTGGCCATACCTAAAACATTGCATATCTATATACTATTTGACTTAGCAATATCACTTCTAGAATTTGTTTTATTGGTATAGCTCCAACACTCTAAGAATATATGTCCACTGAATTACTCATGGTAGCATTTTATAATTTCAAAATATTGGAAACAATCTAAAGGCCCATGTATAGTAGAGTGGTTGAATAAGCCACACGATGGAGTCTAAGTGGAATATGGAGGACTGTCCCGGTGAAAAAAGGCGTTGCCTGGGACAGCGTAAAGGAAAAGGAAGAAATGTAGAATCATTACTGGAATTCTTCTGCGGTCCTTTCATTTGACCTAAATGTTAAAAATCTGGAGAGTATGCTATTGCTGACAATAATATGTCACAACCTCTTAAGCATTTGAAATGCCTTTGCCCTTTGCATAAACCTACAAGACAGATGACTATGTACTAAGCAGTTAGGGATTTGAGATTGGAAACATATAACAAAACTATTAATTTTTGGAAAAATAATAAAAGTAGTGAACTTAAGTAATTTTCTCAGATACAAAAAGCAAGAAAATGATGCAGTTCAGATTCAAACCTATGTCTTTTGCCAAAGTCTATAGTCCTAGGTAATCAACCACTGTGGCATGTTTCCTCTTTGGAGATTTGATGAGGTGGCTCATGATTCTATGATTGCAAGATTCTGTGAGATATGAACCAGATGCTTGAAGAAAATCTAGGGGCACCTGGGTGGCCCAGTTGGTTACACTTCTGACTTTAGCTCAGGTCATGGTCTTACGGTAAGTGAGTTTGAGCTCCGCGTCAGGCTCTGTGCTGATAGCGCGGAGCCTGGAACCTGCTTCAGATTCTGTCTCCCTCTCTGTCTGCTCTTCCCCCACTCTGTCTCAAATATAAAATAAAACATAAACAAGTTAAAAAAAAAAAGAAAATATAGAACTAAACTTTATCTGTACTTGGCCAGCGGTTTGCTGCTTTTTTAATACACTGTGCACTTTTATTCCTCTGAGTGTTCATGTTGCTCCTTTTTGCCCATTTTACACATTCCTACCTGAACTACCTGAAAAAACTCCAGAATAATCTTTTATGTCCAAATCTCCTTTCTAGAACTTTCCTTGAACCCACATGCTTATGACTCATATACTGTATGCCATGTAGAAAAGAAGATGGGGGTATGAATCTAAAACCATATGTACCTAAGCTTAGGTATGAATTCCATCCACCATTTACTAATACCATGAAGTTGAATAAATTACTTAACCTTTTTCTATGGAGAAAAAGGAAAATGACTATTCACTCTGGAACTAACATTTTCTGCCACAGTGGAGCTATAAATTGAAAAGGGCTTCTGTATTACTGAAATGTACAATTAGTAATTGTTTTATTTATAAGAACATTTTTTAAATGTATCTAAGTGGGAAGCATTAGTAATCTGTTTGCTAACTTCTTATTTAACATCATCAAAATCATTTCCATAGCAACCAACAGTAGTTCTTGATGAGGTGAAATACAGAACAAGTCATCAAAATTTAAGATCATGGCCTATGTTGTTATTTTTTCACACATAGTACTCAAGGGCTAAGGACTAACAAATATTCTTAATAAACTTGAATGTTTTATAGATGAAAATCATTTTAAAATTTCAAAAAGCCTATTTAAAGAGGAAGATATTTAGCTATCTTTTATGCAATAAGCTTGAGAGGCCATGAGATTGTATGTTTTTCAAATCCAACACATGGAAGAAACAATTTCATGGTTAAATATAAATTACCAACATTGTCCAAAGAAGAGGAGGTACTAAAGTCGAGTAGATTGAATGACATAGTAGAAATTTTAAAGTCAAAGATGTAGTCTCTCCTTCCAAAAATTTAAATGTGTATATCTATTTAAAAAACTAACAGCATTTCTCCTAAAGCCAGAAATAAGAAAAAGAACAGTCTGCTAGTCCTGGGATTCTTCTACTTGCTTAAGAGGTTTTGGCCAAAGGAACAAAGGCAAAGAAATAAGTGTTAAACATATTGAAAAAAAAAAGCAACACAAATACTGTAGCAGATACTCACAGCCTAGGAGATTCAAGTAAATTAACTGTAATACTTTTAGAATGATTTAAAAAAAAAAAAAAGGTTCCACAAGGTAGATGGATACATGATAAATATGCAAGACTAGATAAATTTCCTTTTCAACAGTAGGGATGATGCTTGAACAAGATAATTGGAAAAGAACTCAATTCTGAAATAGCAGCAATTATTATAATATATACAGGCCTACCCTTAACAGTAAATGTTGAAGACCTACCTAAAGAAAACTGAAAAGCTCAAATGAAGGATGCTCAAAAAGCTGATTACATAGGTAGGAAAAAGATATGGGTGAACGTACTTTGTAGAATTAGCAGAGTACAAATGTCAACAAAGAACATTTTCAGTGTTTTAGATTTTTGTTTCTCAAATAGACCAGTGGATTTTAATATTCACCTGAAAACAATATAATATAAGACAAAATTAAGAATTGGTATTTATTGTATTTGATATTAAAGTTTGCTATAAAGCCATGGTAATATATATTAAGGAGCCAGGACACATAGACAAATAGGATATTGCAACAGAACAAAGCTTGTACAAATAGATTAGTGTAGCTTTGTGAAATTAGGATAAAATAGATGGATGAGAATGGATGGATTGGACTAGTAATAATTCATATTAGGATGACTGATTAGCCATTTATTTAAAATAGGAATTATTATTGACATTTCACATGAAGAATTAATCCTAGATTTAACAAAGGAATTAACAGGGAAAAATTATGAAAAATTTATAGAAACTACAGAATAAAGGACTCTTTTTGAATTTTGAAGTATGGACGTCATTTGTAAGTTTACTAGCAGTCATAAAGGAAAAGATAAAGAAATTTGAAAATCTAACCACGTGGATAATTCTCAAACAGAATTAAAACTGCAATATGGTGAAAGACATCATAAATTTCATTAATAACACAATAACAGACCAAAAATATATATAAAGTATATGCTATAGATAGGGATTCATTATTATATTATTTCCTTATAAAGTGTTCCCTCAAAACAATAAAAATTATGTAATAGCTAGACAAAGATTAGTCACAGAAAAAGGAATATAAATGGTCAACACATACCTGAAAAAAATTCAACCCTCATTGATAGGTAAGTACAAGGTAACCCTTGAAAATCCCAGTTTTACCTAAAGTGGCAACAAAAAAATAAGTTTAGTGATCTCCACTATTTGTGAGAATGTGGAAGCATTGGCACCTTTAGACAGAGATTATGTGAATATAATCTATATATTTAGGGAGCTAAATATACAACATTTAGGAAAAGAAACTTTTAGGGAAGACAAAGCAGAAATACCCATTTATGATTTTAATATTCACACTGTTTAACTCAGCAACTTCCATCCTAGGAATCTATCCTGCTGACATATTAACAAGAAATATGTAGCTAAATGTGTTGAATTTGGTATTTTATGGTCCTATTTTGGAAAGAAACTTCAGTGTTCAAAATAGTGTAATGGGATATGATAGAACCACTTGTTTAATGGAAAATAAATATCCTGACATAGAAAAGTATCTGCATTGTTAGGTGAAAAATGCAAATTCCACAGTAATGTGCACATTAAACTTGTATGGGGAAAGAAGATGTGTAAATGTGAGTATATGTAGAAAATGAGGAAGAAGTCTAGCCCATCAAAGTATTCATAGTTGTAAGTGACCTCTCCAGAAGGAGATTCGCTTTGGGAGAAAGAGCAGTTTCATATTTTAGTTTCTCCACTTTTCTTTGAACCACTACTGCTTCTGTAACTTAGAGATGCAGTGTTTTTTTTAAAAAGGTCTTAAAAACAGTTACAATATTAAAAAAATAATAACATCACTTACAGTAAAAGGCAGAGCCAACTGGCTCCTTTTCACAGTGTCTCCAAGATAAATGGGCCCGTCCCTTGGTTTTTTTCCCCCTGTTGTCAGAAAGTATTACACACTTTCTGCCCCGTGCAGAGCCAAACAAGCCAGACAGACTAGGAATGTGTTTGAAAATGAAGCAAATAACCTCTCTCACCAAGCCTCCCTCCCTGTCTCACTCCTAAAGTTGGATCCTTCTCCCATCACAGATGCCAAAAGAGTCATGAAAACGAAAAGCACAGTAATACCTAATTTTCCTTCTCTGCCCCTTTCCCAGAAAGAAAGCACTGTGATGTGTTTGTACACTTAAATTGTTTTTAGATTTTTCATGCAGCCATAAGTTTTCACAGATGAAAACTTCATTGCTTTGACAATTTGATGTAAGTGCCTCTTGAATGACCTGTTGACTCATCCAGGGAGGGCATTCTGCAAGGAAGGACATGGCCCAGATTTTGTTTACTGGTCACTGGTGACAAGGGATTTGTGATCCAGATATTTTCCAAAGTCTCTGGTATGACCTGACTGTTAAGTAGATATTTCTTTCCTCCTGGAAGAAAAGTGGTGGGTTATTTCTGGGGCAGTATCTAATGCCAAAGGACTTGCTTTAAAAGAGAAAACAAGAGATAGCTGTCTATATTATAAGGACAGGAACTTGGAAAACCTCACTACTTAATCGCCCCTAAAATAGCTGCATAGGAAAATATTTCCTCTTCATCGACACACTTGTCACTTTATCAATTTTCCTAGCATGTGCACAACCACACTCTAATGGGATAGCAGTTGATTGGAAAAGGCATCTTTTCTTTGCTGTGCATGCTGTGTATGTGTCCAAGTGTCCCTTGAATGAGAGAGTGAAGCACAGCCCAGTGGAGGTGCTCAGAGACGGAGGCTGGACGAATACTGAGAAAAAGTCATTCCTCAGAACGGATTTCACAATTTCCCAAACCAGGCTCCCTAGTGGCACGGGAACTGCGGGCCATCCAGCTCTGCCCTGATCCTACATAGCTTTTCTTCCTGCTCAGCCAGCATGAGTTTAACTATGTCAGAGTAGAATCTTTTGTGCTGTTGCTAGGTGGCTGATCTCTGCCTTACAGAAGCAAAATCTAGCAAATGAGGTAGAACTTTTTGAACCTATCCCTCTTGCTAGTGAAATGTTGACAGATCTAAGTAGTTCAATGCATTTTAATTTTGAACCCCCCGTGGGACTTTTCTTATCCTCTGAAAGCCCTAGTTTATGTTTGCCGTTGCCTTCATCTGCTGTTCATCTATACCTCTGAGATGTAGGGAATCTCTTTGTTTTCTTCATGGACTTAGTTTCATTTGCCTAGTTTCACAAATAGGGAGAAGGAGGTAATGGAAAGTGTTTATGTCTTCAAGTTTAAGATTAAATTATGATTGTTCATGATCAATGGCTAGATTTTCTTTAATGTGTCAATTTATAGATCCATATTATCCTTTTGTTTACTGTGTACTGAAAAATAAAGAATTGTGAGAGACACATTTACAAAAACTGGAAAATTTAACACACAATATAGAAAAATAATTTTCTAGAAATTACAATGGCAGTGTTGATAGAACTTGCACTTGCCTTTTCATTCTCAATGTGTAGGGGCAATAAGTAGACACACAAATGCATTGTAGCAAATGCCACAAGAGCAGCAAAAAAAGAAAAAGATAAAAGAAGAGAACATGCATTTTGGTATTGAACAAAGAGAAATACATCCCTTTTGAATTTACTGATTGAGGATCCAGAATAAAACATGTAAGATTACTTCACAGGAAATCTTCATTTGAGGGTTCCCACATGTTAACAATGCTGAGGACTAAAAGGGCATGCTTTCTGAATATATACATAGAGAATACTAAATTTGGAATAAATATCTTCTAATAACTGCATTTTTCATTTTTAGATAAAAAATGAAACCCCACTTTCTTGTTAGAGTGTCAGAATGAGAATGTTTAGTTTGATAAAAAGGGCTTTGATATAGGAAATAGGCTTTACATATATTATTCAGAATTTTCTCTGTAACAAGGTAAATTATGATGCATTATATTTTCCTGTTACGCATTTTATGATGCTGAGGAAATACAAGCTATATTTATATATATAAAGGTGTATGTTGATAAATGGTATATTCTATTATTTTTATAATATATTGCTCCCCAGGATAAATCACCCTAGTGAATACATATATATTCATATTGACAAGTATTTTGCTAAGTTTCTTTGTTTTTTACGGTAAAGCATCACAATATATAAATCTTAGTCATGGAAAACTAGTTTATGAGATACTGTGTGGTGCAAGGAAAGGAAGAATAGACTGGGAATTAGAAGTGCTGCCCAGACTACACTTAATACTTACATAGCAGTGTCAGTCAGGGACCCACCGGAAAAGATAATTCATCCCAGTTGGTTAACATCACAAAAATTTGAAGAATACTTACATTAATGAAGGTATATACAAGATTGAAGTAAAGAATGACAAGGGATGTTGAGACTCTAAGAGATTGGCAACAGTAGAAAAGAAAGCCTAAATTGGAGGGACAAGAAGTAGATCATGGATCACCAGTTCCCAGCGAGAGCTGTGTGTGTGTGTGTGTGTGTGTGTGTGTGTTGGGCCAGTGCTGACAGAGGAAGGGTGGCTGGGGAGGATGCAGTGTGTGTGTGTGTGTGTGTGTGTGTGTGTGTGTGTGTGTGTGTGTTGGGCCAGTGCTGGCGGAGGAAGGGTGTCTGGGGAGGATGCAGCACTGCCCTGGCAGAGAAGCTGGAGGAAAACAGACAAAACATATTTAAATTTTGTCTCCTTCTACCATCCAGACTCCAGCTTCTGTCCCTCCATTGGCTAACCCCAAAAATAGCTGACAAGGAAACAGAGATAAGGATGCAGTCCTGAGCGTTTTTCTCCCAGGCCACAGATTAAAGCATAGAAAGGGGTCTGAGCCAGCAGACAGGCTTTGGCAAGTCTCTGAACCTCTCTATATGTATCACTTAGAAAGCCCACTCAGCTTCTAGTAAAAGATATCTGGACATAGTGAAATTTAAAACCCAAGAGAAAATTAGTTTTCCTAAAAAATTCTAGAGATAGATGATTACTGGCATCATTTTACCTGTTCAAGGATGCCAAAAGCAAATCCATGATTCTCTTGACCTTGCAGTGGTTAAGTACCTAGGCCTGGTACTCTATCATAACCCCTTCCTAGACAACTCAAGAAATAAATAAATACATAAAAAGGCAGAAAGGAAAAAGGAGTTTAACCAGAATCTCACATGACAATTTCTACATATATCTCATTTTCCTACATACTGTGACAGATTTTTCAGTAGAAGTTTGGATTAAGAGGTAAAGAACAATAAGAATATCAAGTTATAAGAGGCTGATGCTTGGACACCTTGTGCAACACTGAGGTTATTAAAAATGTTGAGAGAGGACTTTTGAGGGAGTTGATCTATCAAGCTTTCTTGGCCATACTGAGTCCCCGCCCTGTTCCTCAAGGACCAGCACGGTGAGACTGGCTTCAAAGAACCTCTCAGAGAGAGAGCATTGATACAGTTCCTGTGGTCTTAATAGCTCATAGCACTAATACTTGTCATGCATATGCGGTACCTAGAGGTACTTGGTATGGCTCTTGCCCTACAGTGGCAGGGTGCAGTGAAACAATAGCAGGGTGTTGGAAAATAATGCCTAGATGCCTAGTAAGTAGGCATCTGTGTTTTTTTAAAAATTGGACTAGGGGCGCCTGGGTGGCTCAGTCGGTTAAGCCTCCGGCTTCGGCTCAGGTCAGATCTCACGTTCATGGGTTCGAGCCCCGCGTCAGGCTCTGTGCTGACAGCTAGCTCAGAGCCTGGAGCCTGCTTCCAGTTCTGTGTCTCCTTCTCTCTCTGCCCCTCCTCCTCTCATGCTCTGTCTCTCTCTGTATCAAAAATAAATAAAACATTAAAAAAAAGTTAAAAAAATTGGACTAAAAAGTAATCATGGAAATTAAAAATAAAATCTAATTCTAAATTGAACAAAGCTAAAGAGAGAATTAATAAATTGGAAGGTATTTTAAAAAAAGACTCAGAATATAATATAGAAAAACAAAAAGTATTTTAAAATATGAAATAGTTATTAAAATATAAGAGACATATAAAGGGCAGATTAATGACCTTTTATAATGCCACTATGATGTCTAAAAACATAGAAAAATAGAATATTAGAAAAGCAATATTGAAAGAATAAATTAGCTGAGAATATTTCTGATTCGAATAGAATCATTAATTCTAGTTTAGCACATAAAATGCTACACATGTGTGCATGCAAAACAAAGCAAAAAACTAAACTCCACACCCTAATGTGGCATGAGAATATTGCAGGATATCAGGAGAAAGGGAGTATTTGAAAAGTACTCAGAAGAAAATCTACACAGTACTAATGAAGTTTTAGCTAGTAAACTGACCATGGCGTTCTCTCAGGAATATAGACATCAGATGATAACAGAGAATGCTAAGGGAAAGTAATTGTCAAATTAGAATTTTACACTTTGGTAAACTGAAATAAAAACATTCTCCATCATACAGAAATCAGGAATATTTACTACACACAGTCTTTATCATAAAAGAAAGAATTCCTCAGGCATCTGGATGGCTCAGTTGGTTGAGTGACTGACTCTTGATTTTGGGTCAGGTCATGATCCCACGTCAGGCTCTGTGCTGAGTGTGGAACCTGCTTGGGATTCTCTCTCTTGCTCCCTTTCCCCTCTCCCCAACTCAACACACTCTCTTTCTCTAAAATAAATAAAATAGAAAAAGCATTTTTAAAAAAGAAATAATTCCTTGGTAAATACTCAGGCAAAATGAAATTTGTACCCCAAGTAAAAGGGAGGATGCACATAACAGTGACGATTAAAGAAACTGGTAAACTCTTCTATATTTTATTAACTATTAATTCTAAAAATAAAATCCATTTTTAAAATCTAGAAAGGAATAGCATTAAAAAGAGTGCAGAGGGTAGTTATATGTGCTACAATTCTTTTTTCTTTCAGAAGATAGACATTCCAAAATTATAATTTGAGAAATATAATATTTATATAACATTTAAAAACATACTATATATATATTTTTCATTTTTATTGCAGTGAGATATACATAACATTGGATGTACATTTTACAGTTTTTAACTATAGAGTTAAGTAGTATTAAGCATATTCACATTGTTATGTAACCATCACCACCATTCATTTCCAGAACCCTTTTTATCTTGTAATACTGAAACTCCCACTCATTAAACAGTAACTCCCCACCCTACCCCCAGCCTTTGGCAACTACCTTCTACTTAGTATCCTATAAATTTGACTACTATAAGTATTTTATGTAAATGGAATCATACAATATTTGTACTTCCATGACTGTCTTCTTTAAGTATAATGCCTCAAGGTCCATCCTTGTTGTAGCATGCATCCAAATTCCCTTCCTCATTAAGGCTAAATAATATTCCATTTTATGGATGAATATACCTACCATAATTGTATGTATCCCTTCTTCTATCAATGGATACTGCTGGTGCTTACACTTTTTGGTTATTGTGAATAATATTGCTATGAACATGAGGGTTAACATATCGGCTCAAGTCCCTGCTTTCAGATATATGAATATATTTTAGACCTTAAGGATTACCACCAAAGAATAAAAATAAAATGTATAATTTCCAATATTAGCAGAAAAGAAGGAAAGGAGAAAATAGTCTACCAACCAAAGAAATCATGAGAAGAGAAAAAAAAGAAACAAAAAATATTAAACAGGGGTGCCTGGTGGCTTAGTCTGCTCAACATCTGACTCTTGATCTTGGTTCAGGTCATGACGTCACCATTGGCGAGTCTATGCTGACAGCATAGAGCCTGCTTCGCATTCTCTGTCTCCTCTTTCTACCCCTCTTCTGTTCACATTCTATTTCTCTCTCTCAAAATAAATAAAGAAACTTAAAAAAACTTTTTAAATACTAAGTAGGAAGAATAAAATAAAATAATAGAAATATTAAAATATCAGTAATTACAATGCTTTTATATAGGTGAAAACTACCTATCTAATGGTATCAATTATATTATTGCTTTAAAAAATAACAAGTTATATGTTACTTGAACAGACATATACAGACATACTGAAGAAAAATTGGTTGGAAAACATATCCAAGAAAAAATAATAAAAATAATCATGCTGTAGCAGTAGACAAAGTAAAAATGAGTCAAAAACTAATTTAAAATAGAAATGAAAAGGTGGAAAACTATAACAGGAATAAAAGTGGATAGAAGAACAATTCCTCATAAACTTAAATACACATAACAACACAACATCAAAATGTATATATTAAAAATTAATAAAAAGGAAAATTTACTTCCACGATTGAAAAAACAATATAAGGAACAATAGAGTAGATATTTTTCAAAGTGTGAGATTATTATATTTCTTTGTTAATCATCTTTAAATACATAAAATTGGAAATTATCTGGAAAAAAATTTTAAATGACTTATGAAGAAATAAAAATAATCACCTTAAGAAGAACTGATACAAAATTTCTCCATCAAATGACCATTGAAACCAGACACATTTTCCTTACATCTTTTAATATGATATATGGCACAAAAAATAGACATTTAGATCAATAGAACAGAATAGAAAACCCAGAAATGAACCCACAACTATCTTATAATTTAATCTTCGACAAGGCAACAAAAAATATCCAATGACACAAGGCAGTCTCTTTAACAAATGGTGTTGGGAGGGGCACTTAGATGGCTCAGTTGGTTAAGTAGCCAACTTCAGCTCAGGGCATGATCTTGTGGTTTGTGGGTTTGAGCCCCATATCAGGCTCTGTGCTGACAGCTCAGAGCCTGGAGCCTGCTTCAGATTCTGTATCTCCCTCTCTCTCTGCTCCTCCCCAACTCCTGCTCTGTCACTTTCTCTGAAAATTGAATAAGCATTAAAAAGAATGGCGTTGGGGAAACTGGACAGCAACATGCAAAAGAATTAAACTGATCCACTTTCTTCACCCATACACAAAAATAAATTTAAAATGGATTAAAGACCCAAATGTGAGACCTGAAACCATAAAAATCCTAGAAGGGAACACAGGCAGCAATGTCTGACATCAGCTAAATAGCAACATTTTTCTAGATATGTCTCCTAAGGCAAGGGAAACAAAATCAAAAGAAACTACTGGGACTATATTAAAATAGAAGTTTTCTGCAGAGCAAAGGGAACAGTCAAGAAAACTAAAAGACAATCTGAATGGACAGTGATATTTGCAAATGAAATATTTGATGGGCATTAGTACCCAAAATATATAAAGAACATAAAACTCAACACCCAAAAAGTGAATAATCCAATTAAGAAATGGACAGAAGACACGAATAGAAAATTTTCCAAAAAGGACATAAATATGGCCAAAAGACACATGAAATTATGCTCAAGATCACTGATCATCAGGGAAATACAAATGAAAACTACAATAAGTTATTATCTCACATCTGTCAAAATGGCTGACATCAAAATACAAGAAACATCAGGTACCAAGGATGTGGAGAAAAGGGAACCATCCTGCACTGTTGGTGGGAATGTAAACTGGTGTAGCCACAGTAGAAAACAGTGTGGAGGTTCCTTAAAAAATGAAAATTAGAGCTACCCTATAATCCAGCAACTGCATTACCAGGTATTTACACAAAGAATAGAAAAATACCAATTCAAAGGGATACATACGCCCTGATATTTACAGTAGCATTTTCTACAATAGCCTGATTATGGAAGCAGCCCAAGGGTCCATCAACTGACGAACAGATAAAAGAATATGTGGTATGGAATATTACACACAATGGAATAATACTCAGCCATAAAAAAGTGAAATCTTGCCATTTGCCACAACACAGATGGAGCTAGTGAGTATTATGCTAAGCAAAGCAAATCAGTCAGAAGAAGACAAATACGATATGATTTCTCTCATGTAATTTAAGAAACATAAAAATGAGAAAGGGGATAAAAGAAACAGAAAGGAAAATCAAGAAAAGACTTTTTTTAAGGAGGTCATTATCTATAAGGCCTCAATTATTGTGATGCTTTTTTCCTTTCTTTTTACTGTTTCAAGTTTTTATTTAAATTCTAGTTACTTAACATACAGTGTAATATTCGTTTCAGGAGGAAAATTCACTACCTACATATAACACCCAGTGCTTGTCATAAGTGCACTCCTTAATTCCCATCATTCTTTTAGCCCATCTCCCCACTCACTTCCCTTCTAGCAACCTTCACTTTGTTCTCTGCAGTTAAGAGTTGGTTTCTTCTTGACAGCAACATGCAGAAGAAAAAAACAGACTCTTAACTATAGAGAAGAAACTGATGGTTACCAGAGGGGAGGTCGGTGGGGGTATGGATTAAAGAAGTGAGGGGGATTAAAGAGTGCACTTGTACTTATTGTAATAAGCACTGGGTGTTGTATAAAAGTATTAAATCACTATATCGTACACTTGAAACTAATATCACAATGTATGTTAAGTAACAGGAATGTAAATAAAAACTTAAAAGAAAAAAAAAGAAATGTTAAGGGATACTCTGGAAGTAGAAAAGAAAAGCCATAAGAATAAGAAAAATAGAAAGCACAAAAGCCAAAAAAAAAAGTCCATTTGTAAAAATTAGTCAAGAAAAGCACATAATGAAAGAATGTAAAATATTAAAAAAGGGAAAATTATGAAAATATGTATGTTAATCTTCATAAACAGTTAGAAAGTGAACTCCCAAATCTGGTGATTTTTATTTTTTTTTTTAATTTTTTTCCAGGGATATAAAATGTAAAATTTTACATATGCAAATATAAAGGTAAAAAATAAAACCAAACAAGTACCAAATGAAAATATGGTTGAATTTATCTATAACATGAGTATAAGAAAAGGTTGTAACTAAGACTTAAAATACAGTTAAAATGTGTTAAAAGATAAATTTGACTATATAAAATTAATTTTTTTCATGGAAAAAAACCACAGCCTAATTAAGTGACAGATGACAAGCTGGGAAAGAATATTTGCATCACAATATGTCACAGATAAAAAGGTAGTCTCCTTTTTTAAAATTTTATTTATTTATTTTTATTCTTTTTTGGAAAATTGTGTATTTTATTTTATTATTTTTAATAGTTTATTGTCAAATTGGTTTCCATACAACACCCAGTGCTCTTCCCCACAAGTGCCCTCCTCCATCACCACCACCTCTTTACCCCTCCCCCTACCACTCCCCCTTCAACCCTCAGTTCCTTTTCAGTATTCAATAGTCTCTCAGGTTTTGCGTCCCTCTCTCTCTCCCCAACTCTCTTTCCGCCTTCCTCTCCCCATGGTCCTCCATTAGGTTTCTCCCGTTAAACCTAGGAGTGCAAACATTTGGTATCTGTCCTCTGCCTGACTTATTTCGCTTAGCATGACACCCTCAAGGTCCATCCACTTTGCTACAAATGCCCATATTTCATTCTTTCTCATTGCCATGTAATACTCCTTTGTATATATATATATATACCATATCTTCTTGATCCATTAATCAGGTGATGGACATTTAGGCTCTTTGCATGATTTGGCTATTGTTGACAGTGCTGCTATGAACACTGGGGGTACGTGTGCCCCTATGCATCAGCACTTCTGTATCCCTTGGGTAAATCCCTAGCAGTGCTATTACTGGGTCATAGGGGAGTTCTATTGATATTTTTTTTGAGGAACCTCCATACTGTTTTCCAGAGTGGCTGCACCAGTTTACATTTCCACCAACAGTGTAGGAGGGTACCCATTTCTCCACATCCTCACCTGCATCTATAGTCTTTGATTTGTTCATTTTAGCCACTCTGACTGGCATGAGGTGGTATCTCAGTGTGGTTTTGATTTGTGTTTCCCTGATGATGAGTGATGCTGAGCATCATTTCATGTGCCTGTAGGCCATCTGGATGTCCTCTTTGGAGAAGTGTCTGTTTATGTCTTCTGCCCATTTCTTCACTGGGCTATTTGTTTTTTGGGTGTGGAGTTTGGTGAGTTCCTTGTAGATTTTGGACACTAGCCCTTTCTCTGATATGTCATTTGCAACTATCTTTTCCCATTCCATTGGTTGCCTATTAGTTTTCTTGATTGTTTCCTTTGCAGTGCAGAAGCTTTTTATCTTGATGAGGTCCCAAGAGTTCAGTTTTGCTTTCATTTCCCTTGCCTTTGGGGATGTGTCGAGTAGTAGGAAATTGCTGCAGTTGAGGTCAAGGAGACTGTTTCCTACTTTCTCCTCGAGGTTTTGATGGTTTCCTGTCTCACATTCAGGTCCTTCAACCATTTTGAGTTTATTTTTGTGTATGTTGTAAGAAAGTGGTCTAGTTTTATTCTTCTGCATGTTGCTGTCGAGTTCTCCCAGCATCACCTGCTAAAGATGCAGTCTTTTTTCCATTGGCTACTCTTTCCTGCTTTGTCAAAAATTAATTGGCCATACATTTGTGGGCCCAATTCTGGGTTTTCTATTCTATTCCACTGGTCTATATGTCTGTTTTTGTGCCAATTCTGGTGATTTTTAAAATGCATTTTACTAAGTCTTCATGGAACAATAATCCTTATTTTATACCAATTATTTAAGAAATACAAAAGGAAAAGTGAAAACCCATCCTACTCATTTTATGAGGCAGGATAATGTTGATACCAATAGTGAATAAGGATAGAGCAAAGAAATTATAGACCAATTTTACTTCTAAACACAAGGGCAAAAATCAAAAGTAATATATTTACAAAAAATTGTCAATTCTTACCAGATAAAGTATTTAGTCATAGAGAGAGGTTTAGGAGCTTGCCACCATGCTAGTGAGTAACAAAACTGGATATCGGGCCTACCTGGATCCAGAATCAGTTTCAAAGGGGAGTCCTTGATGGTTTATTAATGCATTAGCCATATCGTTAAAATTCAATTTTAGGAAGGTTAATTTCCCACTCCCTTTACAGAAATAGCAAATGAATCAACAAATATACCAGCCACCTGATGGGATAGGCACCTGGGGTTAAGTCAGAGTACTGGAATGCCAGGATAGATGTAATCTCCAAAACAAGTTTAAGATCACTTACACAGAGGGGAACCATGATGCTACAAAGGCATCAGCACATGTCAGATCAAAGAATTCAGGAAAGGAGGCAGAAGTTTTAGTCCAGCAGCATTTAAACAAGGCAGTGAATAAGGTCGTGTGCCAATGGTCACTTCTTTTTACCATCTTGGTTTCTCGCCACGGATTATGAAAACATGTCAAATGTGTTAAAGGTATAAGATAAACAGAATGGAGACAAAAGTGAGAGAATGTTTAGAGAGACTGAAATTAATCATAAAACTCAACAGACACACTGCTAGTCTAAAAGTAAAGTGATACAGTAGTAAAAAAAGTAGCAGAATATTAATCTTGGGAAAGAGATGTTAGAACTTAATGATTAATTGAATAGGAAGTGAGGGATGATGAAGAAGGAAGGTTCAAATGTTATCCCAAACCCTCTCTAATAACTGGGAAAATGGTGGTAAAATGTAAGTCAGAACTTGAATGTCTGGAAGAAGAGTTGTTTTTAAGAGAAGAGACCTACTATTCTATTAAACTATCCAGGAAGTACATTTCCAGCTACTTCAGGAATGTGAACCAAGCAATCCTTCACCAGAGCTAGGGTTTGTTTGCAATTATTACGGCATATTTTTTTTCTTTAGCCTTTGGTCTTAGATTCCAATGAGGTCACCTCCCACAAAAGATTGTCTGTGGAAGCTGAGTGTTTGGCAAGACTTCTTGTGAAGGAAGCCCAGACTCAAACCATAAGAGACATGTCAGCAAACAGTTTAACTTCCTTTTGGTCATGTGGGTGACCCGAGTAACAGGAAGGCTGGTCGGGTTTTTTGTCTTGTTTTGTTTTTGTTGTTGTTGTGTTAATAGAAGCCTCATGAAAACCAAATTCCTTAACTTTGCTTTATCTGAGGTGGAAAGAAAAAGAAAGAAAGAAATAACTCCTAGCTCCAAAGGCATACAACTAACAGAAAGTAAATGTTAGGAAATAGAAGTGAGGAATGTCTAGAAGTTCAAATACAGAGACAGATATAGTGTCAAAAACATGTAACATTTTTTCTCCTCAAAAAAATTATATAGCAGATAAAAAATTTAGTCCTGAGATTGCTTGTATTTTAGAAAAAGCATCCATTATATCACCAGGTAGGATCCAATTATACATAGATATATGAAACTTACCTGTTTATTTTTCTGTAGAACTGTGGCATGGTATAGTCCTCCTTAAATAGTCTTGATTAGGAAAAGGGCTGAAATGAAGTAGTTCAAATTCAACAGACACATCTCTTTGACTTCCACAAGACTCCTTTGAAACAACTCTATGCCCACTACACAAGGAGGTTCCTGTACCTTTTAAAGCAACTTTCCCCTAGCTCCTACTATACATTTTGGGAAATACACAGTCAACAATAAATAACAGAAATAAAATAACACTTCAAAATCAGAGTTTGACCCTCCACAATATCCCTGAAGGAGCCACTGATATCTCAGTGTTCCATTCCTTTAGTGCAAAGAAATCAGCATGCACCTCTAGTCTTTTAGCATAAACTCAGTGTGAGAAATGACACACAATTATTTTATTGGTAGAGGGATTTAAATAAGAGAATATGAATGTATTACTATGGAACAGTAATATTTTCTCCTATCATATTTGCAATGTATGTGCCTCTGGCCAGAAAATAAACACTGTATCACTTTCAGAATACAGATAATTATACAGATAATTTAAAGGGTTTCAACTCAACAGAACAAGATGTAGTTTGAGTCACCATTAATTAAACCTTAGAGTTGCTACTTCCTTAAATAGTCAATGTGTGGTTTTGTATCAATATACCACAATATATGGGTTTTAGAGGGAGTGGCAGTAGTGGTGATAAAGTATTTCTACAGCAGAACTGCACAAATTAAACAAATTAGCTCAGATCATCCCCCCCTCCCTCAATGCATACCTATTGCAGTAACTCCCTATTGAATATGATAACCACCAGGGGGTACTGCTTCTTTTTCCTCTGCTCCTCAGCTGGTACTTCTGAAGTCTAAGACTGTAGTATCCAAGGGTGTCTCCAATCCTGAAAAAGGAGAAGGGAATGAAAAAAGTTTAGTTTAGTTTTGTTTTATTTTTTTAATAAATAAATGTCTATGAGGTCATGCAAAAATTGAAATGGAACACAGAACACTTTATTAATATTTCTTTCTAACCTAACCATATTCTGTATCACATTCTTTTGTGGAGTCTCATAGCACTAGACTCTTTTGGAAAATGTGGTATCCAATAGCACCTAATTCTAATTCATATCTCTCTGGTTCACTGTTACTCTGTGGTTAAAAATTTCCTTTCATTTCATTTCTTGAACTTATCTCATTTCCACCTTTCCTTTTTCTACACAATCTAGAAATAACCACACTCATGCTATTATACCACAAAAGAGCTGAGATGTGGAAATTATAGAATAATTTTTGCTTTGTTTTTCAAATGAAAAAAAAAAGACTAATAAAGAACTTGTCAAAATAATGGAGTTTTGTTTAAAAAACATGTTGCCACATAGTTTTCATATCCAACTAGAAGTCATCCAGAAATTGCTTTCCACTCCTGTTATTACCATCTTAATGCCATGTGTATTTACTTATCTTGGACATTCATTTTTATTAGTGGTCCCAAAGGAAGAAAAAATATAGACTTAAATAAGAGAAAAAAGCTAAAATTATCCAATTTAAATAACCCAAAGTTATATTTCTCATAGATTTATAAGACTTAAACATGCCAAAGTTTAAAAAAATTTTTTTGTTTTTTAATTTATTTTTGAGAGACAGAGACAGCAGAGCAGGGAAGGGTCAGAGAGAGAGGAAGACACAGAATCGGAAGCAGGCTCCAGGCTCTGAGCTAGCTGTCAGCACAGAGCCTGATGCGGGGCTCGAACCCATGAACCGTGAGATCATGACCTGAGCCAAAGCTGAATGCGCAACCAACTGAGCCACCAAAGTTTTTGTTGAAGTATTATTGACATACAATATTCTAATAGTTTCAGATGTACATTATAGTGACTCAGTATTTTTATGCATCACAAAACGATAGCCACAGTTACCTTCTGTCGCCATGCAATGTTATTGACTATATTCCTTATGCTATGCATTACATCTCTATGCTTTATTTATTTTATAACTGGAAATTTGTACCTCTTAATCACCTTTATCTATTTTGTTCATTCCCCAAAGCCTTCCCCTTCTGATAACCAACAGTTGGGTTCCTGCATCTATGAATCTGTTTCTGTTTTGTTTGTTTTGATTTTTAAATTCGACATATAAATCAAATCAAATGGTATATGTCTTTGCCTGACTTGTTTCACTTAACATAGTACCCTTGAGGTACATCCATGTTGTCATTAATGGCAAAATTTCTTTTTGTATTTTATGGCTGAGTAATATTCTTGTTTGTATGTGTATGTGTTCATTTATCTCTCAGTGAACACTTAAGTGGCTTCCATATCTTGGCTATCATAAATAATGCTGCAGTGAACACTGGGTAGCATAAATGTCTTCAAAACTGTTTTGGTGGGAGCATGGGTGGCTTGGTTAAGCGTCCAACTTTGGCTCAGCTTATGATCTTGTGGTTCGTGAGTTCTGTGCCTGCTTCAGATTCTATGTCTCCCACTCTCTGCCCCTCCCCTGCTGACCCTCAATTTCATTTCAAAAATTAATAAGTGTTAAAAAAAACTTAAACTGTTTTTGTTTTCTTTGGATTAATATCCAGAAGTAGAATTGTTAGATCATATGGCATCGCTATTCTTAATTTTTTGAGGAACTTCTATTATATTTTCCATAGTGGTTGCACCAATTTACATTTCCATCAACAGTTCACAGAGGTTCCTTTTTCTCCACATACTGGCCAATACTTGTTTTTTTTGTTTGTTTGTTTGTTTTTGTCTTTTTGATAATAGCCAATTTGAGATGAAACAGATGATATTTTATTGTGGTTTTGATTCTCATTTCCCTGATAATTAGTGATGTTGAGCATCCTTTCATGTGTCTATTGATCATCTGTATATCTTCTTTGGGGAAAAAAAGTCTATTTAAGTCCTCTGCTTATTTTTTGGTGAAACTGATTATGTTTTGAAATTAAGATGTATAAATTCCACATATTTTGGATAATAACCTCTCTTTAAATGCATGATTTGCAAATGTCTTCTCCTATTCAGCAAGTTGCCTTTTTATTTTGTTGGTGGTTTACTTCACTGTTCAGAAGCTTTTTCATTTGATATAATCTCACTCTTCTTTGCTATTATTGTATTGTTGTCTTTGCCTGAGAAGACTGCCCCCCCCCCCCCCGGATATTGCTAAGACTGATATCAAACATCTTACTACCTATGTGTTCTTCTAGGAGCTTTGCAGTTTCAGGTCTTATATTCAAATCTTTAATCCACTTTGAATTTATTTTTGGACATGGTGTTAGGTAGTGGTAATGAAAATAATTTCATAATTTTGCGTGTAGCTGTCCAATTCTCCCAGTATCATTTATTGCAGGGAATGTCTTTTCTCATTGTATATATATGACTCTTTTGTCATCGATTAATTTACTCTATATTTATGAGTTTATTTCGGGCCTTTTGTTCTAGTTCATCGATCTGTTTTTGTGCCACAACCATACTGTTTTGATTACTACTGCTATGTTGTATAGTTTAGAATCTAAGATTGTGAAACCTCCAGCCTTGTTCCGGTTAAAATTTTTTTGAGTATTCAGGGTCTTTGTGTTTCCATATACATTTTAGGAAGTTTTGTTCTAGTTCTGTGAAAACTGCCATTGGTACTTTGATGGTGATTATAATGAATTTGTAGATTTCTTTGGGTAGATTGGACATTTTAATAGTATTAATTTTTCTATTCCGTGAGCACAGTATATTTCATTCATCAGTCTTATGTTCACTTTCTTTCATCAGTGTTTTGCAGTATTCAAAGTATAAGTTGTTCACATCCTTGGTTAAATTTATCCCTGGGAATTTTACTTTTTTTTGTTCAATTGTAAATGGAGTTGTTTTCTTAATTTCTCTTTGGCCACTTCATTATTAAGTGTACAGAAATGCAACTGATTATGTTGATTTGTATCCTGCACCTTTACAGAATTCATTTATTAGTTTTAGGAATTTTTTGAAGGAGTCTCTAGGGTTTTCATTTTTGTTTTCTTTTGTATTTTTTTTTTTTTTGAGTCTTTGGGATTTTCTATATATAGTGTCATGTCAACTGCAAATAGTGACAGTTTTACTTCTTACTTTCTAAATTGGATGCTTTATTTATTTTTCTTGCCTAATTGCCATGGCTAGGACTTCTAATACTGTGTTGAATGAAAATGGTGATGATGGGTATCCTTGTCTTGCCTTATCTTCGAGTAAAAGTTCTCAATTTTTCACCATTAAGTATAATGTTAGATGTGGGCTTGTCTTATAGGACCTTTATTATGTGGAGGTATGTTTCTTCTATACCCACTTTGTTGAGAGTTTTCTTTTTAATCTTAAGTAGATATTGAATTTAGTTACTTTCCTTTTTCTACATGTATTAAGATCATATGATGACTTTTAGCCTTCATTTTGCTAATGGTATATATCATGTTGACTGATTTGCAGATGGTGATCCATCCTTGCATCGCTGAACTAAATCTCACTTGATCAAGATTATGACCCTTTTACTGAATTATTGCACTTTGGTTTGCAAATATTTTCTTCAGCAATTTTTCAACTATGTTCATCAGGAATATTGGCCTGTAATTTCCTTGTTTGTGGTGACTGATTTTACTATTAGGGTAATACCTATAAAATGAGTTTGGAAGTGTTCCTTCTTCAATTTGTTGCATTAATTTGGGAAGAATAGGTGTGTTCTTCTAGGAGTTTTGCTAACTCTTCTTTAAATGTTTGATAGAATTCACCTGTGAAGCCATCTGGTCCTGGACCTTTGTTTCTTGGGAGTTTTTAAATTACTGATTCAATTTAATCACTTGTAAATGATCTATTCAATTCTTTATTTTTTCATGACTCAGTCTCGAAAGTTGTTGTTTCTGGGAACTTATTTATTTCTTCTAGGTTTTCCAATTTGTTGGTAAATTAGTAGTTCCTTATAATCATCTATATTCCTGTAGTGTCAGTTATTAACTTTTCTTTCATTTTTTATTTTATTTATTTGGGCCCTTTCTTTTTTTCTAAATGAGTGTGGCTAGAAGTTTAGTGAATTTCTTTAAAGTTGCTTCTTTGAAAAGTTAGTTTTATTGATCTTTCCTATTTTTTTTTGGTCTCATATTTCTGCTCTGATCTATATTATCCTCTTCCTTCTACTAACTTTAGGTTTTATTCTCCCCCCTCCTTTTTTTTTGGTAGGTCTGATCACTATCAACTTATCTCTTAGAACTTTTTTTTGCTATATCTCATAGAGTTTTAAAAGTTGTGTCCATTTTCATTTGTCTCAATATATTTTTTCTTCAATTTCTTTGGTGACTCATTTGTTGTTTGGTAGCATACTGTTTAGTCTCCACATGTTTGTGTTTTTCCAGTTTTCTTCTTGAAATTGATTTCTAGTCATACCATTGTAGTTGGAAAAATATTTGATAGGATTCTTAAATTTATTGAGATTTGTTTTGTGACCTAACATGTGATCCATCTTGGAGACTATTCCATGTGCACTTGAAAAGAATATGTATTCTGCAGTTGTTGGATGAAGTACTCTGTACAGATCTATTAAATCCATCTGGCCTAATGTGTTATTTAAGTCCAATTTTTCCTTATTTATTTTCTATTTGGAGGATCTATCCATTGATGTAAGTGGGGTATTAAAGTCTCCTGCCATTATTTTATTACTTCATTTTCTCTCTTTATGTCCATTACTATTTGCTTTATGTATTTAGCATATATATGTGTATATATATATTTGCTTTATATATATCATATAAATTATATTTATGCACATATATATGTATGTTGGAGTACATAAATATTTACATATGTTATATCTTTTTCTTGGATTGACCTCTTTAGGTAGTATCCTTCTTTGTCTTGTGTTAAAGTCTTTGTTTCAAACTCTTTTTTTGAATGATATGATTATTACTATTCCTGTTTTCTGTTAGTTTCCGTTTGAATGGAATATCTTTCTCCATCCCTTCACTTTAAGTTTGTGTGTGTCTTTAGATGTGAAGTGAGTCTCTTGTGGCCAGCATAAAAATGAGTCTTATTTATTTTATCCAGTTAACCACCCTATACCTTTTGATTGGAGCATTTAGTCCTTTTACACTTAAAGGAATTATTGATAGCTATGTACTTATTGTCATTTTATTAATTGTTTTCTGTCTCCTCCAGAGATATATTTGGTATAGTTTCTTTGATGGTGGGCTATGTTTTGATATGATAGCATATATAGTATGATGAATCTGATAAACCACAAGTAATGCATAGTGACATTTAGAACTAACATTCAAAATCTTGTTGATAAAGTGAATAATGCATAACACTGAAGATACTATAAATAAATTATGCATATTAGGGTGCCAAGCAATAATTATATGTACATTCATTGCCATTTTATCATCAAAGACTTTGCATGAAAAAAGAAAAAGTTTATTCTAAAATACAAAGAGAAAATTGAAGTGGAAAATACTTTATAAAAGAGTGTGGTACTTATAACCATAGACATCATCCTGAAACATATTAATAATTTTGTTTTCCTATTGAAGAAGTTATTTTTCCTTTTACAATATAAGACTTTTTTTGGTAGTGGTGCTCTAGTTCTCCATTATAGATTATAGGACCCCAAAATAAATAATGCAACAATAATACCTTCAAGGAATTTTAGAAACCATTTGCTACATTCTTAGAGTGCAAAGCTTTTGTTAGGAGAGAATAAGCATTGCAGCTGTGTTCCTCTACTTACAATCTAATGTGAATTTGCCTATTTCTTATGCAAGCTCATTAGTTGATTTTTAATTCCTGTTATAAGCAGCCTAAATTTTATGACAAGTGTACTTTGCAAAATATTTCCTATCACTAGAAAGTTAAATTATAAATTCCATACTCATGTATATTAAATAACAGAAGTTGTGTTGTAATCTATATATCTAAACTCTGTCATTTTATTTTTGGTAATAACAAATAAGCTTATAGTGGCAGGAATTGGAGATTATCTTTGATGGAAATGAGGATAAACGAACCCTCAATGTAAAAAACTGATGTTGGTCATCTAAAGCATATTTTTAAAATAGATCTTCAAATGATGTATTTTGAGCTTAATCCTATACTAAATTTATCATGTTTATAGTATACTTTGTTTTCAAGGGTCATGTCAAGCAAAACACTTGTTTTGGTTTGTATATGCATCTCCCTGTATTGGCTCAGTTCTCTGAGGAAACAGGTAATAGACTCCAGAAAATCTATTGAGCTGTCTTGTCATTCTGCTATATGGGTATATTGGACTCCACAATTTTAAGAGTTACCAAAATATGCTCCTGCTTTTGAAATCCATGTAGAGACACAGAAAGAACTTATGAAATGCTAAGCTAAGCAATCAATAATAATGAGTTTCTTTATTCAAACTCAACCTATCTGCATAGTTGACCGTCTTACACTGTTATTTCCACTTCATCAAAAGAGAAAGATAAAAAGTAAAAAAAAAAAAAAGTATAAAAATCAAGCTAAAAATGTACTGAACAGAATGGAAGTAGGGAAATCAAAATAATCAGTACTGTAAGTAGACATATAATTCAACTAGACAATCCTATTTTTAAGACTAGGCATGATACTCTGAAAAATTTAGAAAGATCTAACAAACACAACAACAACAAAATAACAAAAAACCACAATCTATATGGAAATCCTAAAATTCAATTTAGATAAGATTCCTTAAAGATATGGATCCTTTGAAATTTAAAGTCCTTTGTTAGGAGACCCTAAGGTGAAAGAATCCATCCTTTCTGGCATCTGTGTATTACTAATAAAGGGTATGAGGTTGTAAGATTTGAGGGAACCCATGAGAGAAAATGTCTCTGACTGCCTTTAGGGAGTAGTCTCAGATTTATGTAAACAAAGGTGTTACCATGGATTCCAGAAAGCTCCTTCCTTCTTGGAACTTTCATTAAACCTGATTCATATTATTACTTAATAATTATTGTGATTTTGTAGTCAGCTGTCTCTCATTCCCTTGTGGATAATGAGCATGTCCACTTTGCCTTTGCCTTTCTTTTGTTTACTTTCATTCTTTGGAAAAATTTTGGTATACCAACTAGTATAATTACTAGTAATCCTGGTAAAATAAAAATAAAAAACTAGTTACAATAAAACTCATATTACTTTCTGAGTTAACCAGAGTTGTACTTGAATAACCATCCAATAATTTTAACATATGTTTTATAATGGAAACTTCTATTAATTCTGACAACAGAGGGGAGAAATCGCCTATTTTAATAATTTTAGCCTTTGATTCCACTAGCGCATCAAATTAAATTTTGACATTAGGATTTTTTCAAAAGGGTTTTTTAAATTCATATGCAGTGCCAACAATAGAAATATGCATATTATGTCCCCTCCTTGAAGCATACATTCCATCCCCCACCCCCAATCTATTCTCCACCCTCTTTTCCCACACTTTGTTCCTGGGACACTGACCTTCATGGACTGAATCAACAGGTTCCCTTGCCCTTTGGCTTCTAATTGAATTTAGCCAGTGGGATGCATTGGTGGAGATCAGAGGGTAAAAGGAGTGTTTTCCCTGGCCCACTCCCTCCTGGGATCATGCAGACTGACTACCCTTCTGTGGCATAGTTTCTGACAGGGGCCCTTTCCTGCCACAATTCTACTTTTGAGCTCTGGAAAGAGTTCCCTCCTTCTGCCCCTTCAACTTCCTACTGGTAAGTATCCTGGTATATTGTTCCACCCCTTTCTACTTTGCCTAAGCCTTGCCTTCACTTTTACAAAAAAATCCCCTTATCAAATCCTCCTCCATAAACAAAATTGTCTATGTCATCTGTTTCCTGCCACACCCCTGACTGAGCACTTCTCCAAACTCTTGATTTGACGGATTGAGAACACTCAAACGTAGTGGTCTGTAAGCTTATAGGGCCCCCAAGTATGGAAACTAGAGATCTGGTGGGGATAGTATCTTCCTGAACTCATTGAAATACCTGTCTGGCAAAGAAGCCTTGTTGTTACTCATTTAACAAAGACATTGAACTTTATACCAAGGTTCAGCAGATGCTCACCATAACTTCCTATTAGTATGCTTTGCTAAAAGGAACTGACACCTTCCACTGCTTTGCTTGTGGGTGTCAGAGATAGACACAAGGAAGCAATTCATTCAGTTGGGCCAGTGCAGTGATGGGAGGCCATTAAACTGATGTAAATATGTATGCCTATATGACTTCATGCTTACATGGAAGACAGCTTCAGATTCTAAGTGATCAAATCTTTAAAATTAGCATTTTCCAAGAAGATCGTAACTTCATGACAAGACCAAAACATTTATGTTAGTAGATGGTATTCATCTAATATATGATGATCATTTTCTTAATACTGTAGGTCAGGTAGCACTGTCTCCTTTAAGAAAAAAATCCGTGAGGGTGTTCTCAGATATTAGACCTGAGAATCAAACATTTTATTAACTTTCTTAAATCATGTGGCTTAACAAGTAGTAAAACTGGAATATAAAACTGAAGCTGACTAAAAAAAATAATTTCTCAATACATGATTATCCTTTTTGGTGCATTTGTAGAAAAGTAACAGTTCATAAAGCTATTCATTGTCCATTTGGGGTAAGTAACAGAGCCTGTAAAAATTAGTTATGTGTTGATACCAGGATATGAAAAATTACCTGGTACTTATTAGAACTTGGCATAAACTATATATCAATTCTAACTAAAAGATATTTTCAGATAATTTTCATCTTTTTTATGTTTAATAGTTTCATTGTATCTTACAAAATCTTGGACAATGATTTCTGAATTCAGTATATAAGAGATGGGTAGGAGTCAAATCATTTTCTTAACTCTGAAACAGCATGTTAAATAACAGTGTATCTTCTTTCCAACAAAACCAAATTCTGATCTTCCTTCATTTGCATTCTCTTTGTTAACTAAATGCAAGTTTTGTAGTTCATGTAAATAAGGAAAAGCAAAGTTTTGCTATCTTGAATGTGGATGAAGTTATCCCCCACTTTTCCTTTATTTTCTTTTTAAAAATATGACACCGTTTGTCTTTTATTTTATCTGAGACACATCCAGAGGTTAGTATTTCCTTTTTCAGCAGTTTGTCAGGAAGGGTACTGGCATGTGGCTGCTGGCTGGGATTATTAATAGGGGAACTCATTCTAATGTCTCATCTACTACATAGTTTCCAAATTTTGGTTAACCAATGATGCAAAATATTTGTCGAATATAAAATATTTTAGGTTTAAAGTAGGTTTTAAGGCTTCCTGTTAGTTTCTCAATTACAGGGCTGAGTACATGTTTAAGTCTGTGTCCCTGGCATTCAGGACAGTGTTTTGCACATGTATGCTTTAAGAGAATAATAAAGCCAATAGTAATAATAATAATAATAATAATAATAATAATAATAATAAAATAATGTTTTTGAAATTTTCTTGTTTTTAATATTTTTGAGAGAGAGCGAGAGAGAGAGAACAGCGGGGGAAGGGCAGAGAAACATGGGACAGAAGATCTGAAGTGGGCTCTGTGATGCCCACAGCAAGCCCAATGAGGTACTCGAACTCACCATGAGATCATGACCTAGCCAAAGTCAGATGCTCAACCAAATGAGCCACCCAGGTGCCCCATAACGTTGTTTTCTGTACTGAAGGAGATAATCTCAGGATAGCCTTTCCCTCTCTCTGGTTCAGGAATACCATTGCTTTTTTGTTGAAGACATAAAACGTTCTGGGTATATATATAGTCTTTAACAGAAAAGTTATATCAGCTGTGCTGAGCACTGAGTGATAGAACCTATGAGAGGCTACTGGGCAGAGGAAAGGCACAGAGAAATTTTAAAAGCTGGATAGGGCTTGGAAAATGCCCTCAAATGACCTAGAAGTAAGTGTTCCTTAAGCTTTTTTTTTCCCACCAAGAGAGCTCTAGTAGCATCTGGAAACAAATGCGTATCCCTTGAGAAGTTTAGGGGTGCAGACTGAAGCCGCTCATGGAAAGTGGGCATTTCCTGGTAGTCTCCTGCTTTATCTTTACAAAAAGCAAAAATTCCAATATATATCATATCTGTTTTTCTGTCTGTATTATAATAATGTATTCCCAAACTCTTTTAGTAGAATTGATGCTACAAAATTAGGTATGACATTTCTGTCGTATTTTGCATACTGCTTTTACACCAATTTGTTTGAATAAAACTAACCTAAAGAGTCTCACATCCTCAGTCTCTTTGGGCATACACGGTAATTAAGCTTTGCATTAAAAGTCACTACTATGGATTAACTACACATGAGTAGGCTTATATAGCTAGGTAAAATGAGCATATAATTTATTCTCCTAACTAGAACATGTTTGGATATCAAAGGGGGAATACTTGAGCAGAATAAACTAGTTAGGACTGTCCTAAATAAACCAGGCCTGACCTGTTTTTGCTCACAATACGTAGGACACCAACTGTGTGGGTATTTTCCTCATATCAACCAATTCTGCAACTCTTCAGACACCAACTGGGTGTCTAACAATTCAGTTCCCACAGGTTAAAGAGCTCAGTGCCATAAGATGGCACCCACTTCAAAATTCAAAAACAAAATTAATGTTTAATATTATTGAGAGAGACAGAGAGAAGCAGGGGATGGGGAGAGAGAGAAAGACAGAATCTGAAGCAGGCTCCAGACTCTGAGCTGTCAGCACAGAGCCCAACATGGGGCTCAAACCCATGAGCTGCAAGATTATGACCTGAGTCAATGTTGAAGCCACCCAGGTGCCCCACTTCAGATACTAAGCACAAGCATAAGCAATAATACAACTGGGCAAAAAAATATGATGAATTTCTTTTTCAATACTGGCTTACCAGGCTGCACAAGTCTGTAATTCCTGTAAGAAGGGAAACTCATGAAGTAGGCCTTATAATTTCATAGATTCACTGCCTGGATGTAATTTCCCAACTATGGTACAGAAAGCAGGGGTTTAAGCAGAGGATGATGTTTAGAGATTTTGAAGCTACTGGCATTTGCAATGTAGGGTACCACTTCAGAATAAGCTATGAAGGGGACAGGTCCAGAAATCTGTAAGTGTTGTACTCTATAGGCACAGTGTAAAACTACTCACGGATTACCAGAGAATAACTGTTATGGGGTCAAAGATAGGAGAGAAGTTATAGAGGTCAAGTAGTACAGGCGGCAGTATCTGAATCTAGTTCAGCCATAGTAGAAAGACCTTGTGAACACCACTGGCATTTGTGTGAAACGCATAAAATCAGATGTGAGATAAAACCTAATTTTATGTATATTTTATTTTCTTAATATAACTTATTGTCAAATTGGCTTACATACAACACCCAGTGCTCATCCCAACAACTGCCCTGCTCAATGCCCATCACCCATTTTCCCTTCTCCCCCATCCTCCGTCAACCCTCCATTTGTTCTCTATATTTAAGAGTAAAACCTCACTTTAGGATTAAGGAAAGGCCTATTCCACACCAAACCTGCCCTTTCTCCTTCTGCCAAGGAGAAAGTCTGAAGTTAGAGACATGCCAAGTTATAGGAGCTTGGGAAATTCTTTGAGGAGCAGATCAGCTTTAACGTAGCTTAATCCTGAGACCTCACAAGTATATAGGTAATGAAACAAAAATTGAACTGTCTGCTTAAAAAAAAAAAAAAAAAAAAAAAAAAAAAAGAAAACCAACACACTTCAAAAGAAAATGACCAAAGTCTCTACAATATACAATGAACAATCATCCAGTATACAAATATGCAGGGAAAAAAAAGAACCCACAGTCAAGGAAAAATTTACTCCATAGAAACTATTTCCTAAATGTTCCAATTGTGGCATTCAACAAAGACTATAATGGAACTGTTATAAATATGTTCAAGAAATTAAAAGAGTATATGGTCTTATTTTGTAAAGAGACATGGCATCTCAGCAGAGAAATGGAAAGTACTAAAAAGAGAAGAAAATGTAAATTCTAGAACTTAAAATTCCAATAATTGGAATGAAAAATTCCCTGGGGAGGATTAAGAGAAGATTAGAAATGGCAAAGGAAAATTTCAGTGAGGATAGAAATTATCCACTTTTAAAAAATAACTAAGATGAACAGAGCCTTAGGAATGTATTAAGTAATATGACATATTAAATGATTTAACATACTTGTAGTAAGAATCTGAGATGAAGAGAGTGGGAATTGCCCATAAAAATATTTAAGTACATAAGACCAAAATATTACCAAATTTAGTGAAAACTATCAATTTACAGATTCAAATAACTTAGCAGACCTCAAGTAAGATAAATATGAAGAAAGCCACATCTAGACACATTGTAGTAAGAGTGCTAAAACCAAATTTAAAGAGAAAGAAAAAATCTTAAAAAGCTGCTTGAGGAAAAAAATGCGTTATAGATGGAAAAGCCCTAATACAAATTAAGGCTCACTTCCTGTCAGAAGTAATAGAAGCAAAAAACAAAACAAACAAAAACATTTGGCCAAAATCTAGTGATGAAAGAAAAAGAAATTGTTCAGTAAAAATATCATTCAAAGCAGAGGTGAAATACAGTACATTTTCAAGTAAACAAAAACTGAAACATAGTATCAGCAGTAGCCATGCAGTATAAGAAATACAAAAGAACATCTGTCTGAAGTGAAATGGGATGGAAATATAGGGAAAAATAAGTATATCAGGAATGGAAAATAATAAATAAAAATACAACTTTCCTCATTTTTCCTTAGAAACAACTTACTTGTTGAGTTTCCTAAACCCGACAGTTTCCTACAAAGTTTCCTTGTGAGGTAGAAAACTTAAAAAAAAATGAATTTTTCAGATATATAATTTTTACCATTGTATAAAGCAAATAAAGATCTTTCTCAAAATATTTTAGTTAAAAAAAATTAGAGCAAGAGAAGTAACAGTGGCAAAAGGACAAGTTGAAATGGATAAATGAAATTATAATGTTGTGAGTCTATTACATTTGTGAAGTGGGGAATAAGAAGTTTAAGTGGGAAGTAGAAGTGGGAAGTCTCCCTAATTAGAAGTGATAAGTTAAGGATGCATTATTTGTAGTCCTAAAGAAATTACTGAAACAACATAAAAAGGTATAACGAGGGGTGCCTGGGCATCTCAGTTCCTTAAACATCTGACCCTTGATTTCGGCTCCAGTCAGGATCTCATAGCTGATCAGTTCGGGCTCTGCTGTGGGCTCCACACTGACAGTATGGATTCTCTTTGAGATTCTCTCTCTCCCTCTCTCTCTGTCCCTCTCCTACTCAGGTGCATGTGCTCACTTTTTCTCCCTCTTTTTCAAAAATAAACATTAAAAAAATTAAAGGTAAAACTAAAGAAATCAAGAGAAAAACTAAAATGGACCGCCAAAAATATGCAATTAACCCACAAAATCTAAAAGTAGGAATGATTCATTACAAGAATCAAAAACAAAAAAGCAAGAAAAGGAATGAATGGGAAAAAATCAATAATTTTGTTGAGCCACATTAAATGTAAATGGACTAAACACTCAAAAGGAAGGTTCTCAGATTGGATGAAAAAGTAAGACCCAACTATATCTTGTCTACAAGAGATACTAATTCTAAAGGCACAACTCTGTTGAAAGTAACAGAATAGGAATGTATATACTATACAGAGAGAATGAGAAAGATGGAATGGCTCTATTAACAGGAAAACAGGCTTCAAATAATGTAAGAAATAGAGACATTTGTATTGATAAAAAGGGCAATTAACTGAGAACTAATGATACAAAAAACTGATAACAGAGCTTCAAAATTCATAAAGCAAACAGTGGCTAAGGTTAGAAATAAATAAATTCACAATCATAGTTGAACATTTTAAATACTAGTCACACAGTAAGTAATAAGTATACAAAAATTAGTAAGTATAAAGATTATCTGCACAATACTATCAACCAAATTAACTTAAATGCATAGAACACGACGTTCAACAACTACAGAACAAATATTTGGAACCTATACTAAGTTAAAAAACTGAGATGAACTAGGCCATAAGAAAAAGCAAAATGTAAAAATGAACAGCTCTTTTTGGAGCCACGAGAGAAGGTAGGACACAAAAATAACTGATGCTCCCAGGATTGAAGAGATAGGCTAGGCTTACCAGAGCAAACACTCAAGAGTAGAAACCACTGCAGAAATCAATGCTGAGGGAGAAGAACCTGAATTATAATTGACAAATTGCTAGAGGCTCACTGTGAACAAGGCTGAGTTGAAAACTCTAGGGAAACACAGTCATATTGAATCTTCAAAATATTCTGAGATTTACTTCCAGGATCTTGACATGATTCCCATAATAAATATGAGAGAAGTCTTCCATCGGGGGTAGGGGGGGAAAAAGGAACTATTTTTAAATACTCTAGAGCATTCTATTTTTAACAAGGACTGTTCTCAGGGGAAACTAGTTAATCAGAGCCTAACTGACCTGGGGGGAGAGAAATATCCAACTCCAGCCCATTCTAGCTATCCTGTTTCACATGGGGTAAGAAAAACAAGCAAACATCTGTGAAGTTCATAAGTCCTGAGACCAAAATACTGAGACCTAACCATAGGGCTGAAGAATGCTTTCCATTCCCCATGCCTCTCTACCTCATTGCTAAAGGCCTATCTATATGCAGCAGTTCCGTTTACCCAGTATATAACATCTGGCTATGTGTGGGGAAAAAAAGGCAAGGCATACCTAAAGGCAAAAAACACAATTTAAAAGACATTGCAAGCATCTGAACCAAACAGGACAGGGGTATTAAAATGATCAGACCATGAATTTAAAACAATCATGAGTAATATGCTAAGCAACTAATGCATTAAGTACATGATATGCAAGAATAAAGGGAAAATTAAGTAGAAAGATGTAAATTCTAAGAAGGAACCAAAAAGAAATGCTAGAACTTAAAAAAACTAGTAATCATAGAAATAAATAATGAGTTTGATGGGCTCATCAGTAGACTGGAAACAGCTAAGGAAAGACTCTCTGAACTGGAGGATATAGCATCAGAATCCTCAAAAACTAAAAAACAAAGAGAACAAATACTCAGAAAATGGAACAAGATATCCAAGGACTATAGGACAATTATAAAAGTTTGTAACATATGTATAATAATAATATTTAAAGGTGAAGAAAGAAAGAAAGAAAGAGAAAAAACAAGAAATATTTGGAAAAAATATGGCTGAGAATTTTTCCAAATGAATGTGAAAACCAAACCACAGATCCAGGAAGCTCAGAGAACCCTAAGCAGGATAAATTTAAAAAGAACAAAACATGATCCCTTGGCATATTGCTTTCAAACTACACAAAATCAGTAGTAGTGATAGATACATACATAAGCATATGTACAAACATATACATACATATACATATACCTATATATATAGACACATACACACACAAAGGGAAAATAAAGATGAGTTACAGAAGATAAGAGTTACATCAGACTTTTTCTTAGAAACCATGCAAGCAGAAGAGTAAAATATTTAGAACATTTAGAGAAAAAAAAAAAGTCACCAGCTCAGAATTCTGTACCATGTGAAATTATTCCTCAAAAGTGAAGGAAGAGTAAGAAGTTTCTCAGACAAACAAAAATTGAGAGAATTTGTTACCAGTAGACATGCCTTGTAAGAAGTGTTTAAAATTCTTTAGAGAGGAAGAACATATTATGTATGAGTCAGATACTAGGATGCCCATAAAAAAACAACACCAAAGAAGGAGTAAGTGAAGCTAAAATAAAAACTTATCTAATTCTTAATTGTTCTAACAGATTATAGTTTGTCCAAAATAATAACAATAATGTATTCAAGTACTAATACACACACTTGTGTATGTTTATGTGTAAGTGAAATGAATGCAGCACTGATAGAGCACAGACAGCAGACAAAAGGAAAGAATGAGGATTGTTTTGTCATAAGGTACTCACACAACCTATGATGTGGTATATAAATTGAAAATGGATTGGGATTAGCTGCAAATGCATAAGTGCAAACTCTAGGGCAACCACCAAAAATGAAAAAACTAAAAAGAAGTACAGCTGATATTCTAAGAAAAGAGAGAAAAATTAATCACTTAAATATTCAATCAAAAATTCAGGAAAAGTGTAGAAGGTGAAAATAGGATTTTGAATAATAAGAGCAACAAGTAGAAAACATTAACAAATGGGGTAAATATTAGGGTAAATGTGATTTCAACTACTTCAATAATCACTTTAATGTCAGTGGTCTAAATGCATCGATTAAAAGTTAGAGATTGTCAGAGTGGATCATAAAACAAGACCCAAGCATATTTTATCTTTAAGAAACTCATTTAAGTATAAATACACATATAGATCAAAAGTAAATGAATGGGATAAAAAAAATATCATGCAACAAATCAAAAGAGGGCAGAGGAGCCTTATTTCTGACATAGCAGATTTCATTGAGAACAGAGTTATGAGAGATAAAGAAAGGAATCATATATAGATGAAGAGGTCAATTGTCCAAGAAGATATAAATGCATATGTGGCAAAAACTGATCTAGCTGCAAGAAAACAAATGAATCCATTATTGGAGACTTCAATACCCCCTGTCAGAAAGGGATGGTTCCAGGAAGCTGAAAATCAGAATGACAAAGTTAAATCCAGCAATACCATCAATCAACTGGCTATAATAGACCTTTATAGACTACCTCATCCAACAACAGCAGATAGCATATTCTTTTCAAGTTTGCAGGCAGCATTATAAGACAGACTACATCCTGAGCAACAAAACACACCTTAACAAATTTAAAAGAATATAAACCATACAATGTCTGCTCTCTGACCACAGGGAGTTAAACTGAAAATCAGTAATGGAAAGATAGGTGGAAAATTCCACAATTCATGGGATTTAAGCAGTGCATTTCTCAATAACACATGGGTCAAAGAAGGAATCTCAGATAAAATTGAAAAGTATTTTGAACTAAGTGAAAGTGAAAATATCAAAGTACACTGTGGGATGCAGTGAAAGCAGCATTTAGAAGGAACAGGATAGCATTAAATAAATATAGATAGATAGAGATAGATAGATATACATATATATTTAAAGGAAGATCTAAAATTGATAATCTAAGTTTCCACTTAGGAAACAAACAAAAGAAAAGTAAATTAAATCCAGTGTAAGCAAAAGAAAAGTAATAAGAATTAGGTCAGGAATCAATATATTTGATGGCACAAAAACAGACACATAGACCAATGGAACAGAATAGAGAACCCAGAACTGGGCCCACAAATTATGGCCAATTAATCTTTGACAAAGCAGGCAAGAGTAGCCAATGGAAAAAAGACTGCATCTTTAGCAGGTGGTTGCTGGGAGAACTGGACAGCAACATGCAGAAGAATGAAACTAGACCACTTTCTTACACCATACACAAAAGTCAACTCAAAATGGCTGAAGGACCTGAATGTGAGACAGGAAACCATCAAAACCCTCGAGGAGAAAGTAGGAAACAGCCTCCTAGACCTCAACTGTAGCAATTTCCTACTTGATATATCCCCAAAGGCAAGGGAAAACAAAAATGAACTATTTGAACCTCAAGATAAAAAGCTGCCCTGCAAAGGAAACAATCAAGAAAACTAATAGGCAACCAATAGAATGGGAAAAGATAGTTGCAAATGACATATCAGAAAAAGGGCTAGTATCCAAAATCTACAAGGAACTCACCGAACTCCACACCCAAAAAATAAATAATCCAGTGAAGAAATGGGCAGAAGACATAAACAGACACTTCTCCAAAGAGGACATCCAGATGGCCTACAGGCACATGAAATGATGCTCAGCATTACTCATCATCAGGGAAATACAAACCAAAACCACACTGAGATACCACCTCATGCCTGTCAGAGTGGCTAAAATGAACAAATCAGGAGACTATAGATGCTAGCGAGGATGTGGAGAAATGGGCACCCTCCTACACTGTTGTGGGAATGTAAATTGGTACAGCCACTCTGGGAAGCGGTGTGGCGGTTCCTTAAAAAAACTATCCATAGAACTCCCTTATGACCCAGCAATAGCACTGCTAGGGATTTACCCAAGAGATACAGAAGTGCTGATCCATAGGGGCACATGTACCTCAATGTTCATAGCAGCACTTTCTACAATACCCAAATCATGGAAAGAGCCTAAATGTCCATCACTTGATGAAAAGATCAAGATGTGGTATATATACACAATGGAGTCCTAAATGGCAATGAGAAAGAATGAAATATGGCCATTTGTAGTGAAGTGGATGGACCTCGAGGGTGTCATGCTAAGTGAAGTAAGTCAGGCAGAGAAGGACAGATACCATATGTTTGCCCTCATAGGTTTAACAGGAAACAGGAGAAACCTAATGGAAGACCAGGGGGAGGGGAAGAGGGAAAGAGTTGGGGAGAAAGAGGGACTCAAAACCTGAGAGACTATTGAATACTGAAAATGAACCAAGGGTTGAAGGGGGAGAGGGAGGGGGAAAAGGGGGTGGTGATAATGGAGGAGGGCACTTGTGGGGAAGAGCACTAGGTGTTACATGGAAACTAATTTGACAATAAACTATTTAAAAAATCAATATATTTGAAAATGGAATCAATAAAGATGAAATAAAAAACTGATTCTTTGTAAAAATCAATAAAATTAATAAGCTTCTAGTTAGACTACTAAAGATTTAATTTGCCTTTTTATAACAACAATAAGAATAATATAAGTAGATGGTGAATACCTTCGTGTATTCCTAGTTAGATTCTGTCATTTGATTGCCAATAGAAATTTGGTCATAGATCTTTTAAATAGTAAGCCTTCTACTCAGACTAAACATTCACCATTATTATTAATGTTGCATTAGAGTGACAGAAATCCTTTCCACATAATTTCTTTAAATACACTTCTGATAATATAGGTTTTTATCTTCACTCAAAGAACGAAACCATTTTTGTTATCTATAAGGTTTGGATGCTATAATGTGTGTGTGTGTGTGTGTGTGTGTGTGTGTGTGTGTTTACTTATTTATTTATTTTAAGTGTTTTACAGCACTAGGCTGGGTATTTTCTATGTATTATCTTAGTTAATCCTCAAAGCTACCCCATGAATAATAGTACCGATATCCCCATTTTAAGGAGAAGATCAAAGCTTTTGGAAATGAAGTAATTTAAGTCATAATATTAGCAGGAAGCAAAGCCGGGATTGTGATCCAATTTGGGCTTGAGATTCAGAAGGGCCAACTGACATTGTCGGTATACATCAGAAATCTTGTGACAAACATTTCTTTTAAAAACTGGTGTTTTGAACAGTTCATCCTTTGGGTTCTTTGTATATCCTCTGGGTAGCCCTACAATGGTATTTGAATTTGAATAAGATGTTTTGTTTTGAAAACCTGTTAAGTATTTTAGATGTTTATTCTGTTTAATAAATAACAATATTATCACATATATTAGCATTAATTAAAATTTTAAGTTTGCATATACTTATTATTATCAACTATGATCATAGCACTGTTAAATTTTACGCATGCTACAAAACCAAACGAAAGTATTGCTTAGTGTTTCTCAGAATAATAAAAGGAGAGAAACTGGTTAAAGCAATATAGAAATCACTGGAAAGGATAAAGTGGATATTATTGAATAGTCTCTAAACCATCAAATGGGTCATAGAAAAAAAGTGAATTGACTTGTAGAAAGCAGCTTTTAAACTTTTTTTTTTAACATTTATTTATTTTTGAGAGACAGTGTGAGACAGATTATGAGCAGGGGAGGGGTAGAGAGAGAGGGACACACAGAATCTGAAGCGGGCTCCAGGCTCTGAGCCGTCAGGACAGAGCCCAAAGTGGAATTTGAACCCATGAACTGGGAGATCATGACCTAAGACAAAGTTGAACCCTCGACTGACTGATCCACCCAGGCACCCCACTTTTAAACTGTTTTTAATAAGAATTGGCCTATGGGCTTTATCCTATCATGGCTTACTTTAGAAAATTTGCCAAGCACAGTATTTATTCTTAGATATATGAAGATCAATGACAAAGTTCTATGAAGTTCTTATCCTCAAGGTACAAACTGTGGCAAAGACAGACACATGAATTTATAATTGTAATAATAGTTGTTTAAGGTCAATGAAATTAGATTTCAGCCTCAACTAATATCTTTGTAATAGCCTTTTGATATTTCTTAACAATCCAGATTTCCAAGTGATTCATATGCATCTGTTTAAGTCACTTAAGCCTCTATTAACTGCTTCCTATGTGTCCCATTAGGTAAAATCTGCAGCAACAGTTCCTACTAAGAGGGAGAACTGGTGTCAGTTCAGCCTGATAGTCAGTCCTGACAGTTGGTAGACTGTTCTGAAAGTCAGAGAATATGTGCACTGTTGTTTCTAAGTGTAATGAGTGGTCAGTAGAAAACCAATTTCCTCATCCTCTCCAGAAACACTGTCCATACCAAAGAGCAGTCTCTGTTCTTGAACCAAATGGAATAACCGAAGTCACTAATAGATATTTTCCATAATCCATTTCTCTTTTTCCTATTAAAAAAAAAAGTGAATTAAAGGGTCACAAGTCCAAATAATTTAAGCACTGTTTTAATCTGAGTAATTTTTAAAGTTAACTATCATAGTTAGGAGACTGATATTTCTAGTCAGGAAGAATTAATAAAACTGATGGGGACCAGAACACCTTTGAATATGCTGAGATGTCCTGTGTTGATGTGTATCTTAATTTCAGAAACAGTTTTTCCCAGCTAAACAGTGCTGTTTGATCTCTCAACTGTATGTATCTTTAGAAAACACTTTAAATCATCAGATTCAATGTAGGCAGATTGAACTTACTTAGGCTTCATTGTTTATTTTTAAGAGAAGGTCATTATTTGAAGGAGAAAAAGCATAAAGTAGAAAAGCAGGCTACTTCAGAATCACACAGTTATTTACTTATTCATTAAATAATATCCTCATTCAAAACAAACAAACACTTACTGAACACTATTATGTATCAGGATCTGTAGACAGAAATATAAAGAAGGCAATTATCTTAGCTTCAGAAAGATTAATATAGTGGAGAAAACAGATGAACATTAGAGACACAATATAATGAAATATGTGCATAACAGCTCTGCAAAAAAGAATGCTATGAGATCAGGGTCGGGCTTACTTAATTCTGCCTAGGCATGACAATCAAGGCTCTTAGTTGCAAGCAACATAAATGACTCTGATAAAGTTAAGTAGAAAGAAATTTATTTTTAAAATATTGCATAATCTGGAGAAACACTTGAAGGGCTGAAGAACACTGCTCAGTGGCTATGAAGCCAAAAACAATGGCCAACTCCATGACCTGGCACTGATGGTAAAAGAGCATCACTGTGGCTGCCGTGGAAAATCAGTGCTGAGCCTCTAGCACTGTTGCACAATATTGTCCTAGAAACTAACAGGTGATGAAACTGTCAACACTCCAATCAAGGATGCCCATGATGCATCACTAGCCTCTAATTCAAAGTCTAGAGGGAGAGCCTCTCTTGGGCAAAGCCTGTCATAGGCTGACATCTTGGCTACCACAGAAGCTGGAAAAACAAGCATCTGGAGCATTCAATTTCTATGATGGGATATGGGCTCTGCCTCTCACCTATGACAGGAAGTGCTTTTGAGGTGAATCTTGAAAAATAAATAGATATTTACATATTCTAAGAAAAACACTTTTCTCAAATGTGCTGCTCAAGAACATAGCCCATGTGAGAGGGGCATGGAAAGTAAAATTCTAAAGTCAAACAGTATCAAGATCATGGAAGTTCATACATGCCACAATAAACAGGGTAAGTCTTACCCTGAGAGAAATGAGGGACCTTCTTGGATGTGAATATTCTAAAACCCTGTATGCAGAATGAATGATGCTCTGAGCACAGAGTTGGGGTGAGTACTTCACAGAAGCAAGAAGGATCTTTTAGGAGGCTACTGAACTAAATTAAAGAGAGGAAAGATGAAAGCCTGAATGATGGTTAGTTATAGCTATAAAAACCAAAAGATACAGATATATAGATATAGATGTAAGAATAATCAGCAAGATTTAAAAACTGATAAGGTATAAGGATGAGGAAAAAGAAATGTCTTAAAATAACTCAGGTTTGCACAACTAGGTTGCTAGGAGTAACAGTCTCTGAACTAAGTGAGGCAGATATGTTAGAAGGTTTTGCAGGGTGATGTTGAATTCAGCCTTGGATATAGTGACCCAGAAGCACCTGGAGAATAGCCAACTGGAGGTATCTTCTGGAGTGTTCAGTGTAAACAGCTTACACGAGATTGTTGATCAGAAGCAGTGTAGTGTGGTGGCAGGGGCTGACGGTTTTGGTCAGACTTCTTTTGGTTTGAGTCACCACTCGGCTGCTTACAGTCAGTGTGGCCTACGGAAGTCACCTAAACTTTCTGCATTTCATTTTTTCAACCATAAAATGGGAATGACTTGTACCTTTAGAGTTCATATATATGAAGAAATATATATTAGTCACAGTATATAACTGCTAAGCAGGTCACTCTTAACATTTAGAACTAGATGTTTTAATGTTGGAGTTATCAGAATATAATGCAAGGGACAGAAAGAGTGTAGAAAAGAATGTAAGGAGCTATCTGAGTAAGGAAGATAATGGGACAGTTGGTGTCATGAAATCCTAGGAAGATTCACCCAGAGTCATGTGAATTGTCCAAAGAGCCCAGAAAGGTAACACATGGAAGATGGCTACTTGTGAACAACTACAATGCTATTAGTAACCATAGAGCAGTCTCTATCTAGAGATGTGGATGTGAGAAATGTTTCAAAAAACGTATGGAGTAAATATGAGAAGCCAATGATATTTGTCAAAAAGGAGAAAACTGAAAATTACTTTCAGGTTGAAAATGCAAAGAACCCTCTAGATCTTTGGCAAGAATAAAAACCAAACAAGTATTGAATATTATTTTTTTTCTCAGATCAAACTTGCATTCTCCAAAGGTTTAAAAGCAGAAAAAAAAAAAGGTGGGGGAAATAGAGAGGAATCCTTGGGAAAGAGTTTAAAGTTCATTTCCCCACTTCTTTTCAAGTTTTTCTTTGTTCACTTATAATTTTTCATGGTATTCTTGGAAAGAAGAACTTTGTTTCTTCTTTGTTACCTCTATGCAAACAATTCAAAGGCAACTTCTAAATAGTATGTTTAATCTACAAATAACATCTCAGTTATTCTTTGGTGGTCCATGGTGATCCATTTTAATATAATTTTTCCATTATTGGAGCACCTGGGTGTCTTAGTCAGTTAAGCCCTGGACTCTTGATATCAGCTCAGGTCAAGATGTCATGGTTTATGAGATCAAGTCCCATGGCAGGCTCGGTGCTGACAGCATGGAGCCTGCTTGGGATTCTCCATCTCTGCTCCTCTTCCGCTTGTTCTCTTACTCCCTCTCTTAAAAGAAATAAACAAAATCGATAAACCTCTAGCCAGACTCCTCAGAAAAAAGAGAGCACCCAGATAGACAAAATCATGAATGAAGAAGGATCTATTACAACCAATCCCCTAGAAATACAAGCAATCATCAGAGATTACTATGAAAAATTATAT